>NC_086214.1:1818750-2121875 GCF_035770615.1 Melospiza melodia melodia
TGCCGTACACCCTCTGCTGCCAATCAAATTAACTTGGAAATCATCAGACCCTGTATGGTTTGAGCAGTGGCCCCTGACAGAGCCTCGAATGGCAGCCTTGCTGGAACTGGTCGACCGCGAACTGCAAAATGGTCACGTAGAACCCTCCACCAGCCTATGGAACACCCCCATATTTGTGATCCCCAAAAGGTCCAGAGAAGGCTATCGCCTCATCCACGACCTGAGAGAAGTGAACAAGACGATCCGACCCATGGGTCCAGTCCAGACACTGCTACCCACGAACTCATCCATCCCCGCAGGGCAGCCGTGCGCAGTACTGGATATCAAGGACTGTTTCTTTTCGATACCCCTGCACCCTGAGGACAGAGAACAATTCGCCTTTTCCGTGGCGTTTTGAAACGGCGAGCGGCCCAACCTTCGCTTCCAATGGAGAGTGCTTCCACAAGGCCTGGTTGACAGCCCGACCATGTGCCAAATCACCGTGGACAAAGCACTAATGCCAGTCCGACACTCCTATCCCACCGCAACCATCATTCAGTACATGGATGACATCCTAGTCGCAGCACCATCGACAAGCCAAGTAGATGACCTGGTGTCCACAATCACGGAGACACTTCAGGCCAACGGCTTCGAGATCGCGAGCGCAAAGATCAAGAGAGGACCCTGCGTGACCTTCCTGGGAGTAGGGATCACAAGCTCCTACGTGACACCCCCCGAGATGAAGGTCAACCGAGACGTGAAGACGCTCCACGACGTGCAACGCCTGGTGGGATCACTGCAATGGCTTCGCAACATTGTCCTGATTCCTCCCGAGGTCATGGACCCTCTGAAAGGAAAGCACCCCTGGGAACCCAAGGAGCTGACACCGCAAGCAACGAGCTCCCTCGACTTCATCGAAAGCCAGATGTCCACTGGCACACTTGCCAGGTGGAACCCAGCCATGCCACTGGACCTGTACATCCACTTTACACCGAAGGGGGGAGTGGGAGCACTGGCCCAAGGACTCGCTGAAAAGGCCTGACCGATCCAATGGGTGGTCCTTGGAAGACCCGCTCGTACATTTTCCCCAGGAATCGAATGCATCGCCAGCCTCATCATGAAAGGCAGGAGACTCGCCTTGAAACACCTAGGGACCGAGCCTACAAGCATTCACCTTCCGTTTCGCAAGCAGCCGACCACGGAGTCAGCCACAATATCGGAGTACCTGGCCCTTGCTCTCACCGGCTTCGGAGGAGAAATCTCCTACGCCTCCAGACCACCCTGGACTCAGCTGCTGACCATTGTCGACATGGACATGCCACCGAAGGTCAAGGACAGACCGCAGCCAGGACCAACGGTCTTCACAGATGCTTCCTCCACTACTTCAACCGCAGCAGCAGTGTGGCAGGCAGGAGAGCAATGGCACTGCGTCAAAGCGTGTGACCCCACACTGTCAGTGCAACAACTGGAGGCAGCAGCAGTGGTTTTGGCGTGTGGACTCTTCCAAGACGAACACCTCAACATCGTAACGGACTCTATATTCGTGGCAAGGCTCTGCCTAGCCATGGCAGGACCAAGAGTGTCAACATCAGCAGCAGCCCTAATGCTGAAGGAAGCACTCTCCTCGTGAAAGGGCACCGTGTCAGTCATCCACATCAACAGCCATGACCCAGTCAAAGGGTTCTTCCAGATCGGCAACGACAAAGCGGACGCCGCAGCAAAAGGCGTTTGGACCTTGCAAAGAGCTTGTCAACTGCACAAGTCGCTCCACATCGGAGCCAAAGCACTGGCGAAGAGATGCAAAATCTCGACAATGGACGCAAAACATGTGGTAGCCACCTGCCCTCATTGCCAGAAGTTGACCTGCAGGGTCAACCCGAGAGGTCTCAAGCCTTCAGAGATCTGGCAGTCGGACTTCACCTGGTGTCAACTGCTGAACCCCGAGCATGGCTTGCAGTGACAGTGGACACTTATAGCGGAAAAATCATAGCCACACAGCTCCCCAAAACAAACTCCAAGGCCACAATTCAGCACTGGCTGACAGCCATGGCTTGGCTTGGTATCCCCAAGCAGATCAAGACGGACAACGGGTCCAATTTCACCTCCAAACCAGTGCAAGAATTCGCCTCAAAATGGGGCATCACATTAGTGCAAGGTATCCTGTATAACAGTACCGGGCAGGCCATAGTAGAGAGAGCAAATCAGACCCTGAAATCCAAGCCAGAAGTATTGGCGAAAGCAGAGGGCTTTGCCAATGCCATTCCCCCAGGAGATCAGGCGCGTATGTTGGCAACTGCTTTGCTAGCACTGAATCAGTTCCCTAGGGGAGATGAAACAAACAGTCCTGTTCAAAAACACAGGGCCAACCGAACGCTAGAGGAGGGCCCACAGGTGGTAATTAGAAACGAGCTAGGTGAATGGGAACGGGGCTGGAGGTTGATGCTCACAGGGAGAGGGTACACAGCTGTCAAAAAGGACGGCAAAATCAGGTGGTGTCCCCTTAAGTCAATTAAGCCCGACCTCCAGAACGAGCAGAATGAGACTGACTAGAATTGCGAGTTTCTGTTTACAGGACATGCTCGTGGGACGTCCTCGTGACGCGTACATCCCCATTCCAGAGGAAAGTGACAGACCACCAAGCCTCCAGGCAGCACCTGAGAGACCCGCACGAGTGAGACCCAAGCATCAACAGTGTTTCTGTGTGATTTTGCTGTTGGGGCTTGTCGCCAGAGGGCAAGCCAGCCCAGACCACTACCCCCATCGGCCATTCAAGTGGGTCATGCGACACCTTAGTAGTGACAAGGTGCTCAAAGAAATCACCACACCGAGCACCCCATCCTTCGTGCTCCGCATCATCAACCTGTTTCCAGGACGACCAAAGGTAGACCCCAATTCCCCACACGCCACACACATGTACCTATCCTACTGGTGCCCAGCTTCAAACCCTGGGAAAAGCTACTGCAATCACCCAGGGTGGGGATATTGTGGGCACTGGGGCTGCGAAACCATAGTTACAGATGCTAGACCATCGGGGCCTGGGTGGGATCCACAAGAGCCTGACAAATTCTTACAGTTCACCTGGGCCCCCAGCAGCTGCAAAACACCCATCTTCCTACATGGAAGCTTCTATCGAAGTCGCCATAAAGTCCCAAAAATTCGGAAATGCACAGACTACAACATGACGGTCTTGCAGCCACATCACCCCAGTTGGGCCGTAGGCAGAACGTGGACAGTAGTCCTTCAAGGGTCAAAAGAGAGGGTGAATGTGCGAATTATCAGGCTCCAACCATCGGCGCCCCGAGCGGTCGGACCCAACAAAGTGATTAAAAGCGTGCCGAACGTAACCTACCCCAAAACCTTACCCACAGGGGTCAGCAATGTCCCAGCCGGCCATGTGGAAGCCTTTCAGACAGGCCGCTCAGCCAGGTCGGACTCAGACCCAATCCTTCGTATGTTAGAAGCTACCTTTGTATCCATGAACGAATCCAACCCTAACCTAACCGAATCCTGCTGGCTTTGTTACGATGTCAAACCCCCTTTTTACGAAGGAGTCGCCTTAAACCCTCCCTTCAGTTACTCCACAGCTGACGCCCTTCACCAGTGCAGATGGGATAACCCTTGCAAAGGAATCACCCTGAGTCAAGTCACAGGCCGGGGCAGATGCTTTGGCAATGCAACCCTAGCTAAGCGGAGAGGCAACATCTGCACCAAAGTAGTCAAGCCCGACAGGAAAAACAATAAGTGGGTAGTCCCATCCGCACCTGGGATGTGGGTTTGCCAGCGGTCTGGAGTGAGTCCCTGTGTGTTCCTTGCCAAATTCGATGACTCTATTGACTTTTGTGTCCAAGTTCTGATTGTTCCTAGGGTCCTGTACCACTCAGACGAAGAAGTGTATCACCTTTTCGAGGAACCCAGCTGGCTCCACAAAAGAGAAATAATAACAGGTGTAACTATCGCAATGCTGCTCAGTCTCGGAGCAGCCGGAACGGCCACGGGTGTCTCAGCCTTAGCGACCCAGCACCAAGGACTGTCCCAGCTGCAAGCGACAATCGATGAGGACTTGCAAAGGATTGAGAAATCCATCTCCTTTCTAGAGAAGTCAGTCTCCTCGCTCTCGGAAGTGGTCTTGCAGAACAGGCGAGGACTGGACCTCCTGTTCATGCAGCAAGGAGGCCTGTGTGCCGCCTTGAGAGAGGAGTGCTGCTTCTATGCGGATCACACGAGAGTCGTAAGAGACTCCATGGCGGAACCCCCAAACAGACTGGCTCAGAGACAGAAAGACAGAAAAGCCCAACAGGGTTGGTTCGAGTCCTGGTTCAGTCAATCACCATGGCTAATCACCCTAATTTCTACCCTAATAGGTCCATTGGCAATGCTACTTTTAGCTGTTACCTTCGGACCATGGCTGCTGAACAAGCTAGTCTCATTCGTTCAGACCCGTCTAGAACGGGCCAACATCCTGTTCATAGGCCGGCAACAATTGCTGTGAATTCAACCAGGGAACACTGCCAGTCACAAGATTTTCTAAACTTGCCTGGCAAAACCTTACTCAGGTTCACCAAACCCCTTTCCCTTGTCGAACTACAACCTTATACGTCATTTCAGTGCCTATGTATATGACTACCTCGTTCATTTGTGAAAAGGGAGGGGGGGAGATATGGTAGATAAGGACAGGCGATTGGAAGATAACGCAATGTGACGGAAAGCAGTAGGACTCCTTTTTCCCCTAATCCCTTAAGATAAAAGATCTCTCTAGGAATGTAACTAGGAATGTAGCCTCCCTAACGGTAGTGCTAGTAACCTTCCACCCCACTCCTGGTAACTTTCCACTCCTTACTAATCATACAAGGTAAAGCAGACCCCCTCTGACGTAGGCAGACCCCCTTAGACTATAAAACCCCACGAGAAGAGATAATAAAGGCCTTTGACCGTCCACCACATTGGTGTCTGCATGCTTCTCTGGCCTGAGCGACCCTGGAGAGTTGGGTCGCCGTGCTGTTCCTTGAAACCAGGTCGCCTTGCCTTATATCAGAAGGCAACAAGCGTACACTGTAGCATGAATCCATAAGAGAAAATATTGAAGGACTGGCTGGAAAACATAAATATCCTTGTTGGCAGTGTCTTCTTGGCCAAGAAATCCTTCAAAGCTCTTGTAACTACAAGTCTTGCGGCCTTGTGAGCCATGCAGTGGAGATGTGAGCGACACTCACCCTTCCTCTCTATGTAGAAGAGAAGAAAAAGCAATGGCATCCTCTAAAAAACTCATAGGTCTGCTCTCTAGCTCGTTCCAAACTCCCTCAATTCCCCCAAAGTGGGATTTAGCTACAAAGAGATGACAAGGACTCTTAGAGCTGGCTCTTTGACTCCAGAGCAGCTGCTTTAGAATCTTTCACATAAGCCTGTGCAGTTATGTGCCAGAAATGTATCATTAGAAGAAACTTTCCCAAGTGACTTGCATGGAGGTCTGCTTGAAGGGTATTTGAGGAGAAAGGCTCCAACAGAGATCTGGGCTTTGGCCTAGCTGTGTCCCCTGCTGATTGTGAAGTGTGCCATCAGCAGCAGGGCTTTCTGGGCCAAAAAATATCATCAAGTCCTTTGGACTTGCTCTTTTAGGCCTCTAAGAGCTGGACCCAATTTCAGGACACATTTGGAGACCTCATCTATCGGTGGATGGACCACCTAGGATTTTCCCAATTGCTGGGAATGGTTCTCCAGGTCCCTGGTGTAAAACGGGGCTCCCCAGCAACTGCACATCTGCAAGATGATAAACAATTGTCTTGGTTTAAGAGAGAGGTGTCTGCTAATGAAGGCAGAAGGCTTCTCTGAAATGGAAAATGTAAATCCCCTCCCTTCAAATGATTCTAATTTTTAAATTCAAATGCTCTCAGGGAAAGATATGGGGATAGGACTGAGCCCGCAGAGCCGGGCAGCGTTTGCTGATGGTCTGAGCCCTTCCTAAAGATCCTGTGCGGGCTGTCTTAGACACCTGGGGCCAGGCATTCCTTCCAAGCTGGGCCACTTTGGCTGGGCTGGGGGCAGGCCCAGGGCAGAAGGCAGTGTGTGCAAGGGCCCTGGGTGGAACGCTGCAGCACGGTCTCTGTGCCATGGAATGGAACCCGGTGACCAAGGGCCCTTTTTTACACGTGGGAAATAGAAGCTTGCCTAGGTGCTGGGAACACACAACGGGGCAGAATGGGACAGAGCGGTGCTGTGAGGAGCCCCCACACAGCGCACTCGTTCCCGTCTGACCCGGAGCCTTTCGGAGGCATTTTTCCTGCAGCTGACCTCGAGGCCAGACTACAGGACTTGGTGACCCATGGCCTTCCCGAGGCTTCTCTTCTGCAGGTGCCCGCACAAAGCCAGTCATTATCATGAAGCAGAGACCCCTGAAAGTGCCCAAGGTGGCCTGGGGGGAAGAGGAGGAAGAAGGCCCTGGAGATGCCCCAGCACATGAATCCAAAGAGGTGGTGCCGTTTGAGCTGCCGCAGGAGGGTGAGTGGCAGAGCAGGGCCACAGGGTTGGTGCCCGTGGCCAACTTGGCACCATTCCATCCCATCCCATTTTATCCCATCCCACCCAATCCCATCCCATGCCCATGGACAGGATAGAAGAGGGGCCGGGCTGACACCCCACAGGGGCCCTGCTCCATCCCCTTGGGCATCCTGGGGCTGTCACTGCCTGGGCAGCGCAGGGCTGGGCTGTGTTCTCCGGCCTCTCCCGCAGCCCCTCAGCTCTGGCTGTGCTCGCTCTTTGCCAGGAGCAGCCCTGCAGCGCACACAGGAGCAGGACCCCGCCCGTGGCCTCTTCCACAGAACAGCCCAGGTACCTGCAGCCATCTCCACCTGGGCTGGGCCTGCTGGCACCGCGCTTGGAGCATTCCCTGCAACATCCCTGGCTTTTTGAGAGGGAGTAAACAATGTCGCTTCTTTCGCTGGTTTTGCTGGTTTTGCTGCCGCTGCTGCCACTGCAATTGAATCTCTGGGGCCATTTGTCCCTGTGTCCGTTTGTCCGTTGCCTGCTCGCTTCTGTGCTGAGCCCATGCTCCCAGGGGGCAGCCCCTGAACCTGTCCAAACATGGGAACTTTGCCATGTTCAGCCAAGACCCAGAGTCTGGGCTCTGGGCAGTGGCACAGGAATCCCCTTGGTCACTGCTGTGCATCGTCCCTGATGAGGGTCAACCTCTATTGGAGCCCATTCTCTGAATTCAGAGTTTTTACCTGACCCAAGTACTGCATTTAGCTGAGCAGCATTGCTTTCCATTAAAAAAAAAAAAAAATAAAAAAGCAGGGAAAGGCAAACTGTGTATAGCTCATGGTATTTTACAGTGTCTAAAACATGCCAGGTCATGGATCTTAGAGGTGAGATCCATTTGGAATTAATGGGATGGAGAAGTAGTGCAAAAGGAAGCATAAAAACAAAGAGACTAAAACATCTCAGATTGTTTCTTTCTGTTTTCATTTCATTTCCTAAAACTGTTTCAGTTCTTCCAGAATCTTGTCCACAGTCCTGTTTGCTCTTTCCAAGAACCTTTCCTGGAGAACGAGGTGCAGCTTCTGTCACAAAGATGTGCCACCAATTGCAGCTTCTCTTGACTTTCCACGCCGTGCGTGCAGCACGACTCTTGCAGCAAAGCAGGACAAATGTTTGAAGAACTTTACAGCTTGATCTTTCTTTTTCTTGTGGGCTGGGCACTTGTGCCATTGATGAGGTTTTCATTGTTACTATTCTACACTAAGAAAACATGACAGGCTACCAGGAATTGTTAGGGAATGCAAGCCTGACTGAATGCAGAGAAAGAATCTCCAGAGCCTGCAGCCAGAAATGGAGAGCTGTGTGATAATCATTCTAGCATCCCCATGGACATCTTGAAAGTGATGTAGAAGATGAAAATGGGCTGACAGAGGGAGTTTGTTTCTGTGTTTAGCTCAGATGCTTCTACATCTCATGCATTGATATAAATCTAGAGTTACAGTCAGTTCATGAAAGGCACCAGAACAAGCTGGATCTCTCAGGAGATGACTGAAAGAATCTGAAAAGGAGAAATGCGGGGAATGACATAGTGAGCTTTGCCTATACAAAGGATCATTTTTCCTATTAATTTCCAATTCATTCCCTCCGCTTTTGTCCTTCCTTATAAGGTCATTTTCATCCCAGATTCCTCATGAAATGGGAACCCTGAGCTTGTGGAAATGCCTGAAAGAGGCCCTGTACCTCTGCAGGGACACTTAGGCTGAAGCAGGAGCCAGAGCCCTCTCTGGGGCAGCCTCCTCCAAGCTGGAATTTGTGCCATGCTGGGAGAGGAGGAGGAGGGGGAGAAGGCTGGCGCTGTGTGGCAGGAGCAGGAGGTTTGGGCCGCTGCCCCGCAATGGGGCTCTGGGCCTGGCCCCGCGTGCACTGAGCTCCCGACACTGCGGGAGCTCCCCGGGCTGGGCTCAGCTTCCCGCTGGGCCTGGGCAGCAGGCTGGGCTCCCGCTGGGATCCGCAGCAGCTGGAAATACCTCTGCGCATCTCCATTTGCTGCTGCTGCTCGGAAGAAACAATGCAGGGAGTCAAGAAGTTCTGGTTTCTCTTTCTCCTGGTGGATTTTTTCATTTGATTAGATGCTCCAGAGGTAATTTCTGTAATTGTCTCTGTCAGTTGATTCTATTTCAGCAGCAGCAACAGGGCTGTGTTTGAGCACTGCAAATGCGGCCTGTGTGGTTTTAATTCTTCTTGACTTAGTGCTCAGGGACTTGTGAGCATTTCAAGATCTTCTAATCATGATGACCGTGACTCACCTATTGCTGGCTGAGGGCCATGTACAAATCACCAACAGGATGAGACTGCTAAAGAACATGTCTTTAGCAGTTTATTTTTCAGCATCAGTCTCATTACATGCTTATGAGAATGGGATGATGCCAGCAGCTCCTGTCCTCGGCAGCAGACAAAGAACGCAATGTTACAACTTACTTTAAAAGTTTCTTTACTAATCCCACAAAGCAAAAGCATATTGACGGTAGTTCCATCCAACCACTATAAGCACATGTACCTTTGGTTAAAACATTGCTTGCTTACTTTGAATGAAATACCTCCTTGTGAGCCTTAAAACACAATGCAGAGAGCTCAAGCTTAGAATTTCCTAATATACTTTTCTATAGCTTAGGGAGTTATTCTACCAACGTTAATATAAAATCCATTGTTCTATTTGTCCTTACTTTCTACTTATAATAGAACTTTTCTGCTGACAAATCTTATGGCTACTGCTTAGCTCTAATCACAGTTCTGCTGTCTCTGAGGCCCGCCTTTTGCAGTTTTCCAAAAACCCTCTGATATTTAGGATTCCTAAATTCACTGTCACAAAAGCACTCTGGGGAGCACTGATCAAAAAAGGCAACTGCAATTTTACAGATAATCTTCAAGTGGCAAGCAGAAGAGTGGCAAGAGCAGCCATGATCTCTGATTCCCAAGGCAAAGGCAGCAGCAGCCTCCTGCTGTCACCTCAGGGTGAGTAAAACAGAGCTGAAAACAGTGCTGGAACCCGATCCGTTCTTCCTCTGAGGGCTGGCTCAGGGCAGCTCAGGCGGGCCCTGAGGAGTCAGGGCTGTGTGTGGGTGATTGCTGCTCTAGCCCAGAATGGAGCTGGAAAAAGCCCTTGGGAGCCGAGGCAGGAGCAGGTGGAAAGGGGCCGGCGCTGCTGCTGCTCCTGGCCGGGAGCCCCGGCTGGGCCGGGCCGGCGCCCCCTGCACTGCGGCTGCTGCTGCTGCCAGAGCCGGGTGGGACTCAGGGACAGGGAACGGACACGGGGGGACAGCAAAGGCCTGGCGACTGCAGGGATGGTGGTGCTCGGGCCAGCGCCAGCACAGAGCTTCAGCCTGCAGTTAATCCTGAGGGAAATGCTGTGGAAAGGCTCCATTTCAGCCTTTCTTTACTTGTGGCTGTCAAGGGACTCAAATAAAAGGAGAACAAGCAGGGCCCGATCTCTTCTCCTTTGGAGGAGCTCCCGGCCTGGGGCTCTGGGGTGAGGAGCTGTGAGGGGTCCTGAGGGGCCATGAGGAGTTTTTAGGGGCCATGAGGGGCTCTGAGAGGCCATGAAGGGCTGTTGGGGCCTTTGAGGGGGAGAAGGTCTCTGAGAGGCTGTGGGAGACACCTGACGGAACCAAGGGTCACTTATGACACTGTGGAGCCAAGGAGACTGTTGTTTGTAGCATAGAAACTGATGGAGTCAAAAGTCCATTGTCACCTTCTGGGACCTCATGGAAGCATGGAGACCATTATGGCACTTCAGGACCCACTGGAACCATGGGGTCATTGTGACACAGCAGGGCCTCGTTTAACCAAGGGCTCATTTTAGCACAGCAGGGCCTCATGGAATCAAGGGGATCATAGTGGGGCTCCATGAGACCACAGGGACATTCTGACTCTGGGGAACCAAGGAGACCATTGTGACATTCAGGGCTGCATGGAACTAAGAACTGATCTGATAGTGAGAAGCCCAACGGAATGAAGTGTCCATTCCGTGCTTCAGGGCCTCATGGAACCGAGGAGCCCTTGTGACACTGCATGGCCTCATGGAATCCTGGAGATCATTCTGGCACTTTGAGGCCTCATTGAATTGAGGGGCTCTGCAGGGCCTTGTGGAACCAAGGAGCTCTTTCTGAAACTGCAGGGCCTCATGGAAGCCATGAGACCATTCTGGCACACTGAGTCCCCATAGAATAAAGGGGTCAGTATGACACGACAGGCCTCATGGAACCAAGGGTCCATTGTGATCCTGGGGAGCCCCAGTAGAACCAAAGGGCCATTGTCAGACACTGCAAGGCCTCATGGAAGCAAGGGGCCATTGTGCCACTGCAGAGCCAAGACCATTGTGGTACTGCTGGGCCTTATGGAAACAAAGATCTGTTGTGATACTATGGGGCCTCATGGAACCAAGGGGCAATTGTGATGCTGCAGGGCCCCAGGGATCCAAGAACATGGAAAAGATCTGGTTGGCTTGGCTTGACTGTTTCAGCTGACCTTTGCATATTAAGGGTTGTTTCTCATCAGCTCCTGAAGCCCTGGAGTCCTGTGCTTTTCTTCCTGTGGGAAAGAACTCTCCTGCTCCAGGGGTTCATGGCTGAAATTGGGATTCTACCTCCATATTTGATTAATCCAAAGATTATCCCATATGAAACCTGCCAGAACAGAGAGCTCAGGATGGCCTTGGCATCTTGGAGGCCACCTCTCATCTGCCTTTAAAACACTGTAGGGCCAAGCTTCTCTTCCCATGGAAAAAACATCTTTCAAGTCCAGATGTCCATAGCCAAAATTGGGAATTTGCCTCCAAAATTCACGATATCCAAGGATAGCTCCCAGACAAAAGCTGTCTGAGTTCCCTTGGCTTCCTGAGGGCCAGTTCTTATCTGCCTGTGAAATACTGGGGCTCTTTAGTTTCCTTCCTATGGAAAAGAACTGTCCTTGTCCAGAGGCCCATGGAGAAAACTGGAATCTTGCCTCCCAAATTCCATTTTAAAAAGGATTGCTCCCAGACAAAAGCTGTAAAGACAAACAGGTCTGCCTGGCCTTGGCCTCCTTGGGGCTGCCTCTAATCGGCCTTTGTAACACTGAGGCTCTGCCCTTTCCTTCCTGTGAAGAAGAACTATCATTCTGGTCCAGGCACCCATGGCTGAAATGGAATTCCACCTCCAAAACTCCCCAAATATCCAAAGGTTGCTTTCAGACAAAAGCTGCAAGGACAGACAGTTCTGGCTGGCCTTGGCCTCTGGTGAGTACCTCTGATCTGCCTTCAAAACCCTGGGGCTCTGTGGTTTCCTTCCTGTACAAAGAACCGTCCTTCTTGTCCAGGCACCCATGGCCTCAAGCACATGAGCACTGTACAGGGACAGAAGAGCTCTGTGCTCAGTGGGGTGGAGACTGAGGACAGCAGAGAGCCCTGGGAGGGACAGAAGGGTGGTTTCAGACATGGTGGATCCTTTTGACATAGTAGAGAACAGCCTGAAAAAGGAAAACATCAATGCCAAGGGCAGCTGGGGAGGCCCAGATTGGGAAAAAAGAGAAAGAAATTTTGCTTCCTGGGAAGGGCTGTGGTGCAACACATTCCCCAGAAGGAACCTGGGCCAGCCCAAGGATTTGTGTGGGCAGGCAGAGGCAGGTAGGAGGCAGAGCTGTCAGCAAAGGAAGGGGCCAGAAAGGTGGGGCAGCCGGGGGATGAGTTTTACCACATGGTTTATGTTGTCCAAGACCAACTTTCACATTGCCAAAAGATGGCTGCAGCCTTGGGAGATATTATTTGGCCAACACCCCTGTCATTCACTGTAACATAGGGTGACCAGGAGAGATTCACATCAGACTCTGTCAGTAGTTTGATTCCACTGAAGGACAGAAGTTTATTCAGTATTATCTTCAGTTTGAAAGTAAGAGCAGTCTTCTGTAGCAGGGGACATGGTATACCATATGGAACATGTGGACCATGGTAAAAGATGTTAAATAAATAAATAAATAAAATGCATTAAATTAAAAAATACATTTATAAATACATAGATACAGACATTCCCAAATGTTCCAGGACAGCCTCAGCCTCATGATCTGAGAAGAAAACTTATCACCATGGGTCAGCAGAGTGGCTCTCCAAAAGGCTTTGCAGAATGGCTGGTATTACTGCCTAGTGTTACAGGGTTAATACTGGGATGCCAGGAAGTAGCATTTTTGAATTTCCCTAGACTTAATATGGAATGTTAGGGGAAGAACCAAAGAAGGAAAATGGAGGGATCAAGGTGGTTTGGAGAGAAATAGACATAGGAAAATAGAGGAATAATACCGTAAGTGGGGTCAGTCATGCTGACAGATGCTGACAAATGCTGATCAGTGTGCTTGTAAGGCCCTGCCTTTCACCTGGTGCATGCACTGTTCCACAGTACCCTGTTTCCTCATTAGACTCAACGTGTATTGATTGCTCTGCAGAGCCAGTGGGATCTGGTGGAGTCAGATGAAAAACCTTTTTGCACACTTGTCTGTGTGTATGAACATGTCTGTATGAGGTAGCTGAAAAGTTGAGTGTCCAAAGGCCAGATAAGCAGTGATCTATATGCTGTTGATAAAGGTACCCTTTATCATGGTATACCATGGTAACTTATCCTTTGGGGCTCAGTAATCTAAAGATTTATAGAATGTCTTATGGATAGGCCTTAGTTACACTTAATGACCCATTTTTTCCTCTAAAAATACAAATGATATCAGGTTAGTTATAATTTCACGCATTAATTTCTTAACAAAGAAGAACAAAATGGCTGCAGGACAAAGTCACTTCCCAGTTGTCCTCTGCAGTTATGTTTCAAGCTTCCGAAACAACAGTTGTATTGAAAAACACATGGATTATAACTTGGTGCCTTCCTGGAGTGCTATGGTCATGAATGCCAATGCCTAAAATCATTCCTAATTATTTTTACCTTTGTATTAGATATTACACACAAACAAGGACACTCTTCTATTCAGAAAGGTCAGTTTCATTATAATGAAAACCACCAAAGGATAGTATAGGGACTTATGATCCTATATTTTCAGAAAAAAGGCATGAGAATTTATGTTTTCGTGCTCTGTAGCCATCTGTATGGACAACATTGCAATATGCCAGGGCATGTGTCCAAAAGGTACAGGGGGACCTTTTCCCAGAGCCTGCAGGGACAGAGGCACAGGGCAGGGACACCGTGGGACAGCCTGGACTGCACAGGGCACAGGGATGGGCAGCAGCTGCAAGACAGCCCTGCCAGAGCCAACTTGGGCAGCACTTTGGCCATGGCTGCTGGGCCTGAGCCTGAGGCAGGAGCAGGAGACAAGTGACCCTTGCAGGGCTGGGGCCTCATTGCCTCCTTGTCCCTGCTCAGCAGCCTGGCAGGGGCCACCCCATGCTCCTACCCTTGCCATTGCACATCCCCACATGCCAGTGCCCATCCCGGGAAGAGCCCTGAGCAAGGAGGGAGGGACAGGATCTGCCTGGCCAGGGGCTGGGGCTCATGCCTTGGCCCTTTGCATTCCTGAAACACATCCAGCTTTGCTCAGCACCAGAGACACCTTTGCCTTGCTTGTCCCTGCCTGTCATTAGTGCCTCCAGTGTTCTGCTCTAACTGGAACCTGGGGACACTTTCTCAGTCATGTCCCTCAGTGAGACCCATTAAGACTTTAAGAAATTTCAGAGTTTCAATTAAATTTTGAGTTCTTGAGAAGTTTATTGAACACTCTCTCAGGGACTGAGTCTGATGTAAACAACACCAAATCCCCTAGAGGCTCATTAAAGTCCTTGTGCTGTGTCTGTACTGCTGAGCTTTAAAGAAACAGCTCTTCCCAGAACCAGCTCCTCTCCCAGCCCAGCAGGGCTGAGGGCTCTCCCTGCAGGCACTGAGGGGAGAGGAGCCAGGCAGAGACAGGCTGAAGGCAATCAAGATTGGGAAGACATTGATCTGAGACTTCACTTGGGGAAAGATCTTCACAGCCCTGGACATGGTGAGTGTGTGGGCGCAGGGAAATGTCCCCTGTGCTCCTGGAGGGATCTCCTGAAGCCAGCACACCCCACAGCCTGGGGGATGTGTCAGGAGAACTCTCCCAGTTTCTCTGTGGCACAGGAGCAGGAGGAGGATGTGCTGCAGAGCGGGGCTGCCCTGGGCACTGTCAGAGGGACAGGCCAGGACGGCTCCGGCTGCCAGACACGGCTGCAGGGGCTGAAGCTGGGGCTGCAGCCAGGGCTGCCCAGGGCTGTCCTGCAGAGCAGCTCCTGCAGCCCTCAGGGCTCTTGGCCAGCCCAGGATATGTGCCACCTGCCAGGGGCAGCTCTCAGGCTGCCTGGCAGCTCCCCATGGACGCTGCAGGGGAGAAGTTGGAGGTGGAAGGAGCCAACCCCATCAGGGCAGATTCCTCCTGCTGTGGAGATGGTGCTGCATGGCCAGGGCTGGTCTCAGCTTTCTCCTGAAGGGAAGGGAAAGGGGCTGTCAGCTTTGGCTGTGTCAATGACACTCCTGCACTGTCACCCAGGGCATCAGCAGATGGGCCTCAGATCTCCCTCAGAAAGTGCCTCCTCAGCCTCCTCTCCCTACAGACAGCAGCAGCAGCACCTTGGCTTGCAGCATCTCTGTCTGGCCTGCCCTTAAGGCCCTGGTGCCTGGGAGATGCCCCTGGGCACTCCCCTGTGCTGGGAGGGGTCTGCAGGGCAGAGCTGAACCCCGGGGCTGGGCTGGGCTCTGGCAGCCCTGGCAGGGACAGGACTTGGATATAGAGAAACTATATCCAGAAATTCCTCCTGTCCAGCTTCAAAGGGAAAGAGAGAAGAGTTGGGAGAAAATTATTTTTAAACTGGAGAATTCACAAAGTCCATTTTGTTTTCAAGCTCTGCTTTAGGTGTGATCACGCTTAAATCAAAAGAGGTGTAATGAACAAAGGGCATCTGTGTGGCGACTAGCGCTGACTGCACTGGGGCACAGGGAGCCCTGTTTTCCTTCTGGGCTCCAGAGTGTTCAGGCTTAGAGCAGTGCTGAAGATGGGGCAGAAACTCAGCACACAAACCTGAAGTCAAATAAAGTTTAGCAAAGTTCCCTCACAGGAATAGAATTAATTTTGAAGGGAATTCTGACTAAAATACATAGGATAGACTTAAAGACTTGGTCCAGCTATTCTAGTCTTCTTTCAACAGTCCATGATCCCCAGAGTGAAGAAATGTCCAATCTTGCACTGCCATTTCCTTCCCAGGCAGGTGTTAATGCTGTATAAATACCTGTACCAAAAGGCACCAAATGTCCAACAGCAGCTCCATCAGGCACTTCCTCCTGCTGGCATTGGCAGACACGCGGCAGCTGCAGCTCCTGCACTTCTGCCTCTTGCTGGGCATCTCCCTGGCTGCCCTCCTGGGCAACGGCCTCATCATCAGCGCCATAGCCTGCGGCCACCACCTGCACACGCCCATGTTCTTCTTCCTGCTCAACCTGGCCCTCGCTGACCTGGGGACCATCTGCACCACTGTCCCCAAAGCCATGCACAATTCCCTCTGGGACACCAGGACTATTTCCTACACTGGATGTGCTGCACAGCTCTTTTTCTTTCTCTTCTTCATTTCAGCAGAGTATTTTCTCTTGACTGTCATGTGCTACGACCGCTATGTGTCCATCTGCAAACCCCTGCACTACGGGACCCTCCTGGGCAGCAGAGCTTGTGCCCACATGGCAGCAGCTGCCTGGGCCAGTGCCTTTCTCAATGCTCTGCTGCACACAGCCAATACATTTTCCCTGCCCCTGTGCCATGGCAATGCCCTGGGCCAGTTCTTCTGTGAAATCCCACACATCCTCAAGCTCTCCTGCACAAAATCCTTCCTCAGGGAACTTGGAGTTTCTGTTTTCACCACCTTCTTAGCATTTGGTTGTTTTCTATTCATTGTTTTCTCTTATGTGCAGATCTTCAGGGCTGTGCTGAGGATCTCCTCTGCGCAGGGATGGCACAAAGCCTTTTCCACCTGCCTCCCCCACCTCACCGTGATCTCCCTGTTTGTCAGCACCTCATTTTTTGCCTACCTGAAGCCCCCCTCCATGTCCTCCCCATCCCTGGATCTGGCAGTGTCAGTTCTGTACTCGGTGGTGCCTCCAGCCCTGAACCCCCTCATTTACAGCCTGAGGAACCAGAAGCTCAAGGATACCCTGAGGAAAATGATGACTAGCTGCTTTTGAAAAGCAAAAAATTTCCTGTTTTCTTTTGCATAGCTTTTGGAATGGAATTCATGACAGGCCCAGCAGGCCTTCCTGGGTCTTTGGTAGGGGTCAGTGGGGTTTTTAGTCATAATGTTGTATTTGATGAAGTTATTTAATCACCATCCAATTCACTGTCTTTCTCTTGAATTTGACCCACAAGCTCTGTAAACCAGGCATTGGGCTATCGCTACATTTGAAGAAAAGAAGCTACCTTGCAGTGCCTGTTTTATCTGGTATTCCAACTCTGAGCCCTGCGTGAAGTTAGGAGGAAGAAGGGGAAAAGAGTCCCAGCAGAGCAGCACAGCCAGGGAGCAGCAGGGATTGGTCCTTTCAGAGCTGCTGTGCCCAACTCCAGCCTGTCCTTCCCAGCCCTGCTTTGGCTGTAAGGTCAGAGTGCTCTGGCAGCTTGTTCACTGTCCTGCTGTGGCCACAGGCAGGGCCAGGCCATGGGCACTGCTGGGACACAACTGGGCTCCAGCACAGCAGCTCCAGCAGCAAAGGGCATCTCCTGAGGGCAGGGCAGGGAGGTTTTGCTCCCCTCCAGAGCTGCTGTCAGCAACGTGCTCCAGGAATGCCTTGGCACAGCAGAGCCCAGTGCCTGGGGCAGGAGGGGAGTGTGCAGGGGGGTCTCACAGCAGTGTCCTGGCACAGCCAGAGCTCCTGGCACGGACCTGAGGCTGCAGCAGAGTAGGGCCTGGGCTGTGTCTTTGTTCTGGGGCAGCCTGGGAAGGTGGCCCAGGGCAATTGTCCCACACCAGCCCCTGCAACCACCATTGCCAGCACTGGCCTCTCCCCACCTGCAGGAGGTTGTTTGTCCCTGCACGGAGGGACACCAAGTGACCAGGCCAGCAGGCCGTGTGTGCTCTGTGCTGAGGAGATCTCAGCAGTGCATCGTGTGTGTGAGGGGAGATGAACCCCAGTGAGCACAAACACCATCAGCAGCACCCGGGGGTGGCACAATTCCAGTGGCACAAACAGGGCCTTGAGGCCACTTCACTCTGAGAGGAACATCCTCTGGGCAAACACCTGAATTCTTTGTGGGATTGTGGTTAGGACTGCACAGAGAGAAATATCCCAGGCAGGGAGGCTATAGGAAAAAATGCTCAGGGCAGCCATGGACTGCACAGATAGACATTGGATAGAGTGAGGGTCTGTGGGGAGAAATCAGAGCTGCCTCCCTTCTGAACCACCCTGAGGACCTGGACAGGGCTGTGCTGTGTTCTGGGCACTGAGCTGACACTGAGGGAGGTGTAAAAGGCCTTTGGTGTCAGGGCTGTTGAGAAGGCTGGGCAGAGTCACTGTGGGACCTCTCTCAAACCCCTTGGAAAGGCCAGAGCCATCCCAGAGGGTCCTGGGCACTTGGGAAGGACAGACATGGAACCAGTCTGCACACAGGGCAGGGGGGGGCACTGGGAGAGTCACAGGCTGCTCAGGCTCAGCAGGGAAGGGGATGTGGCATATCCTCCTGCAGCCATTCCAGGCACTGGCAGGACAGGGCAGGGACTGCAGAACCCACGTGGGAGGGAAAAGGAGGGGATGTTGTGTGCCCAGAGTTCAGCCAGGCCTGGGACAGGGTCTGCTGTGGTCTGCTCAGAGCCAGACTGGAGAGAGCTGGGCTGAAAGAGTGGAACATGGGCTGGGTGGGAATTTGGCTGAACAATGAGGGTCAAATGTCATCCATGGTACAGAGTCCTCTTGGCAGCCGCACCCTGCTGACATCCCTCAGTGACCAGCCCTTGACCACAACTGTGGGATATTTCTATTATCTCTCCAAGGGCATGAAATGTACTTTCAATTCCTTTATGAATGGTGCCAAATTACAGGGAGTCTGTGACTGAAGTCATCTAGTAAATGGTGACTGCAAAATGTAATTGGGCAAGATGACTGAGTTGGGTAAAGGTATCTTGCCATCAGGTGCCAAGTAAGCCCCAAGAAAGGGCAGAAAAAACTTGTGCATCAGAAAAAAGGGCAGTTCAATAGGGAAAAACCCAAACCTGACCAAAAAAAATCACAAACTCAATCAAAAAACCAACGCAAGACCCACCTACAACAACACAAAAACCCCACAAACAAACCAACCTCAAAAAGAAAAAGCCATAAACAGAAGAGAAGCAAATTCACAGGAAATCTCCTATCAGCAGAAAATGTTTAACCACCTTGTGGCAGGAGAGGATTCTGCATGTGTTGCTGCTGTTTTGAAAGAAAAATGTCTAAAAAAATAAATTAATCCCCTACTCCCTCATCTCCCCATTTCTCTATGGTGATTGCTGATCATGGTGTGACATGGAATGGAACATCCCTTGGGTCAGTCCAGCCCAGCTGTCCCATCCCTGTTCCCCAGGAAAACTTGCCCACCCCAAGCCCATAGGTTGGGGGAGTTGCAGACACCTCATGCGGGGCGAGCACTGAGACAGGAACAGGAGAACAAAACAACATTTACTCTTGTCAAGGACAGTAGAACAGAACAGCCCAGCCTTGGAGAAACTAATTGAGGATGTACCTTTGGCAAACAGAAGTCCCAAGAAATGCAAGCAGGATGCCAGCTCAGCTCTGCAAGGCTGACAAAACAGAAGTTATGCAGAACAATAATATTGCCCTTACTCAAAAGGAGGGGTCAAGGAACAGCCACCTCAAAAGGACACTGGATGTTGAAGACAAAACCCAAAGAACGATGAAAGGATTTGTGATAAGGGGTGCAACTATGTCAAAAAAACTCAGAGGAAGTGGAGATAGCAAATGAATACATAATCAGTGTGTGTGATAAAAACTCTGTTTATTTGATGCTCAGTGCACTCCAATGGAGGAAGGATGGCCCAAGTGACCACCATGCTGTAATAAAGAATACCTGCTTTCAAATACTCCAAACTGTGTTCAAAAGTTTCTATCCAGTAGATTTCAGTATCAGTGGTGTCCTTGACTCCATTGTACCCCACAGTTTCACAATGGCCCCTTGGTTCCATGAGGCCCTGCTGTAGAACAATGGACCCTTGGTTCCACTGGGTTCCGTACTGTCAAAATGGCCTCCTTGGTTCTGCACTGCCACAATGCTCTCCTTGGTTCCACGAGGCCTTGGTGTGTCACAACAGCCCCTTGGTTCCATCAACTACCAGAGTGTCACCCTGGTGTCTTGGATCTGCAGTGTCACAATGGACAATTGGTCACAAGCAGCCCCGCTCTGTCACCATGAATATTTGGTTCCACGGGCCCCCCACAATGTCACAATGGCCCCTTGGTTCCACGAGGTTCCTCTGCATCACCATGGTCGCCTTGGATCCTTAGTATCTCCATGGACCATTGGCTCCATGTGGCCCTGCTGTGTCACAGTGGTTCCTTGGTTCCACTGCATACAACGGAATCTTGGTCCCTTGAGGTTCTGTACTGTCACAATGGTCTCCTTGGTTGTGGGCTCTAACAATGGACCCTTGGTTCCATGAGTTTCCATGATGTCACAATGGTCTCCTTGGTTCCACAAGGCCTTGCTGTGTCACTATGGACCCATGACTCCCTGAGCCGGTGTCAGAATGGCCCCTTTGTCCCATAGAGCCCCACAGTGTCACTATTGTCTCCCCTTGGTTCATTGAGGCCTTGCTGTGTCACAATGCTCCTTTGTTTCCATGAGGCCCCATGTGTCATAATGGTCTCCTATGGTTCCATGAGGCCCAGCTGTATCACAATGGCCCCTTTGTCTGGAGCCCCACAGTATCACAATTGTCCTCCCTTAATTCCATGAGGCCCCACAAAGTCATAATGGGCCTTTGATTCCATGAGTCCCATATTGTTCCAAGAATCCTTAGGTCCATGGGGCCCTGTAGTGTCACAATGGTCCCTTGGTTCCATGGTGCCACACAGTGTGACAATTGCCCTTTGGCCCAACAGGGCCTCAGAGTGTCACAATGGACTCCTTGGTTCCATGGAGGCACAGAGTGCCACAATGGCCCTTTGGTTTCTCAAGGCCTCAAAGTATGAAAATGGCCTCCATGGTTCCATGAAGTCCTCCTGTGTAAAAAAGGCCTTTGGTTCCATGATGCCTCATAGTGTCACAATGGTCTCATTGATTCTGCACTTTAAGAATTCCCCCTTGGTCCCTTGGAGCCCCACAGTGTCACTATTGTGCCCTTGGTTCCATGAGGCTTTGCTGTGTCACAATGCTCCTTTGGTTCCATGAGGTCCCCTGTATCACAATGGTCCCTGGCTTCCATGAGGCATGGCAGTGTCACAGGGGTCTCCTTGGGGCTGCAGTATCACAATGGACCCTTGGTTCCGTGGGGCCTCACAATGTCAGAAGGGTCTCCTTGGTTCCATGAGGCCCTAGAGAGCCCCTTGATTCAACAAGGCCTCAAAATGTCATCATGGCCTCCAGGATTCCATGAGGCTCTGCAATGTCCCAATGGACCTTTGGTTCCATGGGTTCCTGCACTGTTCCATGAATCCTTCTTTCCATGGGGCCCTGGAGTGTCACAATGGCCTCCTTGGTTCCATGGTGCCACACAGTGTGACAACTGCCCCTTGGCCTGCCAAGACCCCACAGTGTCACAATGGTTCCTTGCTTCCATGAGGCCTTGTAGTGTCAGAATGGTCTCCATGATCCCATAAGGCCTTGCAGTGTCACAACAGACCATTGGTTTCATGGAGCCCCACGATGTCACTATAGTCCTCTTGGCTTCACAAGGCTCTGAAGTGCCACAATGGCCCTTTGGTTCCACAAGGCCTCCAAGTATAAAATGGCCTCCATGGTTCCATGAGACCCTGCTGTGTCACAATAGACCTTTGGTTCCATGATGCCCAAGAGTGTCACAATGGTATCCTTGGTCCCACGGTGTCAGAATGGACCCTTCATCCCATGGACACCCACAGTGTTCCCTGCAGTCCCCTTGATTCCACCAGGCCCTGCCATGCTCTACAGGCCCCTTGGTTCCATGTGGGTCCCATTGTCAGAACAGTCTCCATTATTCCATAAGGCCCCACAATGTCCCTATGCTCCCCTTGTTTCCACAGGGCCCTACAGTGGAACAATGGATTCTTGGTTCCATGAGGTTCCTCAGTCCCAATGGTCTCCTTGGATCCGCATGAGCTCTCACACTGCTAGCAGCAGTCTCCTTGATTCTGCAGTGTCACCATGGACCCTTTGTTCCATGAGGTTCCGCAGTAGAACACAGTCACCTTGGTTCCGTGAGGTTCTGCAATTTAACAACGGACCCATGGTTCCACCAGGCCTTGCTGTGTCACAATGGCTCCTTGGTTCCAAGAGGTTTCTCAGGATCACAATGTTCTCCTTGGATCTGCAGTATCACAATGGACCATTGCTTCCATGTGGCACCAATGTGCCAAAATGGATTTTGGTTCCATGGGGTTCTGCTGTGTCACAATGAACCCTTTGTTCCATGAGTTTGCACAGTGTCACAGTTGACTCCTTGTTCTGTGAGGCCTCGCCATCACCAAATCTCCAAAATATCAGAATAAGACCTGTTAACACTAATTTGCTTTTTAAGAGGGGATCATTTTTTCAGGCCTGAGGTCTAGTAAGGGATAACTTCTAACCTTATGTGGACATGTGATTATACCAGCATCAGTAAGTGTGTATTACAATTTACTCACTTCCATAAAACCCACCCCAAGTTCCCAGATTCAGTCCTTCGATTTTCTGTTGCTACATTTTTGACAGAGATGTCTTCTCTTCCAACCATCCTTGCTGTGAAAGCAGCCCCTGCATGCCTTGTTCCTGTGCTAAAAGTTCACAGGCACAGTAAAAATTGAACTAATCCTTTTGATATCAAGGCCAAGGCTTTGTGTGACGAGGCAGAGGCAGGCAGGAGGCAGAGCTGTCAGCACAGGAAGGGCCCAGCCAGGTGGGGCAGCCGGGGGATGCTGACAATCTGCAGGGACAGAGGCGCAGGGCAGGGACACCGTGGGACAGCCTGGGCTGCACAGGGCACAGGGATGGGCAGCAGCTGCAAGACAGCCCTGCCAGAGCCAACTTGGGCAGCACTTTGGCCATGGCTGCTGGGCCTGGGCCTGGGGCCACGAGGGCACAAGTGACCCTTGCAGGGCTGGGGCCTCATTGCCTCCTTGTCCCTGCTCAGCAGCCTGGCAGGGGCCGCCCCATGCTCCTGCCCTTGCCATTGCCCATCCCCACATGCCAGTGCCCATCCTGGAATGAGCCCTGAGCAAGGAGGGAGGGACAGGATCTGCCTGGCCAGGGGCCGGGGCTCAGGCCTTGGCCCCTTTGCATTCCTGAAACACATCCAGGTGTGCTCAGTACCAGAGACACCTTTGCCTTCTTTGTCCCCAGCTGTCATCACTGCCTTCAGTGTTCTGCTCTAACTGGAACATGGGGACACTTTGTCAGTCTTGTGCCTCACAGGGATCTATTTAAAGCACAAGAATCTTCAGTGTTTCAATCTCACTTTGAGTTCTTGAAAAAATTTTAGAGCCCTCTCTGAGGGACTGGGTCTGATGCAAAGAGCACCAAAGCCCCAGAGGGTCATTAAAGTCCATGTGCTGTGTCTGTGCTACTGAGCTGGGCCGGGCTCCTGGCCCAGAGGCAGCTCCTGGCAAGGGCAGCGCTGCAGAGACAGCTCTGGCCAGGAGCAGCTCCTGTGCACAGCCCAGCAGGGCTGGGGCACTGCCAGGGCCCCTCAGGGACACCAGCAGGGCACAGACAGAGCTCACAGGGGCTCAGCACTGGCAGGGGCTGTGGGATGGCCCCGAGGGGGCTGTGTCACAGCAGCACCTCTGTGGCTGTGTCATAGAGGCACAGAGCAGCTGGGATGTCAGCAAGGGGCTGTGTGACAGCACAGAGTAGGCTGTGAGATCATGGTATGACTGTGTGGCATTAAAGAGTGGGCTTTGAGGCCAAAGTGTGTGCTGTGACATTACAGAGTGGCAGAATGACATCACAGAGAGGCTTTTGTGGCATCACTGAGAGGGTTGTGACATAGCAAAGTTGGCTGTGACATCATAGAGTAGGGTGTGAGGCCATAGAGCAGATCCTACCATTATGGAGGGTGCCTCTGTGATGTCAGAGAGTGGGTTGTGACATCACTGGGTAGCTGTGTAAAATCATAGAACAAGCTGTGACATCACAGAACAGAAAGTGACATCACATTGTGATTTTTTGACATCAGCATCTTCTGTGTCGTCACAGGATGCTGTGTGACATCACAGGGGCTGTGTGACATCACAGAGGCTGTGTGAGGTCACTGGGGAGGTCACTCTGCCCCGCCCCCCTCACAGTTCCCCCCAGAGCAGTCCAACCCTGCTCATGCACGGCGGGGTCCCCTGTCCCCCTGGGTCCCCCCACCCTCAGCCCCTCAGCCTCCCCCAGAGGATGTTCCACGAGATCGACCCCAGAGCCTGACACGGGGATGGGGGGCTGGGGCCCTGGGGGTGGGACAGGGGGATAGGGACCCTCCGGCAGTGTCTCTGTGTCCCCCAGGGCCAGAGCCTGGGCCAGGGCTCCTTCACCCTGTTAGGAACGAGGCCTTGAGAGCGCTGAAAAAATCCCCAGCAAGGGATCAGCAAAAACCGGATTTAATATTAAGGGACAGCAGCACAAAGTTCCTTGGCAAGAGTCACTCTGCTCCTGACTGGACACTTCAGGTACACCAAGGAAACAAAGCAACAACAAAACCAAACAAAACCCAGGCAATCAAGCCAGAAATTAACCCAGAACTGTCCCTGTGTGTGTGTGTGAGACCACAAGGACAGTGAGGGCAAGGATAAATGGAATATGGCCTAATAGCTTAACAGGACTTAACTGATACCTTAGACTTCAGCATTAAGCAAAAGAACAGCACTTAACACTATTTAACCTAACTTATAATCAATTACTTAATGATGTAAGAGTGGAATAACACTAAAAATTATTCAATTTCTTTTATAATTTATATTAAATTTAACAACTTAGCAAAAGAACAACTCTTCGGAACATTTAACTTAGCTTGCCACTTATGACTTAACCTCACTTATAGCACTGACTAACTCAGCTATCCAAGGCACTCCAACCCCTCAGAGAGCAGCATTTCTGCCACATTTCCCCATCACAGGCACTCCTGTGTGCACACAGACACAAAGAGTCAGTTCCAGGCACCTGTGAGAAATTTCCCTGAGGGCAGGGAATGCTCCCTGTGGATCTTTGGTATCTCCCCAGTGGGCAAAGGGCTGAGCCTGGAGGAGTGGGGAGATCGGCCCAGGCTCCATCATTGTTGGGAATCCCCAAGTGCAGCAAACGGGAGAGTTCCCGGCTGGGAGAGGCCCCACTCAGAGGGAGTCGCTGGCCCAGGAGAGCTCCAAGGGCTCCTTTTGGAGCGCTGTTTGCAGGGCCCCAAGAGAGGGGCTTCAGTCCCAGCAATGGCTCATCCTGGCCGCACTTGGCATCAACAGCTTTCTTTGGCAGGGTAAGAACAGGGTGTGTTGTGCCACTGAGGGAACAAAACCAGTTCCCAGGGCTGCTGCTAAAGGAACCAGGAGCTGGTTGGGCAGCAGCAGTGCCTGGAGCAGACAGTGTTTGTGATGAGCTGCAGAGGAGCTGAGCCCAGGGGCTGCTGGCCAAGGCCGAGGCCCAAGGAGCATTTCTCAGCTGGCAGGGTGGCCTGAGAAGGGGAGGGGGGAATGTAGCAGCACAGGGCCATGGAACCAAGGGACCATTTTGACACTGTGGGACCCTGTGAGACCAAGGGACCATTTTGACACTGTAGGGCCCTGTGAGACCACGGGACCGCTGTGACACTGTGGGACCTCATGGAATCATGGAGAGCACTGTGACATTGCTGAGCCTCATGGAACCAAGGGGACTGTCCTGACATTGTGTGGCTCCATGAAATGTAGGGTTCATTGTGACACTGAGAGGCGCCATCAAACCAAGGGTCCATTGTGGCACTGCGGGGAGTCCTCAAACTGTGGAGACCATTATGACACTTTGGGGTGTCATGGAACCAAGGGACCATTGTGACACTGCAAGACTCCATGGAGCCAAGGGTCCAAACTGTGACATTGCAGGGCCTCATGGAACCGTGGAGATACCATTAGGACACTTCACAGCCTCATGGAATGAAGGAGACCATTGTGACACTGAGGGGCACCATGGAATCATGGAGACCATTATGACACTTTGAGGCCCCATGGACTAACCAAAGCATTGTGTCACTGTGAGGACTCATGGAACCAGTGAGACCATTGTGACCCTGGTGGTCGCCACAGAACGAAGAGGACCATTGTGATACTGTGAGGCCTCGTGAAACCAAGAGGTCTTTGTGACATTGCAGGGCTGCCTGGAACCAAAGGTCCAGTGTGACATTGCAGGCCTCGTGGAACAGAGGAGTCACGCGACATTGTGGGGCCTGGGGAACCATGGAGACCACTGTGACACTGCAAGTCGTCATGGAATCAGTGGGACCACTGGGAGACTTCAGGGCCTTGTGGAGCCGAGGGGACATTGTGACACTGCTGGACCCCATGGAAACAAGACACCAATATGTCACTGACATTTTTTCATAAAAATCCTTTCTTTAGGATTTTTCCTCTTCTGGGAAGCTGAGGCCCCAGAAGAAGAATGTAAACAATTGTTATCTGCTGGTGTGGAATGTAGCAGGTGCACCTGTGATTGGCCCATGTTCCATGTTTACAATTAAGGGCCAATCAGGACCAAGCTCTCTGGGACAGATTCACAGAGAGCTCTCTTGTTTATTGCTATTCCTATTCTTTTCTTAGCTTAGCAGCTTCTGAGCTTTTCTCTCTATTCCTTTTAGTATAGTCATAATGTACTATATATCATGAATTATTAAATCCAGCCTTCTGATCATGAAGCCAAGATTCTCGTCCATCTCTTCACCCCTGAGGAACCCTTGCAAAGCCATGTAACACCATTGTCGCACTGTGGGGCCTCATGGATCCAAGGCACCATTGTGACACTATGGGGCCCCACAAAACCAAGGGAAGATGGAACAGGTCTTGCTGGTTTGGCCTCCCAGGGGCCACCTGACTGGTCCAGCTGACCTTGGAACATTAAGACTCTCTTGTCATCTGCTTCTGAAACACTGGTACTCCGTGCTTTCCTTCCCAATGGAAACGAACTGTTCTTTTCCGCCAGGCACCCATGGCCAGAATTGGGATTTCACCTCCAAATTTCCCTATATCCAGAGATTGTTCCAATAGGAATATTGCCAGGACAAGTCTAGCTGCCAGTGATTTCATAAGGGTCACTTCCCATCTGTCCCCAAAATACTGGGGAAGGCTCCATGATTTCCTTCCTGTGGAAAGAACTGTCCTGCTTCTCCAGGTGCCCATGGCCAAGACTGGCCTTCCACCTCCAAAATTCCTTCAATTCAAAGACTGCTCCCTGACAAAATCTGCCCTTATTGACAAGTCTGCCAGGCCTTTGCCTTGTGAGGCTCTCAGCTGCCTTCCAAACACTGGAGCCCTGTGTTTTCCTTCCTGTGGAATAGAACTGTCCTTCTCCTCCAGGCACCCAAGGACAGAATTGGGATTTCACCTCCAACATTCCCTGTTGTGAGAGACTGGAGGAGACTGTTGGCTCAAAATATTTTTGCACAGGGGAGGAAGGGGCAGATCCAGCCTTGCCCTGACCTGGAACTCCAATGCTGCTGTGCCCTGGAACCCCAATCGCCCCAGAGCCTCCATCCCAGCCCAGCAGTGTCTGCCAGTCCCTGGCACAGCACGGGCAATGCTCCACAGCCACCTCTGCAGCCCCAGCCCAGTGGGACCAAATGAGCCCAAGTCCCACCAGGGGGAAGGGCGCAGGGAAACCAAGGGGTATTGAAGGCTGACCACAAGGCAAGCACACATCTTGACCCTACCTCCTCTTGGAATTTCCATCTGAACACTCCCGGAATCCAGGAGTTGGTAGCAGTGTGGGTGCTTCTGTATATGTTTTTTGTTTTTCTCTTTCTGTGTATATTTCTTCTATTTCTGTTCTCTTGCAAATCTTGAGTAACTTAAAACTGCACAGGCTTAGAGTTTGTGAAGGTGAATGGTCCAATTTAAAGCTTTGATAAGTGTTTTTTTTTTCATTGAATGTCGTATTAAACCATTTGCCAAGTTTCCATAATTTTCTAATATAACTAGTAAAAGCTGTCTTGTTCTTTTGAGCTCCTGATGATCTGTTGTCAGAATTTCTGCCCTGCGTCCAACTCAGAGGAAACAAACAATTGCAATTCCTTTTAAATCTCTCATTGAGAAAGTTTTTTAGTGGATGGGAGTCAGGGCTTGTGCGTCCTGCTTGGCACAGCCCAGGCAGGGCTTTCCCAGCCACATTCCACACTCCATTTCCCAGCTGGAGCCGCTGGTGCCTCTGAGTTGTGCTGCCCCAGCCCCAGGGACGCTCTCCTTGTCTGCCCATTCCCCCACGGTCTCTGGGCAGGGATGGCCTCAGTGGGGGCTGCTGACATCCTCAGCACCTTGGAGGCTGCTGCTGAATTTTCCTGCTCCAGAGGCTTGTTCAGCCTTCAGCTCTTCAGTGCAGGAATTCAGTGTCCCAGGGCTCATTAACATTCAGAACAGCTGAACAAGCCAAGCCTCTGGGGATAATTTTATTTCAGTTTCCAAATCTTGTGTGGTTAAAAAGAGAGATTTCAGAAGTGCATTCAACTGAATATGTTCTATTTAAAAATACTGTGAGAACACCTTTTTTAGGACCTGTTTATTTTTTTTTCCCCTGTTAATAGCAATCTCCACTTGACATTGAAACCAAGTACCTCCTCATGCAGTTTGAAGATATAAAAATCAACACCATTCATGGCTGACAATCAATCAGACTCTGTCCCTACCCCCACCCCAGCATTTCCCCCATCCCAGCCCTGGCACTCAGGGCAGCCTTGTGCAAATCTGAGCTCCCTCCAGCCCAGGCTGCACCTGCAGCTTTCAGCTCCTTGCCTCCAACTCCCACCTGCTTTCCTTGGAGAAGGAGCTGCCCGAGACACAGAGGGATGTTCATTTCTTGTCAGCCAACAAAGCCAGGGGAAGGCACAGCTCCATCAAATGCAAAAGTCATTCCTCTGCTGGCCTCTGCCCTGCCCCTGAGCCACAGAGCCTGTCCGTTTTCCTTCATCCCTCCTTTGCCAGGGACTTTCTGTGACAAGGGAGCTCTGCCCTGGCTATGGAGGGAGGTCCAAGTTCCACCACTGGAGTGGGAATCACAACTCATCATGTTTGTGTCCTTTTGGGGTCAGGAACTGGTGAGACTCAGAGGCACAGAAAGTTTCTCTTCATGGCCAACAGACCATAGTGGAACAGGACACAATTTAATAACAATCATACTCTTCCCTGAGCTATGTGCAATGTCCCAGCAGTATCTGATGAGTCCACCATCCACAAGTGATTTCTGTACCAGAATTATTTAGACAAACATGGTTCTGTGATAGATATAAACACAATTAAGTTCTTCTATCAGGATGCTCATCCTGGAGTGGATGCAGAGCAGCTCAAACAATTCCTGATTTGCAAAGCTGTCAGTGGTGGTTGGAGAAGGGAGGTCAGGCTGCTCTTGGTGTTGAGGAAATGCTGAAAGCAGCCTCACTCATTTCATCTCCTCCTGTCCTGGCTGATCTCTCCTCTTTCTCCTTCCACCCATTGGCTTTTGTCTCCCACCAGCCTCCCTGTGAAGAGCCTGGCTCTGTGTGCTCCATCCCCTCCTCGCTGGCACTGCCAGGCTGGGATGAGGAGCCCCTCAGCCTTCCCTGCTCCAGGCTGGACAAGCCCAGCTCCCTCAGCCTCCGCTCACAGCCCAAGGGCTCCAGCCCCACCTTGGAGGCCCTTCCCAGACATTGCTCCAGCTGCCAGACATCTTGCCTGCCCTGGGCAACCCAATGCAGGCCACAGTGACTGGAGAACCCACGTCCTTGATGTCCTGGTCACACATCCCTGGCCCCTTGTCCCCATGTCAGGCTCTGGGGTGGATCCTGTGGAACATCCTTTGGTGGAGGCTGTGGCTCCAGGTGGGCCGGGGGGATCCCGGGGGACAGGGACCCTGCTGGGCATGAACAGCATTGGACTTGTTGGGAGAAACTGTGAGGGGGAGCTGGAGTGGAGTGACCAACCCAGTGACCTGACACAGCCCTGCTGGGATGTCACACAGCTGGTCTCTGATGTCACAGCCTGCTCTGTGATGGCACAGCCCATTCTCCAATGTCACACAGCTGATCTCTGATGGTTGGTCACAGCTGGTCACAGCCAACTCTGTGATGTCACAGTCTGCTCTGTGATGTCAGACCTCTGCCCTTTGATGTCACAGATGGCTCTGTGATGTCACAGGGGCAGTATATGATGTCATAGCTGCTCAAACACCTCACATAACCCGCTCTGTGATGTCAAAGCCCACTCTGTGACCTCATGTTACCAGATGATAAATTGTCTCCATCAGGTGAGCTGACACCTGGACCTTGTTCTCCAAAACCCCAGGCCTATGGAAACCACACAATGCCCATTGTGTGAGAAGGGGAACTGGAAGTTCAGCAGCCTCAGTGTCCTGCCAGCTCAGCAAGGCCCTCTGGAACATTGGGGTCCATGACCACCAGGGACCACCAGAGAGACCCCCCAGGACAGAAGAACACATGGGGAAGGGGAGGGGAAATATGTGAATGATTTTGGGGAAACCATTATCATATTTATATTTAGTCTGGGACAATCAATGAATATGTGTGCAATATATAGAATATAAACAGAAACTTTCCTTTACTCAGCTTGCAGGGCTTTGGGAGGAGCTCTACTCCGTGCATCCCCCTGAATAAATAATGCTGCTTTTTAATGCTGCATTGGTGTTAAGGAGTTCTCTATTTTACTGAATTTTTGGTAACACTCCCACTGCCAAGGAAAGTTCTGTCTGCTACTGTTCACAAACAGAGAAGGGCTGGTGGCAGATGTGGGGCTCAGAGGTTGGCTGGGGCACAGTGACCATGAAATAATCAAGTTTTCAATGTTCTGGGAAAGAAGGGGGGGCAGCAACAAAACTTCCACACTGGAATTAGGAAGGGCAGACTTTGGCCATTTTTGGATGCTGATTTTGGGAGTACCAAATCAGGTCCTGATTTTTTGAAGGAAAACATCCCTTAAAAACAAAGGGGTCCAGGAAGGATGGACATATTTCAAGGAAGTAATCTTAAGGGGAAGGAGCAGCCTGTCCCAGTGTGGCAAAAGATGAGCTGGTGAGGGAAATGACTGGCCTGGCTGGCCATGGAGATTTTGTGGGAACTCAAGGGTAACAAGAGGTGCATCACCTTTGGACAGAAAGTCAAGCAGCTTAGGAAATGTTTAAGGATGTTGTGAAGTCGTGCAGAAAAAAAGTCAAGAGGTGAAAGCTCAATTAGAGTTTAACCTGACCACCTCTGTGAAAAAAAAATAGACAATGTTTCCACTATTATATTAATAGCAAAACATGGGGTAAGGAAAACCTCTACTCTTTATTGGATGCAGTGGGGAATATAGTAACTAAAGATAAGGAGAAGGCAGAGCTACTTAACATCTTGTTTCTCTCAATTTTCGATATTAGGACAGGCTGTCCTGAGAACAAGTGCTCTGCTGAGCTGGTAGATGGGCACAGGGAGCAGAACAGCCCCTGGAATCCAGGAGGAAGCAGTTGGTGACCTGCTGAGCCACTCAGATGCTCACAGGTGTGTGGGATCAGATGGGATCCATCCCAGGGGGATAAGGGAGCTGTGGATGAGCTCCCCAAGCTGCTCTCCATCATTTACCATCAGTCCTGGCTCAGCAGGGAGGTCCCAGAGGACTGGAGGTGCCAGTGTGAGCCCATCCCCAAGAAGGGCTGGAAGGAGGATCTGGGGAACTCCAGGCCTGTCAGCCTGAGCTGGGTGCCCGGCAAGGTTATGGAACAGATCACCTTGAGTGCCATCACAGGGCACCCACAGGATGGCCGAGGGATCAGAGCCAGCCAGCGCGGATTCCAATGTCTGCATTGATGAACTGGATGAGGGGACTGAGTCCAGCATCAGAAAATTTGCAGATGACACCAATGTGGGTGTGAGTTTGGATCTGATGGAGGATGGAGGTAGGAGGGCTCTGCAGAGGGCCCTGGACAGGCTGGATCCAGGTGTGGTTTAACAGGGATGTGTGATCCAACTAGGTCAGGTTTAACAAGTCCAAGTGCCGGGTCCTGAACTTTGGCTACAACAACCCCTGCAGCACTACAGGCTGGGGACAGAGTGGCTGGAGAGCAGCCAGGCAGAAAGGGACCTGCAGGGACTGATGGACAGCAGGCTGGACATGAGGCAGCAGTGTGCCCAGGTGGGCAAGAAGGCCAATGGCTCCTGGCCTGGCTCAGGAATGGCGTGGCCAGCAGGAGCAGGGCAGGGATTCTTCCCCTGTGCTGGGCACTGGTTGGGCAGCACCTCGAGTGCTGTGTCTAGTTCTGGGTCCCCTGGGGTGGAGATTTGGAAGAAATTTGTATCAGGAAGAGTAAAGAAAGCAAATGTGAAGCAGAGGAAATGCTGAGGGCAGTTTGGGGGTGGCTGCCAGGCAGCCCTGGCTCTGAGCAACAGCGTCTGCTGTGGCACAGGAAACTCCCAGCTGATGGGAACAAACTTTCTGGCTGACTGCAGAGGCCAGGACAAAGCTGAGTGGTTTCCCTGGTGTCCCCCAGCCCTTGCTGGCCCCAGGGGCTGATGGCATTTGTGCTCCCTCAGGTTCATGTCCCCACACCAACAGCATGGGGGTGCTCCCCCTGCTGTGTGCAATGCAAACAGGGGCTGCTGAGCCAGTGCTGCCGTGTCTGTGCCTGCAAGGATGGGGCACCTGTGTGAGCTGGGGGAGAGGCCAGGGCTGCAGAGGGGGGATGTTGTTGGCAGCTCCATGAGGATGCTCTGGGACGCTGCCCTGGGCTGTGCAGCACACTGGGGATGGATCAGCCCCTGCTCTGCTGCTCCTTCCCATCTGCCCCAGGGCCCTTGCAGAGCCCCAGCCATGCTGTTTGCCCCCAGCCTGCCCACGGCCAGCCTAGGGCTGCTCACGAGGCTTTTCTGTGCTGAGAATTGGCCTGGGTGTGTTCTTGAGAGAGCCTGGGCAAGGAGCCTGGAGCCCCCAGGCCCTCAGCTGAGGCGTCAGCGCTGCCCCAGCAGTGCCCATGGCCTGTCCCTGCTGCAGCCCCGGCACTGCCACCCCCAGGGCTGTGCCCGGCCCTGAGAGCACTCAGGCCCTGCAGCAACACCAGGGCCACCAGGGCAGCAGGGCAGGGCCACGGCAGCAGCACTGGCAACACCAAGTGCTGCTGCTGCTGGGCACAGCTGCTGGGCCAGCACTGATCTGCCCCCAGCTCTGCACACAGACATTGCTGCTGCAGCTCCAGAGAAGGAACAAAAGGAGGATCTCTGGTGAACTTTGCTGGGAGATCCTTTTGTTCATTTACAGCCACTGAGAGCACAGCTCCTCATAGAAACAGGCTGTGGGTCACAGTAAAGGAGAAGGGAAACATAATGAGAAACGGCACAAACAATGACATCACTTTGTAGAAAATATTTTAAAATTAAAACAAAGATAAAGAAGCTCTAAAGTGGACTAACAAGGAGTATTGAAGATTACTTTTATTACAAGTGATTGGCAGAAACGGGCCAGTAGTTTAATTTTTCTGAAAGCATCCAGTCATCAGTGCCCACATGGAAGCCTTGAGCTCCTGGTTCCTCAGGCTGTAGATGAGGGGGTTCAGGGCTGGAGTCACCACTGAGTACAGAACTGACAGGGCTAGATCAAGGGATGGGAAGGAGATGGAGGGGGGCTTCAGGTAGGCAAAAAAGGTAGTGCTGAGAAACAGGGAGACCACAGCCAGGTGAGGAAGGCAGGTGGAAAAGGCTTTGTGCCGTCCCTGCTCAGAGGGCATCCTCAGCACAGCCCTGAAGATCTGCACATAGGAGAATACAATGAACACAAAACAGCTTGAGGCTACACAGACACTTACAGCCAGAAGCCCAAGCTCCCTGAGGTAGGATTTGGAGCAGGAGAGCTTGAGGATCTGGGGGATTTCACAGAAGAACTGGCCCAGGGCATTGCCATGGCACAGGGGCAGGGAAAATGTATTGGCTGTGTGCAGCAGTGAATAAAGAAAGCAACTGGCCCAGGCAGATGCTGCCATGTGGGCACAAGCTCTGCTGCCCAGGAGGGTCCCGTAGTGCAGGGGTTTGCAGATGGACACGTAGCGGTCGTAGCACATGATGGTCAGGAGGGAAAGCTCTAAGGACATGAAAAACACAAAAAAAAAAGAGCTGTGCAGCACATCCTGTGTGGGAGATGTTCCTGGTGTCCCAGAGGGAATTGTGCATGGCTTTGGGGACAGTGGTGCAGATCATGCCCAGGTCAGTGAGGGCCAGGTTGAGCAGGAAGAAGAACATGGGCGTGTGCAGGTGGTGGCCGCAGGCTACGGCGCTGATGATGAGGCCGTTGCCCAGGAGGGCAGCCAGGGAGATGCCCAGCAAGAGGCAGAAGTGCAGGAGCTGCAGCTGCCGCGTGTCTGTCAATGCCAGCAGGAGGAAGTGCCTGATGGAGCTGCTATTGGACATTTGATTTCTCTGGCCATTGGGAGCTGTTCATGGAGAAAAGTCAGTGACCAGTTGGGAGAAACTTCTTCCAGCAAAATCAAAGCCTATTTCCATAGGCCCTTCTCCTGTAACACTCTCACACCCTTTTCAATTTCCAGCAGATTTTCCTTCAGCTCCAAGTGTGGAGCCCTGGCTGGTGCTGCCTGACTGGGACTTCAGGTTCAGTGCAGGTACACACAGAGGTTTTTATAGTTCAGCCTTGATGTGCAGACATAGGAGGGGCACAGGGATCTGTCCTCGTGTTCCACTTTGAATCTCTGTTAACACAGACAGCCCTGTCAGCATCTGCCCTCCCACTGCCAGAGAACAGGAATGGTAAAGTCTGTTTAAATGTACTAGTGTTATTTACAGCTTTTCTTCATCTCCCCTGCTGATTATTTTTGGATGTCAGAAACTCTCTGCATTTCTGCTGCCCTCAGGGAGAACAGTGAGTTCTCTGAGGCAAGGTGGTGAGTGGAGACGAAGGGGAGGAGGTCTGTCGCCCTGTCCTGTTCCAGGATTCTCTAGGCTATCACCTTTCCCAGACAGAGGATGATCACCCTCCCATGTTTCCTTTAAAAACCATCCTGACATTGCTGAGAGCAGATGGATCCCCACAGTCCACCAAATGTCCATCCCCTTCTCAAGGTCTCAGCCCCACATTTGTACCCAGGACAGGGCTCATTTCACCAACCCAACAGCATTTTCTCATCATAGACATTCTGTGTCACACCGTGGGGCTTTTAGATAACACAGAGATGCTACAGGACAGGTTTGTATCCTGAGGGGAACCTCAAAGCTTGGACTGAAATCTCAGGGAGATTCAAGGTGTCCTTATGATGGCATTGGATTGAGGGAGTGCAGCTCCTTCCCTGGCTGCACTGACAGCATTGCCCAGAGCTGGGCGCTGGGGACAGCGTCACCCTGAGCCAGCTGTGCCCCCTGCCAGAGCCCCCAGGGCTGGGCAGCTGCTCCCAGCCCTGTGCTCTGCAGAGGCAACTGGGCCCGGGGCTGCAGAGCTGCCCCACGGCTCTGCTGCAGCTCTGCCTGCACAGGAGGGGCTGCACGCCTTGGAGCCCCGGCCCTGAGGGCAGAGGCTTGGCTGGGGCACAGGAGGGAGAGGGCTTGTTCAGAGGGAGGGGCTGCACTGGAAGGGATCCTGTGGGCATCTCTAAACTCTCCCTGCCACAGCATTGCTGGGTTTTGTTTTCTCTCATTGCCCGATCTTCTCTCTGCTTCCTGCAGATTTTCTTCGTGCAGCTGTTTGCCTGTGCCTGATCTCCCTGCCAGCACTCACGGACCCCAAATCTTTGTGCTCTCTCCTTGGCCTGACAGAACCCTGCCTGTTTGCAGGGCACTGGCTGGGGGCAGGTTCTGTCTGCAGCTTGGAGAAAGGACAGCTCAGACTGAGCCTGATGGCTCCGTCAAAGGTGATGCTGGTGCTGTCCATGGGCCGAGTGGCTGAAAGCACATTAGGGATCTCCTGTGAACCTATTGATCACTAAAAGTAACAGTTTCAGATGTCTCATAAACTTGTCAAAATTAATAAGACAAATTATTAGGCAACCTTTAATATTTATCCCCCCTCCCTGCCATTCTACTATAGTAGGAAACGGAGTGAAAAATCTTAAGAAATTTCCTAATTTTTGTCACAATCCTTGTCTCTGAAATATTCCGTGACGGATCAGACCCCCTCAGCTTGAAAGAGCTTCACGAGCATTTCACCTCCCCTGCACCAGAAATGCTCAGAGTTGTACTCACAGAGTCTGTAGGCAGTAGGATGTTCCAGATTTAGGAGATCATTCCAGGAGCTGCAGCTGCATTGTCCTGCAGTCAGAGGTTCCTGTGCCAAGCGCTGGCAGTGATTGTGCCCCAGGCACTTCTCAGCACCTTCCCAGACCTGACTGATTGAAGCTCTCTGTGCCTTTGTGCTGTTCCCGGGGTAGCTGCAGGCAGTGCCCCAGTCCTGCTGGGCTGGCAGAAGAGCTGCTCATCAAGAGAAATGTGCTTTTGAAGCTCTTCTTGGTTACCAGGAGCTGCCTCTGTGCCAGGAGCCCAGCCCACTCAGCAGCACAGACACAGCACAAGGACATTAATGAGCCTCTGGGGCTTTGTGCTCAGGCCCTGAACATCAGTCCCTGAGAGGCTGCTGAAGAAACCTCTCCAGAACTCCAAGTCAGAATCCAACTCCAAAGATTCTTGGACTTTTAATGGGTCCCACTGAGGGACAGGACAGAGAAAGTGTCCCCAGGCCCCAGGCATAGCAGAGAACTGGAGGCAGTGATGACAGGTGGGGACAAAGAGAAGCAAAGTCTTGGTGCCCTGGGGCAAAGCAGCAGGGTCTGTGCCACCAAGGGCTATGAGGAGATACCTTGTCCTGAGGCCCAGGAGGCTCCTGGCAGAGCCCCAGCCAGGCTGGGCACTGTCAGCCCCTTGTCCTGCCATCAGCATGCCCCCTTAGCCCACATCCCAGTGGCCTCAAGGATCTGCTGGAAAGATTCCCTGGGGAGCCTTGCTCAGCAATGGCCCTGGGGGCTCCTTCATTCTCACAGAGTTTTTCAAAGGACTTTGAGTTTGGCTTTTGCCTTGGAGTCTCTGAGAGGTTTGTGCTATCATGGCCTCCAATTTTCTGCGGTAATTACTCCCTGGAGAGGCTTTCTCAGTAACAACACTCAGAGGGGCTCATTAATACTACAGGGTACCTCAGTTGTTTTAAGGTACTTGGTGTTTCCTTTTTGATACACACTGTGTGAGAGGTTTGTGCAATCAGGGCCCCAATTATCTGCTTTAATGAGTCCCTGGAGAGCTTTGTACTGAAACTTAGCAGAGCTCATTAACACTTTGAGATACTCAAGGTTTTTAAGGTACTTTATGGATTTAAGTATACGTTTAGGTACTTTTAAGGAATTTCCTTCCAAAATTGAGTGTCTGAGAGGTTTTTGTGCCATCTGGGCCTCCAATTCTCTTGTCCAAGGTGCCCATGAGGAGCCTGTGTTGGGTATCTTCCCCCTTTCTGTTTTACAACAAAGATGGAACTGAAAGAATTTTGTAAGACTTTCTAAAAGTATCCAAACAAACATGGGACAATTAACAATACAGCATCAATCACTAAGAGAATTCATAGTCCTGTTTTAGCTCAACATCATCCAACCCTTTATTCCCTTGGATTGGAAGACTTTATTGAACCAGTTGTTGTTTTCCACTTGAAGCTTCTTGAACCCATCCTTCAGTACCTGAATGCTCTTGTGGATTGACTCGCTGTGGCTGGAGAGGTTCATGCAACACATGCCCTCAGAGTCTACACAGCCATGCCCATGTGCCCAGAGTAAAAACTCTATCACTGTTCTGCAAGGTGGCATGTCTGATGGTCTCTATGTCTGAGAGCAGGCCACTCAATGTGAGGGAGGTAGCATTGGTTTGCTTACTTTACAGGCACCCAGGATGGTCTGATTGTCCTAAAGCTTTAGCTGCAGTCACCCAAAGTATTTCAAATTGGGGGTGCTACCATCTAATACCTGGATTAAAGCTTTCAAAGCCATCTCTTTGATATCATTCAATACTTCTCTGGCGATACCTACTGCTTGATCATCTGGTAGGCTGTGTTGTCATTCTCCAGCTAGATAGTTGATTTTCAATTCTGCCCTTGCTTCATTATTAGCATAGTCACTGCTATTAGCATAATAAACACTTCCACCCCTCTTCCCAACGGGTGTATTCTGTAGGTGACAACAACATAATATATTTTAAATCATAGGTGGTTGAGACATGTGCTGTAAACATGGCCTTCATTAGGTCATTAAAGCAAGGTAAGTCCTTCCTATGGTCTTTAGATACAAAGATCCTTGATTTCTCTGCAAACCAGTAGCTGATACCTGGGATTCTTCTCCCTTTTTTCATAACATAACAGGGCAATGAGGAATTTCGAGGCTATGTGCCAGTTTCCTTCCTTAACTGGAGGCGTGGTCCAGGGTGGAGAGGGAATGATTGACAGTGAGGGCAGGACCCGTAGTTGTGTGGTTGGAGTCTGGAGCTTTTTTCAGGGCAGAGGCGAAAGTTGTGGTAGCAGGAAGTGGAGGAGCCAAGATGGAGGGAGGGTAGTCAGGCTCCTGACCCATATTTTGGCTCGTTCTGTCTTGAGTCTCCAGGGCATGATGCTCCAAGACAGCATGGCCATTGCCATCTTGGACCATCATTAAAGGTTTGAGAAAGGCAGGTTTGAGGGGAGTTCCCGAGTTAGGAGTTACCAACGGATTGAGTTTTCAACACGCTGCTTGCTAGTCAAGTGTGGTGTGGAAGATGGGGAGCACGCAGGGTGCAATGGGGTCCCTTTTGATCAAAAATTATACAGATCAACTCCCACTGAGTCGCAAAATTCAGTGGTATGGATTTCATCAGCAGAGGCATCTGGAAAATTGTTAATGATCCACCTCATGATTGATTTTAATTTGTTCTTTGAATGACTCCTAGGACTTGAAACTCACGCCCAGTTCTTCTGGGGTGAAATCTGGCTGACTCTCAGTTACAGCCGGGCTAATTCTCACATTGCTGATTTGCAATGGTCCCTTGGGACCATGCAGCCCAACAGAGCCACAACGATGTCCTTGGTTCCACAAGGCTCCACAGTGTCAAAATGTCCCTTGGATCCATGGTGCTCTGCAGTGTCACAATGGCCCCTTCATTTCACAAGGCTCCCAAATGTCACATTGGTCTCCATAGGAAGAAAGCCACAGAGCCCCCATGTTTCAGGAGCTGATGCATGGCAACCACCAGAGGCCAAGGCAAGCCTGACCTGTCTGTCCTGGCGTGTTTGCTTGGACCAACCCTTGGATATTTGAAATTATGGATGTGGAATCCTAATTTCAGACATTTGTGCCTGGAGAAGACAGATGTTTTTCTTCCATAAAAAGAAAAGCACAGAGCCCTTTCCAGTGTTTGCAAAACAGGTAAGTCCTGGCACTCAGGAATCAAAGACCAGCCAGACCTCTCTGTCCTCGCAACTTTTGTCTGGCAGTATTCCTTGGATACACAGAAATTTGGAGGTGGAATCCAAGTTTTGGCCATGGATACCTGGAAAAGATGGATAGTTCTTTTCTATACAAAGGAAAGCCCAGAGCCCCAGTGTTCCAGGGGCAGATGGGAGTGGCCTTCCACATTCCAAGGTCGGCCAGACCCGTCAGGTTAACCCTGGGAGTCCAAGGCAGCCACACCTATTTCATGTTCCCTTGGTTCCACAGGGCCCTGCAGTGTCACAATGGTTCTCTTGCTTCCATGATGCCCTCAGGTGTCATAATGGCCCCTTGGTTACACAAGTCTTTAAGGATCTTAATGGTCTCCATGGTTCCAAAAGCCCAGGCTACCATAATTATCTATTGGTTCCATGAAGCTCCTCTGTGTCACCATGGCCCCTTGGTTCCATGGGCTCCAGTGGTACCACAATGATCCCCTTGGCTCCACAAGTTCCCATAGTGTCACAATGGCCCCTTCCCTCCATCAGGCCCTGCAGGGTCACAATGGTCTCCATGATCCCATGGGGCCTTGCAATGCCACAATTTTCTCCACGGATCCATGGTGCCCTGCCGGATCACAATGACCCTTTGGCTCCATGAGGGCCTGAAATGCTACAATTGTCTCTTGGTTCCACAAAGCCCCATGGCTTCACATTGGCCCCTTGGGACCATACAGCCCAACAGAACCACAGTGATGTCCTTGGCTCCATGAGGCTCCACAGTGTCTCAGTGGTCCCTTGGATCCGTAGTACTCTGCAGTGTCACAATGTTCCCTGCATTTCAGAAGACCCCAAAGTGTGACAATGGCCCCCATAGTTCCTCAAGACTCCACAGTGTCCTAATGGCCCCTTGGATCCATGGTACTCACAGTGTCAAAATGATTCCCTTGGTTCCACAAGTTCCTACAGTGTAACAATGCCCTTTGGCTCCACAACCCCCCACATTGTCACAATGGTCTCCATAGAAAGGGAACAACTGAGTACCGGGGCAGATGAGAGGCAGTCACCAGAGGCCGAGTCTCGCCACACTTGACTGTATTGGCAGATTTTGTTTGGGAGAAACCCTTGCATAAAGGGAATTTTAGAGGTGGAATCCTAATTTCAGGCATAGAAGCCTAGACAAGAAAGAGAGCTCTTTTCCATAGGAAGGAAAGCACAGAGCCCCAGTGCTTCACAGTCAGATGAGAAGTGGCCCTTGACATGTCAAATTCAGTGGGACCTGTCAAACAGCCCCCAGGAGGTCAAAGCAGGCAGACATGTTCCATGGTTCCTTGATTTCATGGGTCCCCACACTGTCACAGTATTCTCCTTGATTCCATGAAGTCTTGCAGTGCCACAATGGCTTCTTGGTTTCATGACCCTCAACAGAGTCACAAGGGTCCATTGGCTCCATGCGGCCCCGCTGTGTCACAATGGTTCCTTCTTTCTATGGGCCCCAGTGTTTGATTTTTGACCCTTGCATCCATACTGCCCCTGAGTTGCACAGTGGTCTCCTTGATTCCATGAGGCACCATGAGGTCACAACTGACCCTTGATTCCATGAGATTCTGTACTGTCATCGTGGTTGCTGTCAGAGGCTGGATGAGATTGATGTCCTGAGACACCTTGGGATGCTCAGAATGCCCATGTGGGGCCAGGGCCGGGTCAGGCCTCGGTTTGTGGTGGGACAGAACCCCACCCCCAGCCCTGGCCTGGCAGAGCTGTCAATCACACAGTACGGGCAGTGCTAACATAGTTCTGATTGGCTGAGCTGTCAATCAATCACACACCAGCCGCTGGTGCCTACCATGGCTCTGATTGGACATGCAACTGGCAGTCTCACCCCAGGGGCGGGCCCATGAAGGCCCAGGACGTTAAAAGCCGGGGCACGAGGGCAGTCCAAGGTCTGGACCCTGCCTTCTCCTGTGCTTTCTCTCTTCACAATGCTGGAACCCCAGCAGTTGGTACCTATGTGCGTGTTTTTCTATGGATCTGTCTTTCTGTTGTTCTCTCTTTCTCCTCCTTCTAATCCTACTTACCTGGAACATTTTTGGGTGACTTCACATATTAAGGGTTAAAGGATTTTAGGTTCAATGTGTGGCAATCCAAGGCACAGGAAATATTTCTCTGTCTGCTCTGAGGAGTCCTGACCCCCAGAGAAACACTGCCTTTCAACTTCACCCATGGAGAGGACTTCCAAGACTTTGAGATAGATTAGAATTTACCAAAGTGTGAAATAGGTAATAGAGAGTACTATACTATGTTCCTTGGGTGAGAAATTTAGGTTTTGGGGTTATTAGTATGGTGCAGATAGGAAGCAAGATGGAGGAATTGGGGTGTAGTCCCTGTCTTCTTCATCTGCTCTATTTTCTGCATTGTTGGTAGCACAGGGTGATTGGTCATGGAAAGCACAGTGCAGAGGTTATGTGGACAGTCAAGGGATGAGTTATTGATAGATAAGTAGAAATAATGCACCTTTCAAGTGTTTATTGGATGAGACAATGTTAAAAGAGCTTGAAACTACGTTTTGGGGCCATTTTGCAGTGCTTTTCCAGTGCACTGAACCTGGTGTGGACAGCAATGCAAAACTTTAGATAAGATAACAATAAACAAGAAGCTGAAGACTGAAATGTCCTGTGCATCTCTTTTTACCTGGCAGAGAACTGCTACAGGAGGGATTCTCCCATCCAGGCACCCCCAAGAAAGGCCCAACATAAAACAAACATCAATAAATGGTGTTATCTGAGTGGATTTTTGAGAAAACACTTGGCTGACAATATTTGGAATAAGTTGGCTTTTTTCCATAAAATTGTTTACTGAAGGGTGTTGTCTTAATTGGCCAATCATGTGAAATGTGTTGATTATAGGACCAGTGAGGTCCGCCTGTAGCAAACCAAGTGTCCTGGGGTGATGTTATGATGCTTGTATCCCCATTCATCTGTTCTGTGCCTTTAAGACTGGCTCTGAAGAGTGGAAGTTTTGCTTGGGTTTCTCTTATCAGGGACGCAGAGACGAGCAGTACATAGGGCTGTTTTTCACTCCTTGCTTTCAGCTTGCTGCTTTGCTTGCTTGCTCTTCTGCTCTTGCTTCTGCTCTGCTTTGGCCTCTGCTTATTAGCTAGTTTAGCTAAACAGTCCACATTCCTTCCTGGACTGTTCCTCCTCTCCTGTTCCTGTGACCATCTCGAACCTGCTCTGGACTGGGACCCGGGAACACCGAAGGTTTGGCTGCAGCAGCTGCCCAGCGCTGGAGGGACTGAGAACAGAGCAACCACCCCCGAAAGAGACTTTCTGATTTTGTCATCTTTCTCAGAGCGGTGTCATCGGATATTGTTCATTTTGTGTGCTGGGGGGTGTTGTGCCTGAAATAAACAGGTTCTTTCCACCTCTCTCCAAGGAATTTTTTCCCAAACTGGTTGGGGGGAGGGGCCATGTGGGTTTTGCTTTCTGCAGGAGCCCCCTTTGCAGATCCTTTAACAAATTTGCCCTAAACCAGGACAAAATATTGGTGCCCAAACGTGGGGCTTGAGAGAGAGTGGAAAAACCCTGTTTTGACTGCATTATGGTTGCTATTACTCTGTGTTTGTTTAAATCAGCTAATAACTCTCTTTTTGAAATCATAATGTCTATTGGGGTGAAGGTTTGCCTGCATTTCTGGTCCCTAGGGTTTTTTGAGATTTTAATACCTCTCTGGTCCCTAGGTTTATTTTCTTATCCAGAAATAGCTTTAGTATTGCCTCTAATATGTAGTTTTTACATCAGAGGGGCAGTGACCAGAGTAGCTATCCTGCTGGGCTTGGTGGCAATGATGTGCAAGAAGTTTATAAACATGCTAGGGTCTGCTCCAGGTATGAATGGTTCATGGCTATGGTTATGCATCCAGTTTGTTGGAGGAGGAGCAGGAGGGAATGAGGTTTTTCAGCCTCTGCTTTCCTCCTTCTCCTATGAATCAGTTGCATCACTAGTGAAGGATGTTCAGTTTTCCCTCAATGTTAAAGAAACCATTTTCCCGGTATTCAATCTGGTAACCTTCCTCTATACAGCCTGCTGCTTCTCTAGAATGAGGGCTGAGATTTCTAGATGGGCTGGTGAGACCCCTGATTGAGGAGTAAACCCTGTTGTGGAAAATCCTAAGTGGTGTGGGAAATGGGATAATATGGGCCAAATCCTGAAGGAATTCTCTGACCCTATAGTCTGGGATTTTCCCCATGAACAAATTTGGAACCCAGCTGAGGTGGGGAAATATCTGAAAGAGAAGTACCAGGATGAGCCTAAGGAGAGGATGGTCATTGCAGTGAGTTGGGCCCTGGCATATGCTTATCACACACTGCTAGATACTGTTGGGCAGCAGACAGAGGCAGGGGGGCAGGGAGACAAATCAGCAACTGTCCTGGTGACTCAGGCTGCAGCCAACAGCCCAGGCTCGAAGCCAGCATCTAAACCCATGGCTGTTGCTACCAGCACTAAAGTGGGAAATGCACGGACAAGACCAATCGACCAGGGGATGATGATGATGATGATGATGATGATGATGAAGGAGAAGGAACCTCAATGCCTCCTGACATAAAATCAGGAGTCAAAGCAGCAGATGCAAGATCAGATGAGTCCTTTTCCCTGAAGGACCTTTGTGGCCTACGGAAGGACTACACTCGAAGGTCTGATGAATCCATAATTAGTTGGCTGGTCCGTCTCTGGGATGCTGCAGGCGAGGCTACAATTCTGGATGGCACTGAAGCCAGGCATTTGGGATCCCTGTCACAGGATCCTGTCATAGACCAAGGAATGATGAGGGGGGCTAACCCTCACAGCCTCTGGGAACGGGTCCTAAGAAGTGTAGCAGAAAGATACCTGTGTGCAGACGGTCTCTATATGCAGCAAACCCAGTGGAAGACAATAGAGCAAGGGATCCAACGCCTGAGAGAAATGGCAGTGGCAGAGATTATCTTCTCAGATGATGCAACAACTAGGAACCCAGACTTGGTACCATGCACGTCTGTGATGTGGCGAAAACTCGTACGACTTGGGCCACATGACTATGCTTCCGCCTTAGCCATCCTGAAGAGGGATGAGAGGGATGAGACTGTGCTTGACATGGCAAGGAAGCTCCGAGCATATGCAGATGCTGTACATGGCTTGACACATGCCAGAATCGCAGCAGTAGAAACACGTCTGCAGAATTTAGAGGATAAGATAGAGGAGAACCATAAGAAGCTTAGAGAGGAGATTAAAGAAGACATTCTCCAAATTTCAGCCATACAGATCCAAGGTTCTGGTATCCAAGGCAGACGTTTCCCAGATGGTGAGAGAAGGTACACCCCACGAGCTGAGCTGTGGTTTTACCTGTGTGATTGTGGGGAAAACATGAGAAGGTGGGATGGAAAACCTACTGCTGTTCTGGCACGACGGGTGCGTGAACTGAAGGAAGCCGCCAGAAGGAAAGCAGCTCCAGTTGCCCGAATGGCCAGGTATGATGATGATGACATGTCTGACCCCCTCGAAGGAACATCCAAAACATACGCCCAGGGAAAGAAGGATAACCAGGCTTAGAGGGGTCCTGCCTCTAGCCAGGTAGAGGCCGGGGAAAATCGTGTTTTCTGGTCTGTGTGGATTTGTTGGCCTGGCACATCGGAACCACAAGAGTACAAAGCTTTGGTCGATGCTGTTGCACAATGCACATTAATCCCATCAAGACATGTGGGGACAGAGTCTGTTTCTGTTGCTGGTGTGACAGGGGGATCCCAGGATTTCACTTTGGTGGAAGCTGATGTGAACCTAATGGGAAATGAGTGGAAGAAGCATCCTATTGTGACTGGCCCAGAGGCCCCATGTATTTTGGGCATAGACTACCTTCGAAGTGGGTATTTCAAAGACCCAAAAGGACTCAGATGGGCATTTGGAATAGCTGCTGTAGAGACAGAGGGCATCCAGTGTCGCAGACATTTTTTCACAGAAATCCTTTCTTTCAGATTTCTGCGTCTTCTGGAAGGCAGAGGCCTCAGAAGAGAATGTAAACAATTGTTATCAGCTGCTGTGGAATGCAATAGGATGCACCTGATTGGTCTCATGTTATAAACAAGCACATGTTTATGATTAAAGGCCAATCACAGAAACAAGCTGGGGACCGAGTCCCTGGACACAACTTCGTTATAGATTCCTTCTTGCTATTCTTAGCTAGCTAGCAGCTCTGCAAACTTCTCTCTTTATTCTATTTAGTATAGTCATAATGTATTATATATCATATATCAATAAATCCAGCCTTCTGATCAAGAAACAAGATTCATCGTCTCTCTCTCACCTCCAGCGACCCACTCAGGACGCTGTAATAATCCAGCAATTGAACAGCTTGCCTGGGTTGTCTGAGAATCCATCTGCAGTAGGATGCCTGACGGGAGAAGAGCAACGAGTGCCAATTGCCACTTCCATAGTGCATCATCGATAGTATAGGACCTCTCGAGATGCTGTGATTCCCATTCATAAGATGATCCGAGAGCTGGAGAGCCAAGGGGTGGTCAGCAAGACCCACTCACCCTTCAACAGCCCCATTTGGCCTGTGCGAAAATCTGAAGGAGAATGGAGATTCAGTTCCTGGGAGTGAAGTGGCAAGATGGACGGCGTCAGATTCCTACAGATGTCATCAACAAGATCACAGCAATGTCTCCACCCACCAATAAGAAAGAGACACAATCTTTCCTGGGTGCAATAGGTATTTGGAGGATGCACATTTATGAGTACAGTCAGATCGTGAGCCCTCTTTACCTGGTCACCCGTAAGAAGAACACTATCCAGTGGGGCCCAGAGCAGCAACAAGCCTTTGCACAGATCAAGCAGGAGATTGCTCATGCAGTGGCCTTGGCCCAGTCAGGACAGGACCAGAGGTGAAGAACGTGCTCTACTCTGCAGCCGGGAACCATGGCTTGTCCTGGAGCCTTTGGCAGAAGGTGCCTGGGGAGACTTGAGGTCGACCACTGGGATTTTGGAGTAGAAGTTACAGAGGGTCTGAAGCCAACTACACTCCAACAGAGAAAGAAATCTTGGCTGCCTATGAAGGAGTCTAGGTTGCCTCAGAGGTAATAGGCACTGAAGCACAACTCCTCCTGGCACCCCGACTACCAGTGCTGGGGTGGATGTTCAAAGGCAAGGCTCCTTCCACTTGCCATGCTACCAGTGCTACATGCAGCAAGTGGATTGCTCTCATCATTTAGCGTGCCCGTATAGGTAAACTGAATCGCTCTGGGATTTTGGAGGTCATTACAAATTGGCCCGAAGTTGAGAATTTTGGTGTCACAGATGAAGAGGAACAAGAACCAGTGACACGTGCTGAAGAGGCTCCTCCCTATAACCAACTGCCCCCAGAGGACACACGCTACGCTCCTTTCACTGACGGTTCCTGTCGCATCGTAGGAAGGAACCGGAAGTGGAAAGCAGCTGTATGGAGCCCCACACGACAGGTTGCACAAGCTACCAAAGGAGAAGGTGGATCAAGCCAACTTGCTGAACTCAAAGTTGTTCAACTGGCCCTGGACATTGCTGAGAGAGAGAAGTGGCCAAAGCTCTACCTCTACACTGATTCATTGATGGTAGCCAATGGTCTGTGGGGTTGGCTGGAGAGGTGGAAAAAGGCTAACTGGCAGCGTAGAGGAAAACCAGTTTGGGCTGCTGATGAGTGGAAAGACATCGCTACCAGGGTAGGGAGGCTACCTGTGAAAGTCCGCCATGTAGATGCCCATGTACCCAAGAGTAGGGCCAATGAGGAGCACCAAAACAATGAGCACGTAGACCAAGCTACAAAGATAGGGGTGTCAAATATAGACCTAGATTGGGAACATAAGGGAGAGTTATTCCTAGCTCGATGGGCCCATGATGCCTCAGGCCATCAGGGCAGGGATGCCACCTATAAATGGGCACGAGACCGAGGGGTGGATCTAACCATGGACAGTATTTCTCAGGTTATCCATGACTGTGAGACGTGTGCTGCCATCAAGCAGGCCAAGCAAGTGAAGCCTCTCTGCTATGGTACAGTGGGCGGTGGTCCAAGTACAAGTATGGGGAGGCCTGGCAGATTGACTACATCACACTGCCCCAGACACGCCAGGGCAAGCGCTACATGCTGACCATGGTGGAAGCCACCACTGGATGGTTGGAGACCTACCCTGTGTCTCATGCTACAGCCCGGAACACCATCCTGGGCCTTGAAAAGCAAGTTCTGTGGAGACATGGCACCCCTGAGAGGATCGAGTCAGACAACGGGACTCATTTCAAGAACCACCTTATCAACACCTGGGCTAGGGAACATGGCATTGAGTGGGTGTATCCCCTCATGCCATATCCCCTACCATGCACCAGCTGCAGGCAAAGTGGAGAGGTACAATGGACTACTAAAAACCCAGTTGAAAGCTTTGGGTGGGGGATCTTTCAAGAATTGGGAGCAGCATTTAGCAAAGGCCACCTGGTTAGTTAACACCTGAGGTTCCACCCACCGAGCAGGTCCTGCCCAGTCTGAGTCCCTGAATGTAATAGGAGACAAAGTCCCAGTGGTACATATCAGAGGTTTGTTAGGGACGACTGTGTGGATCAATTCTGCCTCGAGTACAGACAAACCCATTCATGGGGTTGTCTTTGCTCAGGGACCAGGTTGCACGTGGTGGATCATGCAAAGTGATGGAGCAACACGATGTGTACCTCAGGGAGGTCTGATTGTGGGGTAAGAATGATATGCAATATCACTGTTCATTGGATGTTACTGCCATTGTCTGTACATTAAACCATACAGACATGAGATAGAAGGAAATGTGTAAGAGTTGAAGGTCTGGGCAAGTGGAAGAGGGAGAAGGAATTGTGTAAGTGTCGAAGGTCTGAGCAAGTGATAGATGGAGCTTTAGGTGACTAAAGTGAAAAGGGGGAATCCTGCAGCTCTGTAATATAGGGCCTGGATTCAGTGGTCCAGTGTGGGGATGTGATGAAGGCATGATGGATATTGCTTGTAATTTTGGGGAAACAGATGGAAATTTTGTATGAATAATGTATGATGTGTTGTAGTATGTTGATGATATGGGGATAAGGGGTGGAATGTCCTGGGGTGACGTATGATGCTTGTACCCCAATCATCTGTTCTGTGCCTTTAAGACCAACTCTGAAAAGTCAAAGTTTTGTTTGGGTTTCTCTTATCAGGGACACAGAGACGAGCAGTACATAGAGCTGGTTTTCACTTCTTGCTTTCAGCTTGCTGCTTTGCTTGCTCTCTTTTCTGCTCTTGCTTCTGCTCTGCTTTGGCCTCTGCTTATTAGCTAGTTCTAGCTAAAAAGTCCACATCCCTTCCTGGACTGTTTCTCCTCTCCTGTTTCTGTGACCATCTCGAACCTGCTCCGGACTGGGACCCGGGAACACTGTTCGGCTGCAGCAGCTGCCCCAGCGCCGGAGGGACTGAGAACAGAGCAACCACCCTCAAGAGAGACTTTCTGATTTTGTCATCTTTCTCAGAGTGGTGTCATCGGGTATTATTCATTTTGTGTGCTGGGGGGTGTTGTGCCTGAAATAAACAGGTTCTTTCCAATTCTCTCCGAGGAATTTTTCCTGAACCGGTTGGGGGGAGGGGCCGTGTGGGTTTTGCTTCCTGGTGGGGCCCTCCTTTGCAGATTCTTTAACAAATTTGCCCTAAACCAGGACATCTGTGCAATGCAAACAGGGGCTCCTGAGCCAGTGCTGCCGTGTCTGTGCCTGCAAGGATGGGGCACCTGTGTGAGCTGGGGGAGAGGCCAGGGCTGCAGAGGGGGGATGTTGTTGGCAGCTCCATCAGGACGCTCTGGGATGCTGCCCTGGGCCGTGCAGCACACTGGGGATGGATCAGCCCCTGCTCTGCTGCTCCTTCCCATCTGCCCCAGGGCCCTTGCAGAGCCCCAGCCATGCTGTTTGCCCCCAGCCTGCCCACGGCCAGCCTGGGGCTGCTCACAGGGCTTTTCTGTGCTGAGAATTGGCCTGGGTGTGTTCTTGAGAGAGCCTCGGCAAGGAGCCTGGAGCCCTCAGGCTCTGGCCTGAGGCGTCAGCGCTCGTCCAGCAGTGCCCATGGCCTGTCCCTGCTGCAGCCCCAGCACTGCCACCTCCAGGGCTGTGCCCGGCCCTGAGAGCACTCAGGCCCTACAGCAACACCAGGGCCACCAGGGCAGCGGGGCAGGGCCACAGCAGCAACACTGGCAACACCAAGTGCTGCTGCTGCTGGGCACAGCTTCTGGGCCAGCATTGATCTGTCCCCAGCTCTGAACACAGACACTGCTGCCGCAGCTCCACAGAAGACAACACAAGGGCATCTCTGCAGAAAAATTTGCTGGGAGATCCTTTAATTGCTTTAAAGACACCAACAACACAGCCCCTCATTGACACTGTCTCTGGCCACAGGAAGGTGGAGAGAAACAAAATGAGAAAGGGCATAAACAATGAAAATTTCTATTGACAAGATATATTAAGTAAAACACAGAAAAAGACACTACAATGAAACAAAATAGATCAAAGATTACTTTTCTTCCACGTAATTGTCAGGATCAGGCAATATTTTAATGTTCCTGAAATCATCCAGTCATCAGTCTCCACACTGCAGCCTTGAGCTCCTGGTTCCTCAGGCTGTAGATGAGAGGGTTCAGGGCTGGAGGCACCACTGAGTACAGAACTGACAGGGCCAGATCCAGGGATTTGGAGGACATGGAGGGGGGCTTCAGGTCAGAAAATATGCCAGTGCTGAGGAACAGGGAGAGCACAGCCAGGTGAGGGAGGCAGGTGGAAAAGGCTTTGTGCCGTCCCTGCTCAGAGGGGATACTCAGCACAGCCCTGAAGATCTGCACATAGGAGAAAACAATGAACACAAAACAACCAAGTGCTAAACAGACACTAACTGCAAGAAGCCTAAGTTCCCTGAGGTGGGATTTGGAGCAGGAGAGCTTGATGATCTGGGGGATTTCACAGAAGAACTGGCCCAGGGCATTGCCATGGCACAGGGGCAGGGAAAATGTATTGGCTGTATGCATGAGAGCAGTGAGAAAGCCACTGGCCCAGGCAGCTTCTGCCATGTGGACACAAGCTCTGCTGCCCAGGATGGTCCTGTAGTGCAAGGGTTTGCAGATGGACACGTAGCGGTCGTAGCACATGATGGTCAGGAGGCAAAGCTCTGATCCAATGAAGAACACAAAGAAAAATAGCTGTGCAGCACATCCTGCATGAGAGATGTTCCTGGTGTCCCAGAGGGAATTGTGCATGGCTTTGGGGACAGTGGTGAAGATGGAGCCCAGGTCAGTGAGGGCCAGGTTGAGCAGGAAGAAGAACATGGGCGTGTGCAGGTGGTGGCTGCAGGCTACAGCGCTGATGATGAGGCCGTTGCCCAGGAGGGCAGCCAGGGAGATGCCCAGCAAGAGGCAGAAGTGCAGGAGCTGCAGCTGCCGCGTGTCTGCCAATGCCAGCAGGAGGAAGTGCCTGATGGAGCTGCTGTTGGACATTTGCTGAGGCTGTACTTGGGTACCTGTTCATGGAGAAAGGTCAGTGACATGTTAGGAGGAACTTCTTCCAGCAAAATCAAAGCCTTTTTCTACAGATCCTTCTCCTGTAACCCTCAAACACCCTTTTGATTTTCTAGCAGATTTTCCTTCAGCTCCAAGTGGGGGAGCCTTGGCTGTTGGTGCCTGAGTGAGACTTCAGGTTCAGGGCAACTACATACAGTGTTTTTAAAATTCAACATTGCTATGCAGATGTGGGAGGAGGACAGGGACCTGTCCTCATGTTCCACTTTGAAACCCTGTTAACACAGAAGGCCCTGTTAACATCTGCACCCTCAGGAATGGGAAAGTCTGTTTAAATATTCTAGAGTTTTTATACTCCTCTTCCCTTTCACGTGCTGACTATTTTTGGATGTCAGAAACTCTCAGCATTTCTGCTGCCATCAGGGAGAACAGAGTGAGTTGTTGGAGGCAAAGTGATGAGTGGAGAGTGAGGGGAGGTGGTCTGTCTCCAAGTCATGTCCTAGGTGTTGTGGGCTTTCAGCATTCTCAGACAAAGGATGATAATGCTCTGATGTTTTGTTTCAAAACCATCCTGATAATGCTGAGAGCATATGGATCCCCCACAGTCCACCAAATGTCCATCCCCTTCCTATAGTCTCAGCCCCACTTTGCACCCAAGGGCACACAGGACTCATTTGACCAACCCAACGGCATTTTCTCAACCTAGAACTTCTGTGCCTCACCCTGGGGCTTTCAGATAACACAGAGAGGCTCTAGGACAGGTTTGCTCCCTGGATGGAATCTCCCCGCTTGGATTGAAATCTCAGGGAGACTTCCAAGTGTCCTTAAGATGGCATTGGGTGAAGGGAGATGCAGCTCCTCCCCTGGCTGCACTGACAGCATTGCCCAGAGCCAGGCACCGGGGACAGCATCACCCTGAGCCAGCTGTGCCCCCTGCCAGAGCCCCCAGTGCCAAGCAGCTGCTCCCAGCCCTGTGCTCCACAGAGGGAACTGGCCCGGGGCTGCAGAGCAGCCCCATGGCTCTTGTGCAGCTCTGCCTGCACAGGAGGGGCTGCACGCCTTGGAGCCCCGGCCCTGAGGGCAGAGGCTTGGCTGGGGGCATAGGAGGGAGGGGGCTTGTTCAGAGGGAGGGGCTGCACTGGAGGGGGTCCTGTGGACATCTCTAAACTCTCCCTGCTACAGTATTGCTGGGTTTTGTTTCCTCTCATTGCCCAATCTTTTCTCTGCTTCCTGGAGATTTCCCTTCTGCAGGTGTTTCCATGTGCCTGATCTCTCCCTGCCAACACTCACAGACCCCAGATCTCTGTGCCCTCTCCTTGGCCTGACAGAACCCTGCCTGTTTGCAGGGCACTGGCTGGGGGCAGGTTCTGTCTGCAGCTTGGAGAAAGGACAGCTCAGACTGAGCCTGATGGCTCCAGCAAAGGTGATGCTGGTGCTGTCCATGGACAGAAAGGCTTAAAGCACATTAGGGATCTCCTGTGACCCTACAATCACCAAAACTAAGAGTTTCAGATGCCTCAGACACTTGTCAAAATTCATAATTAATAATTCATAACCTAACTTTAATATTTTTCCTCCCTTCCTGCCATTCTCCAAAAGCAGGAAACTGATTTCAAAGTCTTAGGAAATTTTCTCATTTTTGTTAAAATCCTTGACTTGGAAATATTCTACGACTGATTAGAACCCCTCAGCATATCAGAGTTTGATGAGCATTTCACCTCCCCTGAACCAAAAATACTCAGAATTGTACTCACAGGGTCTGTAGGCATTGGGATGTTCCAGCTGCAGGAGATCACTCCAGGAGCTGCAGCTGCATTGTCTTGCAGTCCCAGGCACTTCTCAGCACCTTCCCAGACCTGACTGATTGAAGCCCTCTGTGCCTCTGTGCTGTGCCCGGGGTGGCTGCCGGCAGTGCCCCAGCCCTGCTGGGCTGGAGAAAAGCTGCTCATCAAGAGAAATGTGCTTTTGAAGCTCTTCTTGGTTACCAGGAGCTGCCTCTGTGCCAGGAGCCCAGCCCACTCAGCAGCACAGACACAGCACAAAGTCTTTAATGAGCCTCTGGGGCTTTGTGCTCAGGCACTGAACATCAGTCCCTGAGAGGGAGCTGAAGAAATATCTCCAGAACTCCAAGCCAGAATCCAACTCCAAAGTTTCTTGGACATTTAATGGGTCCCACTGAGGGACAGGACAGAGAAAGTGTCCCCAGGCCCCAGGCAGAGCAGAGAACTGGAGGCAGTGATGACAGGTGGGAACAAAGAGAAGCCAAGTCTTGGTGTCCTGGGGCACAGCGGGGTCTGTGCCATCAAAGGCTGGGAGGGGACACCTTGTCCTGAGGTCCTGGGGCCTCCTGGCACAGCCCCAGCCAGGCTGGGCACTGTCAGCCCCTTGTCCTGCCCTCAGCATCCCCCCCTAGCCCACATCCCAGTGGCCTCAAGGATCTGCTGGAAGGAGTCCCTGGGGAGCCTTGCTCAGCAATGGCCCTGGGAGCTCCTGAATGCTCACAGAGTTTTTCAAAGGACTTTGGGTTTGGCTTTTGCCTTGGAGTCTCTGAGAGGTTTGTGCAATCATGGCCTCCAATTATTTGCTGCAATGAGTCCCTGGAGAGGCTTTGTCAGTAACAACATTCAGTGGGCTCATTAATGATTCAAGGTACTTCAGTTATTTTAAGGTACTTGGTGTTTCCCTTTTGATACAGACTCTGTGAGAGGTTTCTGCAATCATGGCCGTAATTATCTGCTTTAACGAGTCCCTTGAGAGCTTTGTATTGACATGTAGTGGGGCTCATTAATACTTTGAGTTACTCAAGATTTTTAAGGTACTCTGGATTTTCCTTTCCACACTGAATCTCTGAGAACTTTTTGTGCCATCCTGGCCTCCACTTCTCTCCTCCAAGGAGTCCATGAGGAGCCTGTGTAGCAGATGGACCTCAGTCGTATGCATCCATGATTTGAGACACTTTGGGGTTTTCTTCTGACTTGGACTCCTGGAAAGGTTTGCGCAATCTCCTCTCAGGCCCTGAGATTCCACGGCTCAGCTCCAAATGCACCATAGGCGTTATTAGGATCAAGCAAGTCCTGACAAACCATGGCTCTGCCTTGATTTCCCTCTGCTCTAGTGCAGTTCATCAGAAATATTTCTGTAGTGGTTTTGGTTCACCAATTTGAGATTTCTTGGAGCATGCAGCATTTATTGTTGTGGGTTGTGTTGGCTAATTACCAGTGCACTCACTAGAATATACTTACTCATTTCCTCCTGTGTGATAAGATTAGGAAAACGGCAAAGCAGGCTCAAAACTTTAAGAGGGTATAAGGAAAAGTTCATTAATAGCAACTAAAAGAAAGAGTAATAAGAACAAAACTTTCAGAAGACTTCTCCTCTCCCTACAACCTTTTCTTTCTTACTGGCAATATAAAGAGACAAACCTAGAATTTTCAGTCAGTTTACCCCAACTAGAATAGTCTTTCTTGAGTTCGCTTAAGGAGAGGAGTCTCTCTTTCATGCTACGGAGACTTGTCCAGAAGAGACACTTCTCTTGTTGCTCTCAATTTCCATGAAAAGCAACTGCCCAGAAAAATCTGCAATTGTGACATCCCTCCCAGTTGTTCAAAGCTCTTTTACAGTTGTGTTTATGGGCCATGTCAATTTATGGGGTATTAGTTAAAAGATAAGCTGTGTAAGAGCAAAGGTTCTCCTCATCTATTTCTGAAATCATCTTCATCTCTGAGGACATCTTTTCTTCTCCCTGTGAAGGCACAGGATCTCATCACACTTCCCTTTTTCCATGTCCAAACTTCTCATGGGATCACAGCTACTTGGACATTTGCTACTTTAGCATTGAGGCCTTTGCTGAACAAGTCATTTCCTCGTACTTTTCAATGAAATACAGGGAAAAGGAGAGTCTGATGTATCAGTTACATCCTTCTCCATAGCGTTACAAGAGGATTTCAGCCCCAAGATCAGGACATCTCCTCATCCCTCCCATCTGGGACACAACTTCCTCTTCTCTGCCCTCGGTGTCTTCATGTTGCTCCTCTATGTGCCTGCACTTTGTCCTTTTCTCTCACTGGAGGGAGGATGGAAGCACTGAAAGAGTTCATATCTTACCCGGGGCCTGCAGATGGTTCCGTGACCCCGGCCCGGCTCAGTGCTTGCAGCTAGACCTGCTCCCTGTTCCCTCGGTTCCATGGGGCCCCACAGTGTCCCAGTGGTCCCTTGATTCCATGAGGACCTGAGGTGTCATAATGCCCCCTTGGTGACACGAGGCCCTGAAGGGTCACAATGGTCTCCATGGTTCCATCAGGCCCCACAGAGTCATAATGGTCTCTGGGTTCCATGAAGCCCTGCCAGGTCACCATGGCCCCTTGGATCCATGGGCTCCAGTGGTGCCACAATGATCCCCTTGGTTCCATGGGCTCCAGTGGTGCCACAATGATCCCCTTGGATCCATGGGCCCCAGTGGTGCCACAATGATCCCCTTGGTTCCATGGGCTCCAGTGGTGCCACAATGATCCCCTTGGTTCCATGGGCTCCAGTGGTGCCACAATGATCCCCTTGGTTCCATGAGGTCCCCACAGTGTCCCAGGGATCTTCATGGGAAGGAAAGAACCAATCCTCAGTGTTGCAGGGGCATCCACCAGAGGCCAAGGCCAGCCAGACTTGATGGTACTGGCAGATTTACCTGGGAGCAACCCTTGGATATACAGAATTTTGGAGGTGGAATCCCAATTTCAGACATGGACACCTGGAGGACAAGGACGGTTCTTTTACATAAGAACGAAAGCAGGGAACACCAATATTTGAGGGCCAAATGAAAGGTGGCCATCAGAGGCCTAAGTCAGCCAGACCTCTCTGTTCTAGTTGCTTTCGTATGAAAGCAACCCTTGGATATAGGGAATTTACGAGGTGGAATCCCAATTTTGGCCATTTCTTTGTAGATAAGAATGACAGTTTTTTTTCAGAGGAAGGAAAGCATGGAGCCCAAGTGTTTCAAAGGCAGAAGAGGAGACAGGTGGCTCCTGTCCTGGCTCCCAAGCCAGCCAGACCTGACTGTTATGGCAGCTTTTGTCATAGAGGAGTCCTTGGATATATGGAATTTCAGAGGAGAAATCTCAGTTTTGACCTTGGACTCCTTGAGAAGAAGGATGGTTCTTTTCCAGAGGAAGGAAAGCATCAAGCACAGTGTTTTGAGGCAGGTGAGGGACAGCTCCCAAGCAGCAAGGGCAGCTAGACCTGTCTGGCTTTCATTTGGGAGCAATCCTTGGATGTACGGGGTTTTGGAGGTAGAATTCCAGGTTTGGCCATGGACACTGGGTCAGGATGGATGGTTTTTACCAATAGGAAAGAAAAATGCCAAGTCTAAGTGTTTTTGAAGGAGATGAGAGGTGGCCACCCTTAGGCCAACACAGCCACACCTGTCTGTCCTGGCACCTTTCATCTAGGGACTCTCCTTGGACATTGGGTATTTTGGAGGTGAAATCTCAGTTTTGGCTGTGGGTGCCTGGACAGGAAGACAAGTCCTTTTCATTAGGAAGGAAAGCACAAAGCCCCAGTGTTTCAGAGGCAGATGAGTGCCAGCCCTCAGGAAGCCAAGGCCAACCAGACTTGTCAGTCCTGGCAGCTTTTGTCTGGGAGCTCTCCTTAGATATTGGGAATTCTGGAGGCAGATTCTCAATTTTGGCCATGGGCAACTGGTAGAGATGGATGGTTTTTTCCCATAAGAAAGAAAAGCACGTGATCCCAGTGTTTCAAAGGCAGATGAGAGGTGGCCCCTGGGTGGCCAAGGCATCCAGATCTGTCTCTCCTGGCAGATTTCATCTGGGAACAATCTTTGCATATAAGAAAATTTGGGGGAGGAATCCCAGTTTTGGCCATGAGCTCCTGGAGGGCAAGGACAATTCTCTCCCATAGGAAGGAAAGCCCAGAGTCCCAGTGCTTCAGGGGCAGAGGAGAAGCAGCCTTGACATGCCAAGGTCAGCCAGACCTGTCCAGCAGCCCCCGGGAGGCCAAACCAGCCACACCTGTTCCCTGTGCCTTTGGTTCCATAGGGCCCCACAGTGTCACAATGGTCTCCTTGGTTCCATGAGGCCCTGGAGTGTCACATTGTTCTCCTTTCTTCTGCAGTGTCACAATAGCCCCATGCTTCCCTGAGCCCTTGCAATGTCACCATGGCCCCTTGGCTCCCTGCAGCCCCACTGTGTCCCAATGGCTCCTTGGTTCTACGGGCCCCACAGCTTCATCCTTGACCCTTGGTTCCACAGGGGGCCTGAAATTCGTAATGGTCCCCCTGATTCTGTGAGGTACCACAGTATCACAATGGTCTCCCTGATTCCATGAGGTTCCATAGTGTCACCATGGTGTCCTTGGATCTGCATTGTTCCAATGGCCGCTTGGTTCCATGAGTTCTGTACTGTCTGCAATGGTTTTTCTGTTCCAACAGGGCCTTGATGTGTCACAATGGCTCCCTGGTTCTGTGATGTTCCATGGTGTCATGTACGGAAAATCACACTATGAAAAGCCAGTGTCCATAAAGGAGAGAGAAGAGTCCTTCAACTTTAATGGAATAAAGGGAGAGAATCCACCAGGGCACATGCCCATGGAGTTTTCTCCTCAAAGTTTCAAGAGGGATCAGCCTCCTTTTATCAAAGCTCCTAGCCACATGTTGCCCCCTTCCTTTCCCCATTGGCTGAGGTACTCAGACGATACAGACTTTTTGAACCCCCTACCCCATATTCCCCCTTTGAACCAGTGATTTTAACCCAGAGTTCAGAAGTTCAGGCTTGTGCAGACCCTTTTCTGTTTCAGGAGGCTTCCTATGAAATGTCTTTTCACATAATTGAGGAGAGAAACTTCTGAGCTTTTTTTCCTTTTTAAGAAAACAAAGAATAGTTTTGTCACTCTGTCAACAAGAAGCACATTCCTATACCAAGCTGTCCGGCCTCTGTAATTAAAATGTTATTTGAAGTTAGTAGAGACATTAAGACCCATTTCAAAGATGCTAACATCCCTACATTCACCCATTGAATAGTCTGTGAAGACATCTTGCCTCTCAGCCACAATGGACCCCTCAGTACACGGAGGTCCACCATGTCACTGTGGACCCTTGGTTCCATGAGGTTCTGTAGTGTCACCGTGGTCACTGTCAGAGGCTGGATGAGATCAATGTCCCGAGACACCTTGGGATGCTCGGAATGCCCGTGTGGGGCCAGGGCCGGGTCAGGCCTTGGTTTGTGGTGGAACAGAGCCCTGCCCCCAGCCCTGACCTGGCAGAGCTGTCAGTCACATAGCAGGGGCAGAGTTAACCGAGCTCTGATTGGCTGATCTGTCAATCAATCACACCCCAGCAGCTCGTGCCTACCCTGGCTCTGATTGGACAAACAACTGGCAGTCTCACCCCAGGGGCGGGCCCGTGAAGGCCCGGGGGTTTGAAAGCCGGAGCAAAAGGCCAGCTCATGGTCTGGATCCTGCTTTCTCCTGGGGTTCCTCTGTTAGCAACGCTGGTACCCCAGCAGTTGGTGCCTATGTGTATGTCTTTCTATGGATCTGCTGTCTTTCTGTTGTTCTCTATTTCTTCTGTTCTAATCCTGCTTACCTGGAACATTTTTGGTAACTTCACATGTTAAGGGTTAAAGGATTTTAGGTTAAATGTGTGGCAATCCAGGGCACAGGGAATATTTCTGTGTCTGCTCTGAGGGGTCCTGACCCCCAGAGAAACACTGTCTTTAACCTTCGCCATGGAGAGGACTTCCAAGACTTTGATATAGATTAGAATTTACCAAAGCGTGAAATAGATAATGGAGAGTAGTGTAGTATGTCACTTGTGTGAGAAATTTAGGTTTTGGGATTTTTAGTATATTGTAGATAGGAAGCAAGATGGAGGAATTGGGGTGTAGTCCCTGACTTCTTTTTCATCTACTCCATGTTCTGCAGTGTTGGTGGCACAGGGTGATTGGTCAAGGAAAGCACAGTGCAGAGTTTATGTGGATAGTCAAGGGATGAGTTATTGGCAGATAAGTAGAAATAATGTACATTTTAAGAGTTAATTGAATGAGACAACATTAAAAGACCTTGAAACCATGCATTTTAGGGCCATTTTGAGGTGTCTTTCCAGCGTGCTGAGCCTGGTGTGAACAGCAACGCAAAACTTTAGATAAGATGACAATAAACAAGAAGCTGAAGACCAAAAAAGTCCTGTGCATCACCTTTTATCTGGTACAGAATTGCTACAGGAGGGTTTACCCCATCCAGGGAGTCCCCAAAAAGGCTCAACATAAAAGAAACATCAATAACTGGTGCCCCGACAATGTTTCTAAAAAGTTGGTGCTTTTCCATGAAATTGTTTACTGAAGGGTGTTGTCTTAATTGGCCAATCATGAGAAATGTGTTGATTAAAGGACCAGTGAAGTCCACCTGTAGCAAACCAAGGTATAAAAGAAGAGGATTGAATAAACGGGTGGTTTTTGGCCCTAAACCTTCTGATCTGAGTCTGTGTCATCTCTGACTCAACAGTGACATTTGGGGATCTGTGGGGGGCTATTGGGGATCCTTTCTGTGCCTTGTTACCCAACAGGAGCTTCTCTAATGAACTTTGCCTGAAGGCCCCACTCTGCCCGTAACAGAAACCCCTGTGAGTGTCTGGGACATCCTGGCTCTTTGGCAGCCTGGGGACTCGTGGGATGTCACCGTGGAGCCCCCGTGAGTGCCTGTGACAGATTGGTGCCTTTGCAGCCCAAGGTCCCCTGGGATGTCACCATGAAATGGCTGTGACTGCCTCTGACCACAGGGCTCTTTACCATCCCCAGAAAGCCCTGGGAGGTCTCCATGGAGCCCCTGTCTGTGCCTGTGACATTCCAGCTCTGGAACAGCCTGGAGACTCTTGGAAAGTCCCCAAGGAACCCCTCTGAGGGCCTGTGACAAATCTGACCCTTAGCAGGCAACCATCACCAGGACCCTGTTGCTATGGTCAGTTTCCATGGCAACCATCACCAGCCCCCTGTTGCTAAGGTCAGTCCTTGGAAGCTCCATGGAGACCCCATGCCAAGGTTGGTTGCCATGGACACCAGTTAAGGCCTGCAGCCAGAGCCTGTTGCCATGGCAACCATTGGCAGCCCCATCCCCAGGCTCATGGGATCCCAGAACCACAGAATTGGCTGAGCTGGGAGGGACCCATCAGGATCCTCCAGTCCAGCTGCTGGCCCTGCACAGGACACCCCAACAATGCCAGCCTGGGCCTGGCAGCGCTGTCCAAATGCTGCGGCAGCTCAGAGAGCCCTGGAGCTGGGACCCTTCCCTGGGGAGCCTGGGCAGGGCCCCAGCAGCCTCTGGGCAAAAACATTTTCCTGACATCCAACCTGAGCCTTACCCTGACTCAGCTGCAGCCGTTCCCTCCGCTCCTGTCCCTGGGCACCAGAGGGAAGAGGTTCCCACAGCCCCAGCCAGGGACCAGCTCCCAGGGCTCTTGCCATGGCCACCAGGGCTGGGACCAGCTGGGATGCTTGGTTTCCACGGGCCGGGGTTCAGGAATGGGATTCCCCAATTTCCTGCTCCCGCTAAAACCACACTGCCCTCGCTGCCCTCCCACCTCTTGTGGAAAGAACAAAAGGCAAAGATCCCAGGCTGGGATAAGAAAAATTTATTGGGAACAGCAGCAAGATAAGGAACAAACAAGAACAGAAATAATACTGGCAACAGAAGGGATAAAATAAAGGGAGAACTACAGCATAACTGACTGTCTCTTCCCGGCCACAATTTTCCACTGCCTGGAAAGGACACCCTTCTTCTCAGGAGAGAGAGAGAGAGAGAGAGAGAGAGTCCCTTTCTTGCCCCAGGCAATTTCCTGAGGTGGGAGAGAATATAATGACATGGTCATGCCACAACCCTCATGTGTTTTTTCAGAGCCACATCATGTCCATTGGCAGGGGCAGGAAAAGGTACAAGTGTTTTCCCAGACTGGATCATGGGGAATATGGATCACCAGGGCTCTGCTTAATGTGGGTCCTCCATGGGGGTTGAAGCTGGTACAGTGCACGAAGCTCATCCTGCACTTGGGGCATTGGCAGAGCTTACTTTACCACTGCCTTCTTTGGTGACTGGTCAAGTGAGAGCTCCGGGCGAAGCTCTTCCCACACTTGGGACACTCATAGGGCCTCTTCCCAGTGTGGATGCGCCGGTGCCTGATGAGGTTGGACTTTTGCTTGAAGCCCTTCCCACAGTCAGGGCAGAGGAAAGGCCTCTCCTTGGTGTGAATCCGCTGGTGCTGGAGGAGATGGTAGCTAGTCCAAAACCTCTTCCCACACTCGGGACACTCGTAGGGCCTCTCCCCAGTGTGGATGCGTTGGTGGGTCACAAGGTTGGATCTGTAGCTGAAGCCCTTCCCACACTCTCCACACTCGTAGGGCTATTCCCCGGTGGGGATCATCTGGTGGCAGATCAGGGTGCTGCTCTGCCTGAAGCTCTTCCCACACTCCAAGCACTTGTGGGGCTTCTCCCCATCATGAAGCTGCTCCTGGGCCATCAGCTCCAAGAACTTGCTGAAGCTCTGTCCACCTTCGTGGCTCTGGGTAAGTCTTTCCTCCTCAGAGCAACCTGGGCAGGGTTTGGAGCCCCTCTTCCTGCAGGATCTCTGGGGATTTTCCTCCCCATTAGAATTCTGCACTGTGGACTCCATCAAAACAGCCTCTTCCATGAGGTTCTGCCAAGGAGATTTTTCCTCCCTGGTCTCCATCATCAGCTTTTTGTCTAGGGAAGGAAGGGCAACGAGAAGATGGGATTTGCCTCCATTCCAGAAGGAAGGGGAAGGAGATCCCCCCAGTGCATCCCTGGCAGGACGGTCTTGGCACCAAGGTTGTCCTGCAGCCAGGGGCTGTGCTGGGCTGGGAGATGGAGCAGGAGAGAGGGGGAAAGGGGAACTGACTTCCTCCTCACCTGCCTGGGTATCCCAAGGCTCCTTCCTCTTCCTCTCAGCCTCCTCCTCCATCCAATCAAGGTTTGGGAATGGGAAATCCTGTTCTGGGAAAAAACAAAGGGTGCGCACATTGTCTTTTGTTCCGGGATCTGTGCTGGGCTGGGAGATGGAGCAGGAGAGAGGGGGAAAGGGGCACTGACTTCCTCCTCACCTGCCTGGGTATCCCAAGGCTCCTTCCTCTTCCTCTCAGCCTCCTCCTCCATCCAATCAAGGTTTGGGAATGGGAAATCCTGTTCTGGGAAGAAAACAATGGGTGCGCACATTGTCTTTTGTTCCGGGATCTGTGCTGGGCTGGGAGATGGAGCAGGAGAGAGGGGGAAAGGGGCACTGACTTCCTCCTCACCTGCCTGGGTATCCCAGGGCTCCTTCCTTTTCCTCAAAGCCTCCTCCTCCATCCAATCAAGGTTTGGGAATGGGAAATCCTGTTCTGGGAAGAAAACAAAGGGTGCGCACATTGTCTTTTGTTCTGGTTTGAAGGCAAACTTGGGGGAGAGTCTAAGTCGGAGTTACAATTTAAGAAGAAAATTTAGATCAGGGCAATGATACAGAAACACTGCCTTAAACTGACAGAGTCAGGATATAACCTGACACCCTGTTGGTCAGGGTGGTGGCAGCAGTCACATTAAATAGTGGCTTCAGTCCTGTTGGAGTGATCAACGTGATTCTGTCAGAGCAGTGATCCTGTAAAAGGGTCTGGTCTTCCTCTGAAGGTCCAGTGGTGGTTATGGAGATCTTGTCCTCTGGGAATCCAGTAGGCAAGCTGCTCCTGGTGTTGCGAGGCTCACCTTATATCCAGGTAGGAATGCTTGGATCCTCCCCCTGGGCAGAGCATCCCACAATGGGATGATGGAATTTTATCAGTCCTGCAGTGACACTCAATGGCCCATTCACAGAAGATGTCTCCCCTGGAGGGCGTTATCAGGGGTGAGTCATGCAAGAGATAAAGAACACTGCCCTGCCTTTTTGTAGCAGTTGATGAAGATGGGGATTGAAAACATGCATTTGGTTACACCTTGCATGGCAACCTGAAACAGTGGGGTAATCACTGCTCAGGGCGTGAATAACCCTCCCCTTACCCAAACTGGCTCAGGTGTAAAACTCCCACCCTGGGAAGGGCACACACACAGGGGACAACGTCATACTTGCCCTGCTCCAGGGGAGGTCTCTGTCCCTGTCACTCCCTTGCTCTCTCCCCCTTCTCTCTTTCTTTCCATCTGTCTCTCTACCTCACATTTACTGTTCAATAAAATCCATTTTGGATTTGGTCTCGTTAGCACCTTAATTGGGGCAGAGGAATCTCTGTAACAATTTTCTTAACCATATTGCAATAATTTTTGGGCACAGTGAGATCAGGGCACTGTTCTCTGACTCCAAGTGCCTTTGACAACAGCATGGTTCCCTTCTCTGAGGAGGTTGTGGTTCTTTCTGGAAGAATTCTTGGAAACTTGGAAGGACTTGGAAACTCTCCCTCCTTCCTCCTGGGGAACTTATGGGAGAAATGATGAAGAAAATGGCTGTTCTGACTGACCAGTGAAAAAGAAAATATTTTGTTGTCCTTCCTTGAAAAGGGTGCTCGGGGCAGTCTTTGTCTCTCTCTCAGGGAATGCTTGGGGCTCTCTGTCCCCTCGCCCTGGGGGATACTTGGGGGGTCTCTATCCCTCTGGCCTCAGGAAATGCCTATGCAGGGCTTTGGACCAGGGGCTCTGTGTCCCTCTCACCGCTGAGGGTGCTCGGGGCTGGGGGGGCTCTCCGACCTTCTCACACCCTGGGAGGCCGGGGGGGTCTCTGTCCCTCTCAGCCCTGCTGTGACCACACCCAAACATCATTGGGGTCAGAGGGACAGAGACACCCACAAAGCCCCAGAAGGGCTGAACCTGAGATTTAGTTTGGGGCTGAGGATTTAGGAAGGGGCTGGAATTGGGGGTGGGGTTTGAGTTGGGGCTGAGATTTGGATTAGAGCTGGGATTGGGGTTAAGGCTACACATGGGATTGGCTTTAGGGCTGGGGTTGGGATTGGGTCTGGGGATAGACAAGTCTGGCACTGGGATGAGATTAAATACAGAACTGTGAGTGTGTCTCCACATGGAATGAGACTGAGACCAGGGTCAGGGTCAGGTTTGGGACTGAGCTCACCCAGAACAGGACAGGGGGGATGTCACTGCAGAATGTCCCTGGCATCATCCCAGCCCTCCTCAGGCACCTCCAAACATGAGGGGCAGCTGGGTGCTCCAAGATCCAGGTGCTCCCACACTGCCCCTCAATACCAGGTGAGCATTCCCTGAGGGCAGCCCTGACTGTAACCCCTGGGGCTCTGGGATCAGCCCTCACATCCCTGTGGGAGCAGCTGCAGACAGGATGGGAGATTCCTCTGGGCACTGGACAAAATAAACTTGGCAGAAATCAAACCTGACTCTGCATAAATCGCTTTGATGAATACTGGTTTTTCCCACAAATCATGTGTGATGAAAACACAAATAAATTGCAAACATGAATAAACCAAAAATAGAAGCAATTTTGTGGCAATTCCAAGTTTGATCAGTTCCTGAACAGCTCCAGCTCAGCTGCTGGTAGGTTCCAATAAGAGCAAAGTAGAAATTCAGCCCAATACAGATTATGAAAAGGAAGGGAAAGGTCTGTGTAGCTGTCACAAAGCTGACAGGGATGAAGAGAAAAATTATTCTCACATTTGGCAAAGCCCCCAAGCCTGTGAATTCAGAAGTTATCCTAGAATTTAGCTACTTGAGAGGGGGTTCTTGTGGGACTTTCCGCAGCCTTGTGTTCCTCATCATGGGGTGAATGAACCTTGTCAGTCTGGCTGGTAGCATTTGCTCCCTTTCCTCCAGCGATTTTAACAAACTTTTCAAGGAAGGACAACAAAATAATTTCTTTACATTGGCCACCTACAACACCTATTTTCTTAATCAGTTCTCCCATAAGTTGCTCAAAGGAAGCTCATCTAAGTTTCCAAGAGTTCTTCCAGAGAGAAATAGAACCTTCTAAGTGGAGGGAACCATGATGTTGTCAAATGGACTTGGAATCAGAGAACAGTGCCCTGATCTCACTGTGCCAAAACAATGTCACAATCTGGTTAAGAAAATTATTAGAGAGATGCCTCTGCAGCCAGGAAGGTGCTAACGAGATCAAATCCAAAATGGATTTTATTGAACAGTAAATGTGAGGTAGAGAGACAGATGGAAAGAAAGAGAGAAGGGGGAGAGAGCAAGGGAGTGACAGGAACAGAGACCTCCCCTGGAGCAGGGCAAGTATGACGTTGTCCCCTGTGTGTGTGCCCTTCCCAGGGTGGGAGTTTTACACCTGAGCCAGTTTGGGTAAGGGGAGGGTTATTCACGCCCTGAGCAGTGATTACCCCACTGTTTCAGGTTGCCATGCAAGGTGTAACCAAATGCATGTTTTCAATCCCCATCTTCATCAACTGCTACAAAAAGGCAGGGCAGTGTTCTTTATCTCTTGCATGACTCACCCCTGATAACGCCCTCCAGGGGAGACATCTTCTGTGAATGGGCCATTGAGTGTCACTGCAGGACTGATAAAATTCCATCATCCCATTGTGGGATGCTCTGCCCAGGGGGAGGAACCAAGCATTCCTACCTGGATATAAGGTGAGCCTCGCAACACCAGGAGCAGCTTGCCTACTGGATTCCCAGAGGACAAGATCTCCATAACCACCACTGGACCTTCAGAGGAAGACCAGACCCTTTTACAGGATCACTGCTCTGACAGAATCACGTTGATCACTCCAACAGGACTGAAGCCACTATTTAATGTGACTGCTGCCACCACCCTGACCAACAGGGTGTCAGGTTATATCCTGACTCTGTCAGTTTAAGGCAGTGTTTCTGTATCATTGCCCTGATCTAAATTTTCTTCTTAAATTGTAACTCCGACTTAGACTCTCCCCCAAGTTTGCCTTCAAACCAGAACAAAAGACAATGTGCGCACCCTTTGTTTTCTTCCCAGAACAGGATTTCCCATTCCCAAACCTTGATTGGATGGAGGAGGAGGCTTTGAGGAAAAGGAAGGAGCCCTGGGATACCCAGGCAATACCCAGGCAGGTGAGGAGGAAGTCAGTGCCCCTTTCCCCCTCTCTCCTGCTCCATCTCCCAGCCCAGCACAGATCCCGGAACAAAAGACAATGTGCGCACCCATTGTTTTCTTCCCAGAACAGGATTTCCCATTCCCAAACCTTGATTGGATGGAGGAGGAGGCTGAGAGGAAGAGGACGGAGCCTTGGGATACCCAGGCTGGTGAGGAGGAAGTCAGTGCCTCTTTCCCCCTCTCTCCTGCTCCATCTCCCAGCCCAGCACAGCCCCTGGCTGCAGGACAACCTTGGTGCCAAGACCGTCCTGCCGGGGATGCACTGGGGGGATCTCCTTCCCCTTCCTTCTGGAATGGAGGCAAATCCCATCTTCTCGTTGCCCTTCCTTCCCTAGACAAAAAGCTGATGATGGAGACCAGGGAGGAAAAATCTCCTTGGCAGAACCTCATGGAAGAGGCTGTTTTGATGGAGTCCACAGTGCAGAATTCTAATGGGGAGGAAAATCCCCAGAGATCCTGCAGGAAGAGGGGCTCCAAACCCTGCCCAGGTTGCTCTGAGGAGGAAAGACTTACCCAGAGCCACGAAGGTGGACAGAGCTTCAGCAAGTTCTTGGAGCTGATGGCCCAGGAGCAGCTTCATGATGGGGAGAAGCCCCACAAGTGCTTGGAGTGTGGGAAGAGCTTCAGGCAGAGCAGCACCCTGATCTGCCACCAGATGATCCCCACCGGGGAATAGCCCTACGAGTGTGGAGAGTGTGGGAAGGCCTTCAGCTGCAGATCTGCCCTCATCACCCACCAATGCATCCACACTGGGGAGAGGCCCTACGAGTGTCCCGAGTGTGGGAAGAGGTTTTGGACTAGCTACCATCTCCTCCAGCACCAGCGGATTCACACCAAGGAGAGGCCTTTCCTCTGCCCTGACTGTGGGAAGGGCTTCAAGCAAAAGTCCAACCTCATCAGGCACCGGCGCATCCACACTGGGAAGAGGCCCTATGAGTGTCCCAAGTGTGGGAAGAGCTTCGCCCGGAGCTCTCACTTGACCAGTCACCAAAGAAGGCAGTGGTAAAGTAAGCTCTGCCAATGCCCCAAGTGCAGGATGAGCTTCGTGCACTGTACCAGCTTCAACCCCCATGGAGGACCCACATTAAGCAGAGCCCTGGTGATCCATATTCCCCATGATCCAGTCTGGGAAAACACTTGTACCTTTTCCTGCCCCTGCCAATGGACATGATGTGGCTCTGAAAAAACACATGAGGGTCGTGGCATGACCATGTCATTATATTCTCTCCCACCTCAGGAAATTGCCTGGGGCAGGAAAGGGACTCTCTCTCTCTCTCTCTCTCTCTCCCCTGAGAAGAAGGGTGTCCTTTCCAGGCAGTGGAAAATTGTGGCCGGGAAGAGACAGTCAGTTATGCTGTAGTTCTCCCTTTATTTTATCCCTTCTGTTGCCAGTATTATTTCTGTTCTTGTTTGTTCCTTATCTTGCTGCTGTTCCCAATAAATTTTTCTTATCCCAGCCTGGGATCTTTGCCTTTTGTTCTTTCCACAAGAGGTGGGAGGGCAGCGAGGGCAGTGTGGTTTTAGCGGGAGCAGGAAATTGGGGAATCCCATTCCTGAACCCCGGCCCGTGGAAACCAAGCATCCCAGCTGGTCCCAGCCCTGGTGGCCATGGCAACAGCCTTGGGAGCGGGTCCCTGGCTGGGGCTGTGGGAACCTCTTCCCTCTGGTGCCCAGGGACAGGAGCGGAGGGAACGTCTGCAGCTGAGTCGGGGCAGGCTCAGGTTGGATGTCAGGAAAAGGTTTTTGCCCAGAGGCTGCTGGGGCCCTGCTCAGGCTCCCCAGGGAAGGGTCCCAGCTCCAGGGCTCTCTGAGCTCCAGCAGTGTTTGGACAGCGCTGCCAGGCCCAGGCTGGCATTGTTGGGGTGTCCTGTGCAGGGCCAGCAGTTGGACTGGAGGATCCTGATGGGTCCCTCCCAGCTCAGCCAATTCTGTGATTCTGGGATCCCATGAGCCTGGGGATGGGGCGGCCAATGGTTGCCATGGCAACGGGCTCTGGCTGCAGACCTTAACTGGTGTCCATGGCAACCACCCCTGGCATGGGGTCTCCATGGAGCTGCCAAGGGACTGACCTTAGCAACAGGGGGCTGGTGATGGTTGCCCTGGAAACAGACCATAGCAACAGGGTCCTGGTGATGGTTGCCTTCCACAGATCAGATTTGTCGCAGACCTTCAGAGGGATTCCATGGGGACTTTCCAAGAGTCTCCAGGCTGTTCCAGAGCTGGAATGTCACAGGCACAGACAGGGGCTCCATGGAGACCTCCCAGGGCTTTCTGGGGATGGTAAAGAGCTCTTTGGTCAGAGGCAGTCACAGCCATTGCATGGTGAGATCCCAGGGCACCTTGTGCTGCAAAGGCACCGATCTGTCACAGGCACTCACGGGGGCTCCACAGTGACATCCCAGGAGTCCCCAGGCTGGCAAAGAGCCGGGATGTCCCAGACACTCACAGGGGTTCCTGTCATGGGCACAGTGGGAGCTTCAGGCAAAAGCTTTATTTCTTTATTGGAAAAACTCCTGCTAAATCATGACGTGGAGAAATGACACTGAACAGCCACCATGGATCCTCCAACCCCTGCAGGGCCCCCAGACTTCTACAATTCCTTCAATGAGAGGAGACTGTAAGTGACTGGATCCAATCCCAGCCCCAGACTTTGTCAAAGGTGTAAAGGACTGGAGAGGTGGAATTGAACGTTTAACCAAATTTGTCCCACAGAATTAATGATGGGATACCCGATAGATTCATATAAATATTCCTCTGATTGATTCTAATCATGATTAGAAGAAAGAACTTAACCACATTCATTTACTCCACAGTTCAGGAGCTATAACTAATATTAGAATAAAGTGCTCTAGGAAGCAGTTTTGAAGTCAACAGGGCCCTGCTGGAGTTGTTGGAGCCCATTGCTCCAGCAGGAACTGCCTTTCCTGTGCCATGAGCAGGGCAGATCCCGCTGCAGGAAAAGCCCCAGACCAGCCCCAGCACAAGGAAGGGCTCGGGCACAAGGGCAGAGCGCCATGCTGGGAGCTGTGCCAGGGAGAGCCTGAGGCACCAAATGCACCTTGGCAGCAGCAGCTGCTTGCAGGCCATGGCCAGAAGCCTCCCTTGGCAGCCCGGCCTGGTGGCCACCACTGCAGAGCTGCTGCCTCAGGGCTCATTCCTGGCTGGGCTCTGAAAAGCCACTTCTGCTCCTGGAGCCTGACTGGGAAGCCATTGGCCCCAGCACCTTGGGGAAGAGATATTAATGACAAAACTCTTAATGGCAGCAGAGCCAAGGCAGGGGCAGAGGAAAGGGGAGAGCCAGGCCCAGGGGACAGGGCTGCCATGGTGATGGCTGTGAGGCCACTGCCCCTGCAGCAGCCTGGCTGCCCTCAGCAGACATTCTGGCCAAAAGCGCTGTGAGGGCACCCAGCACATCAGAGAACACAGAGAACGGGAATTCTGTCCTTAGGGATGAGAGGGTTTCAGTGGGTCAGGTTGCAAAAAAGTCCTGCTCTTGGACAATTCCTGGGATGGGGAATCCACTTCTCTGGGAAATCAGCTGCAGTTTCGACCCACCCTCATACTTGTAAAATATTTCCTCCTTCTAAGACATATAAATCCACCCTGATTCAGTTTAAAGCTATTGGCCCTTGTTCTGTCATTGCAAGATTGTGGAGAAAATAACTTTGATCACTATTTTTCCATTTTCACAGACCTTGGAGAAGACACAAAAATCTCCCAGGATGGGGTTTGGAGGCCTCATGACAAAAGCAGCTGGAAGAGGCTGAGGGCTCTGGACTCAGTGGTGTGCAGACTGAGGGTAGAATAGGAGCAGCCTGAGAGGGATGGAAGGGTGGTTTCAGAGAGGCTGGAGCTTTTTTTTCATAGTGGGAATGATCCTGAAGAAGGCATAATAGCACCAAGGGCAGCTGGGGAGGCCCAGACTGGACATCAGGAGAAAGGAATTCCACTGCCCGGGCAGGGCTGTGGTGCAGCACTTCCCCAGCAGGAGCCTGGAGCAGCCCAAGGCTTTGTGTGGGCAGGCAGAGGCAGTCAGGAGGCAGAGCTGGCAGCAAAGGAAGGGCCCAGCCAGGTGGGGCAGCCGGGGGATGCCGACAGCCTGCAGGGCCAGAGGCGCAGGGCAGGGACACCGTGGGACAGCCTGGGCTGCACAGGGCACAGGGATGGGCAGCAGCTGCAAGACAGCCCTGCCAGAGCCAACTTGGGCAGCACTTTGGCCGTGGCGGCTGGGCCTGGGCCTGAGGCCATGAGGGGACAAGTGACCCTTGCAGGCCTGGGGCCTCATTGCCTCCTCGTCCCTGCTCAGCAGCCTGGCAGGGGCCGCCCCATGCTCCTGCCCTTGCCATTGCACATGCCCACATGCCAGTGCCCATCCCGGGAAGAGCCCTGAGCAAGGAGGGAGGGACAGGATCTGCCTGGCCAGGGGCTGGGGCTCAGACCTTGGCCCTTTGCATTCCTCAAACACATCCAGGTGTCTCAGCACCAGAGACATCTTTGCCTTGCTTGTCCCCAGGTGCCATCACTGCCTCCAGTGTTCTGCTCTAACTGGAACCTGGGGACAATTTCACAAGAGTTATGTCCCTCAGTGGGCCCCATTTAACTACAAGAAACTTCCATGTTTCAACTTAACTTCAAGTTCTTGAGAAGTTCTTTGAGCCCACTCTGAGGGACAGAATCTGATTCAAATAGAACCAAAGTCCCAGAGGATCATTAAAGTCCCTGTGCTGTGTCTGTGCTGCTGAGCTGGGCCAGGCTCCTGGCCCAGAGGCAGCTCCTGGCAAGGGCAGCGCTGCAGAGAGAGAGCTCTGGCCAGGAGCAGCTCCTGTGCACAGCCCAGCAGGGCTGGGGCACTGCCAGGGCCCCTCAGGGACACCAGCAGGGCACAGACAGAGCTCACAGGGGCTCAGCACTGGCAGGGCCTGTGGGATGGCCCAGAGGGGGCTGTGTCACAGCAGCACCTCTGTGGCTGCGTCATAGAGGCACAGAGCAGCTGGGATGTCAGCAAGGGGCTGTGTGACAGCACAGAGTGGGTTGTGTGAGGTCACAGATTTGGCGGTGACACCACAGAGTTTGTTGTGTGAGGTCATTGAGCAGCTACAGCATCACACAGGGGATTCTATGACATCAGAGAGCAAGCTGTGACATCATGGCATGGCTGGATATCATCATAGAGCCAGCGGTGAGGTCAAAGTGTGTGCTGTGAAATTACAGAGTGGCAGTATGACATCACAGGGAGGGTTTTGTGACATCCCTGAGGGTGTGTAAGGTGTGAGGCCATAGAGCAGATCCTGCAATCATAGAGGGTGGTTCTGTGGCATCACAGAGTGGGTTGTGACATCACTTGGTGTCTGTGTAACATCATAGAGGAGGCTGTGATATCACAGAAAAGACTGTGACATCACATGGTGACTTTGTGACATGACAGCACCTTCTGTGACATCACAGTGCAGCTGCATGACATTCCAGGCTGACATCCCAAATTTGGTTCTGTGGCATCACAAGGGTGCTGTGTGACATCCCAGAGTGGGCTGTGACATCACAGGTAGCGGTGTGACATCATAAGGGGTTGTGTGATATCACAGGGACTGTGTGACATCACAGGGGCTGTGTGACATCACAGGGGCAGTGTGACATCACAGGGGCTGTGTGAGGTCACTGGGGAGGTCACTTTGCCCCGGCCCCCCTCACAGTTCCCCCCAGAGCAGTCCAACCCTGCTCGTGCACAGCGGGGTCCCCTGTCCCCCCGGGTCCCCCCGGGTCCCCCGGCCCCGGAGCCTCCCCCAGAGGATGTTCCACGAGATCGACCCCAGAGCCTGACACGGGGACGGGGGGCTGGGGCCCTGGGGGTGGCACAGGGGGACAGGGACACCCCGGCAGTGTCCCCGTGTCCCCCAGGGCCAGAGCCTCGGCCAGGGCTACCAACAAGGCCTTGAGAGCGCTGAAAAAATCCCCAGCAAGGGAGCAGCAAAAACTAGATTAAATATTAAGGGACAGCAGCACAAAGTTCCTTGGAAGAAGTCACTCTGCTTCTGACTGAACACTTCAGGCACACGAAGGAAATAAAGCAACAACAAAACCAAACAAAATCCAGTCAATCAAACCAGAAATTACCTGAGAACTGTCCCTCTGTGTGTATGACATAAGGATAATGAGGGTAAGGATAAAAGGAATATGGCCCAAAACCTTACAGAGGTCAAACCTAACGGGACTTAACTTACACTTAACCCTAACTGATACCTTAAAAGAGCAGCACTTAACAGTATTTGACCTAACTTATAACCCATGACATAGCAATTTAACAGAGGAATAACACTTAACAATATTTAACTTACCTAATAACTTAAATTAAACCTAAAAACTTAGCAAAAGAACAACTCCTAGGAGCATTTAATTTAGTTTAGACCTTCTGACTAAACCATACTTACTGATATCTGGGTATCTGACTGACTCAGCTATCCAAGGCACTCAAGCCCCTCAGGGAGCAGCATTTCTGCCACATTTCCCCAGCACAGGCACTCCTGTGTGCACACAGACACAAAGAGTCAGTTCCAGGCACCTGTGAGCAATTCCCCTGAGGGCAGGAAATGCTCCCTGTGGATCCTTTGCCATCTCCCCAGTGGGTGAAGGGTTGAGCCTGGAGGAGTGGGGGGATCGGCCCAGGCTCCGTCATTGTTTGGGATCCCCAAGTGCAGCAAACGGGAGAGTTCCCGGCTGGGAGAGGCCCCACTCTCAGAGGGAGTCGCTGGCCCAGGAGAGCTCCAAGGGCTCCTTTTGGAGCGCTGTTTGCAGGGCCCCAAGAGAGGGGCTGCAGTCCCAGCAATGGCTCATCCTGGCCGCACTTGGCACCAACAGCTTTCTTTGGCAGTGTGAGAATAGGGATGTTGTGCCACAGAGGGAACAAAAACAGTTCCCAGGGCTGCTGCTAAAGGAACCAGGAGCTGGTTGGGCAGCAGCAGTGCCTGGAGTAGACAGTGTTTGTGATGAGCTGCAGTTCAGGGCCATGGAACCAAGGGACCATTGTGACACTGTGCGCCCTGGGAGACCAAGGGACCATTGTGACACTGTGCGCCCTGTGAGACCAAAGGACCATTGTGACACTGTGGGGCCTCATGGAATCGTGGAGAGCACTGTGACATTGCTGAGACTCATGGAACCAAGGGGACCCCCATCAGGGCAGATTCCTCCTGCTCTGGAGATGGTGCTGCATGGCCAGGACTGCTCTCAGCTTTCTCCTAAAGGGAAGGGAAAGGAGCAGCAAGAAAACCTCTACACTGGAATTAGGAAGGGCAGACTTTGGCTTGTTTAGGATGCCGATTTGGGGAGTACCAAATCAGGTACTGATTTTTTTAAAGAGAAACAGCCCTTAAAACAAAGGGGTCCAGGAAGGATGGACACATTTCAAGATAGTAATTTTAAGGGGAAGGAGCAGCCTGTCCTAGTGTGGCAAAAGATGAGCGATTCAGAAAAATTACTGGCCTGGCTGGCTGTGGAGCTTTTGTGGGAACTCAGGGGAAAAAAGAGAGAGCATCAACTTTGGACAGAAGGTCAGGCAACTTAAGAAATGTTTAAGGATCTTGCTAGGTTAAGCAGAAAGAAAAGCTGAGACATGAAAGCTCAATGAGAACTTAACCTGGCAGCTTGTGTAAATAAATGCAAAATATTTTTATAAAAAAAATTAAACCAAAGGGAGGGATAAGGAGAACCTCTACTCTTTATTGGATGCAGTGGAGAATATAGTAACTAAAGATAAGGAAAAGGCTGACCTACTTAACTCCTTCTTTGTCTCAATTTTCAATATTAGGACAGGTTTACCGCAAGAAAAGTGTTCTCCTGAGCATGTGGATGGGCACAGGGAGCAGAACAGCCCCCTGTATTTCAGGAGGAAGCAGCTGGGGACCTGCTGAGCCCCTCAGATGCTCACAGGTGTCTCTGGGAGCAGATGGGATCCATCCCAGGGGGATGAGGGCGTTGGTGGATGAGCTCCCCAAGCTGCTCTCCATCATTTACCATCAGTGCTGGCTCAGCAGGGAGGTCCCAGAGGACTGGAGGTGCCAATGTGAGCCCATTGCCAAGAAGGGCTGGAAGGAGGAGCTGGGGAACTCCAGGCCTGTCAGCCTGACCTGGGTGCCCAGCAGGGTTATGGAACAGATCACCCTGAGTGCCATCCCAGGCCACCCATAGGATGGCTGGAGGGATCAGAGCCAGCCAGTGTGGATTTCAATATCTGCATTGATGATCTGCATGAGGGGACTGAGTCCAGCATCAGCAAATTCGCAGATGACACGGAGCTGGGTGTGAGTGTGGATCTGCTGGAGGGAAGGAGGGCTCTGCAGAGGGCCCTGGACAGGCTGGGTCCAGGGCCCAAATCCAGCAAGGTGAGGTTTAACACGTCCAAGTGCCGGATCTTGAACTTTGGCCACAGCAACCCCTGCAGCAGACTGGGGACAGAGTGGCTGGACAGCAGCCAGGCAGAAAGGGACCTGCAGGGACTGATGGACAGCAGGCTGGACATGAGGCAGCAGTGTGCCCAGGTGGGCAAGAAGGCCAATGGCTCCTGGCCTGGCTCAGGAATGGTGTGGCCAGCAGGGGCAGGGCAGTGATTCTTCCCCTGTGCTCAGCACTGCTTGGGCAGCACCCTGAGTGCTGTGTCCAGTTGTGGCCCCCCAATTTAGGAAGGACATGGAGGGGCTGAAGCGTGTCCAGAGAAGGGCAACAAGGCTGGTGAGGGGCCTGCAGCAGAAGTGCTGTGAGGAGTGGCTGAGGGAGCTGGGGTTGTTTGTCCTGGAGAAGAGGAAGCTCAGGGGAGACAAGGAGGTGCCAGGGCACAGGTTGGACTGTATGATCTCCAAGGCCTTATCCGGCCTTGCTGACTCTGGGGTTCTCTGAAACCACCCTTGGAGCAGTTGCAGGATGAGTCCTGGGCCTCCTCTTCAGCAGCTCCAGCAGCCCAGGTCCCTCAGCTTCTCCTGCCAGCCCCAAAGCCCATCCTGTCAGTCCTGCAGAGCCTCTGCAGCTCCTCCTCACTGCCCAGAACAGGGAGCCCCAGAGCCAGACACAGCAGCCCAGATGTGCCCCCCTGGCCTGGGGTGCCTCTGGCAAGGGAGCAGCACCAGGCACTGCAGGAGCCTGCAGACAATTCCTGCAGCACTTGTAGGATGATTCTGCTGCCCAAGGGACGTTCCCATGGTGCCAAGTCAGGAACTGCAATGGGGAGTGGGGCCAGAGAGGAAATGGCAAACAGGGATGGGCTGTTTGCAGGGGAGGGAAGAGGGATGGGAAACAGGAAGAAATTTGTACAAGAAAAGAGTACAGAAAGCAAAGGTGAAGTAAGGGAAATGGTCAGGGCACTTTGGGGGTGGATGCCAGGCAGCCCTGGCTCTGAGCAACAGCATCTGCAGTGGCACAGGAAACTCCCAGCTGATGGGAACAAACTTTCTGGCTGACTGCAGTGGCCAGGACAAAGCTGAGTGGTTTCCCTGGTGTCCCCCAGCCCTTGCTGGCCCCAGGGGCTGATGGCATTTGTGCTCCCTCATGTTCATGTCCCCACACCAACAGCATGGGGGTGCTTCCCCTGCTGTGTGCAATGCAAACAGGGGCTGCTGAGCCAGTGCTGCCGTGTCTGTGCCTGCAAGGATGGGGCACCTGTGTGAGCTGGTGGAGAGGCCAGGGCTGCAGAGGGAGGATGTTGTTGGCAGCTCCATGAGGACGCCCTGGGACGCTGCCCTGGGCTGTGCAGCGCACTGGGGATGGATCAGCCCCTGCTCTACTGCTCCTTCCCATCTGCCCCAGGGCCCTTGCAGAGCCCCAGCCATGCTGTTTGCCCCCAGCCTGCCCACGGCCAGCCTGGGGCTGCTCACAGGGCTTTTCTGTGCTGAGAATTGGCCTGGGTGTGTTCTTGAGAGAGCCTGGGCAAGGAGCCTGGAGCCCCCAGGCCCTGGCCTGAGGCGTCAGCGCTGCCCCAGCAGTGCCCATGGCCTGTCCCTGCTGCAGCCCCGGCACTGCCACCCCCAGGACTGTGCCCTGCCCCGAGAGCACTCAGGCCCTGCAGCAACACCAGGGCCACCAGGGCAGCGGGGCAGGGCCACGGCAGCAGCACTGGCAACACCAAGTGCTGCTGCTGCTGGGCACAGCTGCTGGGCCAGCACTGATCTGTCCCCAGCTCTGCACACAGACATTACTGCTGCAGCTCCAGAGAAGGCAACAAAAAGGCATCTCTGAAGAAAACTCTGCTGGGACATCCTTTAGTGTGTTTAGAGGTAGCAAGGGCATAGCCCCTCATTGAGACAGTCTGTGACCATCGGGATGGTAGCGAGAAACAAAATGGGAAATGGCATAAAAAGTGACATTTCTTGTGGACAAGATTAAAAAAGTAAATAAAAGAAAAAACCCACAACCAAATGAACAAAAAGTATCAAAAAATACTTTTATTAGAAATGATTGGCAGAAATAGGCCAGCTCTTTAATATTTCCAAAACCATCCAGTCAGCAGTCTCCTCGCTGCAGCCTTGAGCTCCTGGTTCCTCAGGCTGTAGATGAGGGGGTTCAGGGCTGGAGGCACCACCGAGTACAGAACTGACAGGGCCAGATCCAGGGATGGGGACGACATGGAGGGGGGCTTCAGGTAGGCAAAAAACCCAGTGCTGAGAAACAGGGAGACCATGGCCAGGTGAGGGAGGCAGGTGGAAACGGCTTTGTGCCGTCCCTGCTCAGAGGAGATCCTCAGCACAGCCCTGAAGATCTGCACATAGGAGAAAACAATGAACACAAAACAACCAAATAGTAAAGAAATGGAAAACACAATGAGCCCAAATTCCCTGAGGTAGGATTTGGAGCAGGAGAGCTTGAGGATCTGGGGGATTTCACAGAAGAACTGGCCCAGGGCATTGCCATGGCACAGGGGCAGGGAAAATGTATTGGCTGTGTGTGTCAGTGAATAGAGGAAGGCACTGGCCCAGGCAGCTGCTGCCATGTGGGCACAAGCTCTGCTGCCCAGGAGGGTCCCGTAGTGCAGGGGTTTGCAGATGGACACATAGCGGTCGTAGCACATGATGGTCAAGAGGCAAAACTCTGCTGAGATGAAGAACATAATTGAAAATATTTGGGCAGCACATCCAGTGTAGGAGATGTCCCTGGTGTCCCAGAGGGAATTGTGCATGGCTTTGGGGACAGTGGTGCAGATCATGCCCAGGTCAGTGAGGGCCAGGTTGAGCAGGAAGAAGAACATGGGCGTGTGCAGGTGGTGGCCGCAGGCTACGGCGCTGATGATGAGGCCGTTGCCCAGGAGGGCAGCCAGGGAGATGCCCAGCAAGAGGCAGAAGTGCAGGAGCTGCAGCTGCCGCGTGTCTGCCAATGCCAGCAGGAGAAAGTGCCTGATGGAGCTGCTATTGGGCATTTGCTGTGCCTCAGGAAATGGGACTCTGTAAAAAGTAATAACGCAAAAGTTATGTTTGCGGAGAATTTCAAATATCCCAGCACAGCCTGGGGGAACTTCCCCCCCCACTGCCTGCTCAGGGCTCTGCTGCCTGGAGCTGTCCCTGCCAGCAGCTGCTTCCCTGTGCCCAGGGCTGGGCCCTGCCAGTGCTGCCAGAGCCCAGCCCAGCCCTGGGGGCTCAGCTCTGCCCTGCAGAACCCTCCCAGCTCTTGCACTGCCCAGGGGCAGCTCTGGCTCTGCAGGCTCTGATGGCAACATAATATCAACCCTGAGGAGGCTGGAGAAGGAACACTGATGCTGCCTGTGAGGGGGCCTCTGCTGATCTCTGTAACAGCCCAGTTTATTCACATCTAAGGGAATTTTTTTGTTTATTTTTCTCAGCCTTAACAGAGAGATGAATATCTGTGGGCAGTTTCCCACCCAGGCAACCCAGAGCATTAGATTCAAAAAGCAGGTTTTCCCCTTTATGCAACCCCTGCCTTGCTCTGCTCCCTGTATAATCTACTTGGAAATGTCATTCAGTTAAATGCCATGCTGGGAGCAGTCCTGAAAAATGCAGCATCCTCCCCACACAAGGAGAACACTTCCAAGCCTGACCAGCTGTCTCCTCCTACCCAGATCTTGTCCCCCCATGCTGGGAGCAGCTGCCAGGGCTGGCTGAGAGCTGTCCCTGGCAGGCAGCAGAGTCCCTGCCCCAGCACAGCGCCCTGGGCTGCAGGACCCTGCTCTGCAGGACAGCCCTGGGCACCCCTGGCTGCTCTGCACAAGAGACAATCAGAGAATGTACTCACAGGGTCTGTAGGCATTGGGATGTTCTAGCTTTGGGAGATGGCTCCAGGAGCTGCAGCTGCATTGTCCTGCAGCCAGAGGTTCCTGTGCCAAGGGCTTGCAGTGATTGTGCCCCAGGCACTTCTCAGCACCTTCCCAGCCCTGACTGATTGAAGCTCTCTGTGCCTCTGTGCTGTGTCTGGGGTGGCTGCAGGCAGTGCCCCAGCCCTGCTGGGCTGGCAGAAGAGCTGTTCATCAAGAGAAATGTGCTTTTGAAGCTCTTCTTGGTTACCAGGAGCTGCCTCTGTGCCAGGAGCCCAGCTCTTTGGCACTGACACAACACAAGGACTTTACTGAGCCTCTGGGGCTTTGTGCTCAGGCCCTGAACATCAGTCCCTGAGAGGGAGCTGAAGAAACCTCTCCAGAACTCCAAGGCAGAATCCAACTCCAAAGTTTCTTGGACTTTTAATGGGTCCCACTGAGGGGCACGATGGAGCAGGTGTCCCCAGGCCCCAGGCAAAGCAGAGAACTGGAGGCAGTGATGACAGGTGGGGACAAGGAGAAGCCAAGTCTTGGTGCCCTGGGGCACAGCAGGGTCTGTGCCACCAAGGGCTGGGAGGAGACACCTTGTCCTGAGGCCCTGGGGCCTCCTGGCACAGCCCCAGCCAGGCTGGACACTGTCAGCGCCTTGTCCTGCCCTCAGCATCCCTCTAGCCCACATCCCAGTGGCCTCAAGGATCTGCTGGTATGATTCCCTGGGGAGCCTTGCTCAGGAATGGCCCTGGGGGCTTCCTAATGCTCCCAAGGAGTGCAGGTTTTTTAAACAACTTTGGGTTTGGCTTTGGCCTGGGAGTCTCTGAGAGGCCTGTGCAATCATGGCCTCCAATTATCTGCTGTAATTAGTCCCTGGAGAAGCTTTGTCTTTTGCAGCATTCAGTGGGACTCATTAACACTTCATGGTACTTCAGTTATTTTAAGGTACTTGGTGTTTGCCATTTGATACAGACTCTGTGAGAAAGATTGTGCAGTCACAGCCTCCAATTACCTGCTTTAATTAGTCCCTGGAGAGGCTTTATCATTAATGAGAGTCCATGGGGTTATTAATGCTTCAAGGTACTTCAGTTATTTTAAGGTATTTGTTGTTTTCCTTTTCATACAAACTCTATGATAAATTTGTGCTATGACGGCCTTAATTATCTGCTATAATGAGTCCCTTGAGAGCTTTGTACTGACAGTCAGTCGGGCTCACTAATGCTTTGAGGTACTCAAGGTTTTTAAGGTACTTTGGATTTTCCTTTCCACACTGAGTCTCTGAGAAGTTTTTGTGCCATCCTGACCTCCAATTCTCTTCTCCAAGGAGTCCATGAGGAGCCTGTGTTGGGGATGGACCTCAGTGAGACCTATCCATGCCTCGAGACACTTTGGGTGTTTCCTCTGACTTTGACTTCTGGAAAGGTTTGTGCAATCTCCTCTCAGGTCCTGAGGTTCAAGGGCTCAGCTCCAAATGCACCACAGGGCTCATTTGGATCAAGCAAGTCCTGACAAACCATGGCTCTGCCTTGATTTCCCTCAGCTCTGGAGCAGTTAATCAGAAAAGTTTCTGTACTGATTTTGGTTTGCCAATTTCAGATTTCTTGGAGAATGCAGCAATTATTGTGTTGGGTTCAGTATTGGCTAATGACCAGTGCACTCACTAGAATATCGTTACTCATTTCCTGCTGTGAGATAGGATTAGGAGAAAGGCAAGGTAGACTCAAAACTTTCAAAGGGTATAAATAAAACTTTAAATATTAATTAGGCAAAAACAGTAATAAGCGTCAGAACAAAACTTTCAGAACACTTCTCCTCTCCCTACAACCCTTTCTTCCTTACTGACAATGTAAACAGACAAAACCTAAAATTTTCAGTCACTTTGCCACCTCTAGAATAGTCTATCCATAGTTCACTTAGGGAGAGGAGTCTCTCTTTCATGCTATGGAGACTTCTCCACAGGAAAACAGTTCTCTCGTGGCTCCTAATTCACATGAATAGCAGTCACCCAGACACATCGGCAGTTCTGAAGTTCCTCCCGTTTTTTCACAGGTTTTCTCACAGCTGTGTTGATGGGCCATATCAACTTATGGGTTATTAGTTTAAAGATGAGCCGTTAAGAGCAAAGGTTCTCTTCATCAATTTCTGAAATCATCCTTATCTCTGAATACAGAGATTTTCTTCTTCTGTCCCTGAGAGCACAAGGTCTCATCATTCTTCTGTCTTTCTCTGTTCAAACTTCGTACGGGATCACAGCTACTTCAACATTTGCTTACTTTAGCATGGAGGTTTTTGCAGAACAATTCATCTCCCCGTACTTTTCAATGCATTATAAGGAAAAAGAGAGTCTGATGTATCAATTACATCCTTCTCCATGGCTTTACAAGAGGATTTCAGGCCTAAGATCAAGGCATCTCTGTCGTAGGAAGGGGACCAGGACACCAGCTGCTTCATCACAGGTCCAGTTTATTGAAGAAAGCATCAAACACTTATACAGCAAATAATAAGCTTATGAATATTCTGTAAGCCAAGCAATCTATTGGTTAAACTATTCCATGAACTCTTCCTCATTCCTTAGGGGTTACATGTCTCTTTTCTCATGTCTCTTTCACTATTTGTTATGCTACTACAGCTAGGCCCAAGGACACGCTATCTCACAGGTGCAGGACTTGGAATTAGCCACGGCTTTGTACTTTTCCAGTCTGTAGTCAGGTAAATTTCCCAACACGTCTCCTCGTCCCTCCCATCTGGGACTCATCTTCTCTACTGACCTCGGTGTCTTCATGTTGCTCCTCTGTGTGCCTGCATGTGACATTCACGTTTTCTGCAAAAATCCCTACACCCAGGATTTTTCTCCTGGGAAGCTAAGAAGCCTCAGAGAAAAAGGAAAACAATAATTATCTCATTTGCTTCTTCTGTGTTTTGCTCCTTTGGAACATGGTTGGAGATTTTTTACCAAGGGGTTGTTTCATTGGTTTCTGCTGAGTTGTTTTGACTCAATGGCTAATTGGGGCCAAGCTGTGTCAAGACTCTGGAAAGAGTCACGAGTTTACATTATTATCTTTTTAGCCCCCCCTAAGTACCCTTGCTGTTGATGCCGAATTTTGCCCCAAAAGGCGAGAATAACTGCTTAAGAGACTCAGCTTAAGTCAAATAAGCAGGAGGTATTTTATTGCGACGCGTCGGAGAAATCACAAAATGGATTTCTGAGTTTCCCGTAACAAAGGCAGGCCTTTTATACAGTTTTTGGATATAAGATTACATCAGATCATGTACATAATCATATCTTTGCATGAATATTCATATGGGGCGTGGCGTAGGCGGAGCGTGGGCGGGGACACCTCTTTTGAGGATCATCTTGGTGGTCGTTCCGGTTGCCTTCATCATGGGCTGGGGTCTCCTGATGAGTCTTCCTCTTTAAACTTTTGAACTTTCCTAATTTGGCCAATTCCCGGTGTACTTGGCTTGGTCTCTATGGCTTGGCAAAGTTCTTAGGGTCAGTTTGACTTTGTTGGCTCTGAACATGCTTAGCCCATCAGTTCCCCTATCCCTATCTCTCTTTCCTGTCATTGTGTTTCATGCTTTAGCTGATTTATTGCTTTATGTGTTTCCTAATGCTATGCTTTCTTCAAATGCCTCACATTCTATGTTTTAACTCATTATTTCTTGAAGGCTATCTGTTTTGGGGCTTCACTGTATTCTTTGGTATAGTATAGTATTCTTTAATATATTATAGCATCATAAAATTATAAATTAGCCTTCTAAGAACAATCAAGCAGAGAACCCACACCGCTTGCCCTGGCTGAGATGGGGAGATGGGCTGGCCTTGTTACCTCTTTGCCAGCCAGAAGGGAAAGAGACCCTCCCAGGCTTTTTCACCTTTCACATGTGTCTTCACAGAGGTGTGTACAGTTTTCTTACTGGTTTAATAGACTGTCAATTCTCACAGCTAATTACTGATGGTTCTTTTGCAAGACATGGAGGAAACTGCTAGCAGGTTCTCTTAGAACATCACTTCCATGATGCAAAACCACCACAACAGCACAGAGCACAGAGCTCCTTTCTCCATATGTAGTGGTCATGTGTCCAAGGGTATTACTGCGCCTGAGTGGGTCGCAGCTGGTGAGAGAGAGACGGTGAATCTTGTTTCTTGAATCAGAAGGCTTGATTTATTAAGACATTATATATAATACATTATGACTATGCTAATAGAGTAAAGAGTGAGGTTTGCAGAGCAGCTAGGCTAGGCTAAGAATAGCTAGAAAGAATCTATAACAAAGTTATCTCCAGGGACTCAGTCCCCTAGCTTGCACTGGTGATTGGCCCTTAATTATAAACATAGAAAATGAGCCAATCAAGGTGCATCCCATTACATTTCACAGCAGCTGATAATAATTGTTTACCTTCCCTTCTGAGGCCTCTGGCCTCCAGAAGACACAGAAATCCGAAAGAAAGGATTTCTGTGAAGAAATGTCTGCGACACAAGGGCTCCAAACCCATCCTTGGGAGATCTCTGGGCACTCTCCAAGGTGTTTTCAAATGAAAACATTCAGCTCATAGTCTAAGAAAATCACCAGAGGACAGGGCCAGCCTGACCTGTCTTTCCTGGCTACTTTTGTCTGGGAGCAATCCTTGGATATATGGAATTTGGGAGGCCAAATTCTAATTTTGGCCATGGCCCCTGGACATGAAATCTGGTTCTTTTCCATAGGAGGGAATGAACAGAGGCCCGCTGTTTCAGGAGTGGATGAAAGGTAACAGAATTTCAGAGGTGGAATCCCAATTTCAGACATGGACACTGGAGGAGAAGGATGGTTCTTTTCCATAGGAAGGAAAGCACAGAACACCAGTGGTGTTTCAGGGGCAGATGAATGGGGGCCATCAGAGGCCTAGGCCAGCCAGACCTCTCTGACCTGGCAGCTTTTGTCTGAAAGCAACCCTTTGATAATAGGGAATTTGGGAGGTGGAACCCCAATTTTGACCATTTCTGCCTAGATAAGAAGGACAGTTCTTTTCCATAGGAAGGAAAGCACAGAGCCTCAGTGTTTCAGAGGCACATGAGTGCCAGCCGTCAGGAAGGCAAGGCCAGCCAGACTTGTCATTCCTGGCAGCTTTTATCTGGGAGCTATCCTTGGATATAAGGAATTCTAGAGACAGTTGCCCAATTTTGGCCATGGGTGCCTGGTTGAGATGGACGGTTTTCTCCCATAGGAAAGAAAAACACATGGTCCCAGGGTTTCAAAGGCAGATGAGAGGTGGCCCCCAGGTAGCCAAGGCAGCCAGATCTGTCTGTCCTGGCAGATTTCATCTGAGAACAATCTGTGCATATATGGAAATTTGGAGGAGGAATCTCAGTTTTGGCCATAGGCCCCTGGAGGAGGATCAGGACAGTTCTCTCCCATAGGAAGGAAAGCCCAGAGTCCCAGTGCTTCAGGGGCAGATGAGGAGCAGCCCTCGATGTGCCAAGGTCAGCTGGACCTGTAACGTGGTCCCCAGGAGGCCCAGCCAGCCAGACCTTTTCCATGTTCCCTTGGTTTCATGGGACCCCACAGTGTCCCAATGGTGTCCTTGGTTCCATGAGGCCCTGGAGTGTCACAATGTTCCCCTTGCTTCTGTAGTGTCACAATGGCCCTGTGCTCCCATGAGGCCTTGCAATGTCACAATGGCTTCATGGTTCCACAAAGCCATGATGTGTCACCATGGCCCCTCGGCTCCATGCACCCTTGCTGTGTCACAGGGGCTCCTCTGTGACATTACGGGCTGCACAAGGTCACCATGGACCCTTGGTTCCTTGGGGACCCCGAGTTTCAAAATGGTCTCCTTGATTCCATGAGGCACCACAGTGTCACCATGGCCCCTTGGTTCCATGAGGTTCCGTAGTGTCACTGTGGTGGCTGTCAGAGGCTGGATGCGATCGATGTCCCGAGACACCTTGGGATGCTCGGAATGCCTGTGTGGGGCCAGGGCCTGGTCAGGCCTTGGTTTGTGGTGGGACAGAGCCCTGCCCCCAGCCCTGGCCTGGCAGAGCTGTCAATCACATAGCAGGGGGCCGTGCTAATCCAGCTCTGACTGGCTGAGCTGTCAATCAATCACACACTAGCGGCTAGTGCCTACCCTGATTCTTATTGGACAAGCAACTGGCAGTCCCACCCCAGGGGCGGGCCCATGAAGGCCTAGGGCGTTAAAAGCCAGAGCACGAGGCCAGCCCAGGGTCTGGATCCTGCCTTCTCCTGGAGTTTCTCTGTTGGTGATGGTGGAACCTGAGCAGTTGGTACCTTTGTGTGTGTCTTTCTATAGATCTTCTCTCTTTCTAATGTTCTCTGTTTCTTCTCTTTCTAATCCTACTTACCTGGAACAATTTTGGATCGCTTAATATTGTAAGGGATAAAGGTTTTTGAGTAAAATGGCCTAGGTTAATCAAGTAAATGCTATGATAAGGATTTTATGTTGAAGTGGGTGTTGTATTAAACCCTTTGCAAAAGTTCCATGATTGTCTATATTTTGTCAGTAAAATTTTGTATAATTTTGCCCTCTTAGCTCAGCTGGTTTGAACGTGGTGCTGGTATCACTGAGGCTGTGGGTTCAATCCCTGTATGGGCCATTCTCTTAAGAGGTGTACTTGATCCTTTAGGGTCCCTTCCTACCAAGAAGGTTCTTTGCATCTTGCCATATTGAGAATATCTGCTTGGTGTTTCTCCTGTGCACTGAACTCAAGGAAAGGAAGCTTTGGTTACCCCCAGCATTTCAGTGTTCTGGGGTGTTCCAGCCCTGCAGGCTCACAATGGCCTCTTTTTTCCATGAGGCCCCACAGTGTCCCACTGGCCCCTTGGTTCCATGGGGATCTGCAGTGTCACACAAGTTTATGAAATTTGTCCTTGCTGCCCCTCACATCCCACTGCCCCACAAACAGCCCCAAGCCACCCATGAGGGACAGGCCCTGCTGTCCCAGGCTGGGCTCAGGGCTTGGCCTTTTTGCTTCCCCCAGCCAGCCCAGGCCTTGCTCAGCATTGCAGTTCCCTGCTCAGAGCCTTTGGCTCCCTGCAATCCTGGCCTCAAGGATCTGCTCTCAGCAGTCCCTGCCCTCACTGGTGCCCAGTGATGCTCCAGGGGACTCGGGCAGCTTCTTCAGCCTTCTTTGAGTGCCTGAGGGTCCTGGACTCAGCCCCTAAATCACTGTGGGGCTCAATAAAATAGAAAAAACCCTCGGACCTTCAGTGGTCTTCACATCTCCAGGGCTTGTGCAGCTGATTGGAGTCAGTTTGTTGTTTTGTTCAGGAGGAAGATTTCAAAGTGCACCTCATGACATTTTTATTAATCAAGTGTGTATTTTTATTTTCCAGATCAGAGAAGAGCTGATAGAAGCATTCCCCAGGTGACCTTGATGCTGAATGTCTCCTTAGGGGGTCTGGGCACAGAGAAGAATGAGCCCCTTGAGGGCTGACCCTATTTGGACAAGCTGCTCCTCACCCCCAGCCTCACCATGTCTGACATGGCCCACCTGGGACTGACATCCCTGTGCCCTGCAGCAGAACCTTGTCCCCTGAGCTCTGCAACTCCATGTCCCAGCCCATTGCACCATGTCCTACCTGCTCTCCTCAGGGCTCTGCCTGCACACAGGGCCAGGAGAAGTTTTCATGTGTGGAAGGATGGAATGGAAAAGCCTGGGTGAGTTTCCTGAACAGCAAACCCCACTCAGGAAACACCTGCTCAGTCCAGGCTGCCTGGAATGGTGTCACCTTTCTCCAAGGGACAGTGTGAGCAGAAATAATCTCTGGAAGCAGAATTCTCTGAGTCTCTCTGCTGAATTCTCTATCCCTGTCCTTTCCCTGGACCTCTGTTGCAGATGGAACCTGCTGGTGCCATCCTCACCTTTAGCCTCTCTCTTGAATGCAAACAGATATTCCCAGCTGTGTTAAGCAAGATTTGCTCAATGTTTCTACAAAACTTTTGTCTTCCTCATGGAATGAAGGGACCATTTTGGAACTGAAGGGTGACGTGGAAGCAAGGAGTCAGTTATGACCCTGGAGTGCCATGGAACCAAGAGCCCATGGTGACACAGCAGGGCCACGTGGATCCAGTGGTCCATTGTGACACTGGACCAAGTGTCACACATTGTGGATCCAAGGAGACCATGGAGACACCCCCAGAACCTCATGGAACCAAGGAGTCCATGGTGACTCAGCGGGTCTGCATGGAGCCAATGGTCCATGGTGACACTGCCCATCCAGGGAGTCCATTTTGACACTGTGGAAGCTCATGGAGTGAAGGAGGCCATTGTGACACTGAAGAACTTCATGGCACCAAATATCCATGGCGACACAGCAGGGCATCATGGGAACCAAGGAACTGCTCTTGGCAGTAGGGAAACTCATGGAACCAGGGGCCCTTGTGGCACTGCAGAACCAAAAGAGCCGCTGGACCTTGTGCCCTGGCCCTGCACAGCTCCTTGGGAGGCACAGCAGGAGCAGCACCCTGGGAACCTTGGGAATGTCCCTCTGGGATCCATGGCACACACTCCCAGGGACTGGAATTCCAGTTCCCAGCCAGGAAAAGATGTTCCTCCCCAGGGAGGCAAAGACCTTAAAAGGAGATAAAAGCCAAGTGGAGCAAAAATTTACAGTGACATTTCACTGCCAGCCTTCATAACTTCACCCATGGTTGTTGTAGCTCGTGGATTGGGAATTAATTCAGGACAGGGTCTTTGGTGGGAGCTGCCCTGGGTCAAGGGAGACACTGAGAGAGAAACAGAGCAGGCAAAGAAAAGCAGGAGAGAAAGGAGGGCACTAACACAATCAGCTGAGAAGGTGGCACTCTGAAAAACAGAACTGGAACTGACTGAAAATGAATGGGACAGAAAGAAATAATTTTGTGACTTGATTTAGTTTCAAAATACAATTTCCTCCCTTTCTCACAAACCTCCTCCCAGTGTCATTCAGCAGTCCTGTCAGAAAGATTTTGTTGTGGAATGAATGTTCCAGGCTACAGCCACAAGCAAAAAGGGAATGAGGATTTTTCTGCTCCTGGTGTGTTTGACATCCTCAGTTCAGGAGAGAATTAAGCACCAGAAGAAAAGGGAAGCTGGGCTTCAACCTTGCACAGAAAAGAAGGAGGGGAAAATCTCCAGTGCTGTCAATAGGAGGATGAGAAAGAGGATGAAGACTAGGAGGATGAGGATGAGAAGAAAGAGGACGAGCAAGAGGAGGAGAACAAGGACATGGACATGGAGGAGGAGAGTGACGAGGACAAGGACGAGGATGTGGAGGAGGTGAATGAGGAGCAGGATGTGGATGAGGACGAAAAGGATGATGAGGATGATGAGAAGGAGGAAGAGAATGAGGAGGAGGAAGAGGGGGAGGATGAGGAGGAAGAGGACGAGAAGGAGGAGGAATAGGAGGAGGAGGAGGAGGAGGAGGAGGATGAGGATGACGATGAGGAGGATAAGAAGGACAAGGAGAAGGGGGAGGAGGAGGATGATGATGAGGACAAGGTAGAAAAGAAGGGTATTTATTGCAGCCGTGGTCACATGTGAATTAGTTTCCAAAGACACGTGCAAGGAGTTGCAGACTCCTGCTTTCTATTTCTACAGAAAAGGTTTTACTTTAGGTTTCTAAGGACCCATAATACATAATTATTACCTGCCTGCTTCGCATTTTTAACACCTGAATATCTATTACAGCTGCGCAATTGTATTCCCTTAAGTGGATTGGTGGGATTTTGAAATGAGGGAGTGGTTGTATGGGAGGAAGAAAGCAGTCTTCCTCATGGTGAACTCTCCTCCCATGGCCAGTTGGCAAGACCTTTTGACCTGCTGCTCATGGTCCAAGCCTCTCCTAACTGTTCAATTATTCTTAAGGCAAGGTCTTTCTATGGTCTCAGCTTCTTCACAATTGCTTCCTCTATCCCTGTCACTCCTAGCTTTATGTTCCTAATATATTTGGTACTCTTTACCTAAGGTATGTGATTTCTGCTACCTGTATTACTAACTTAGCTTCTTACCTCATTTTAAAATCTTAACTAAAATATGCAATCTTCTACTATCCCAATTCTATTCCCAGCTGGGCCCTTGACCCATCTGCACTTTTCAATTTTCCTCATTACATTTCCAGCTAAGCCCTTGACTCACCTCAGGCACATCTCCGACTGCCTCTCTCCCAGCAGCTCAGAGCTGCATTGCACAGCGCTTGCTGTGCCCCACAGAGCACAAAGCAGGCTGGCCTGGTGGGCCTGAATATTTCTGCCAAACACTCTGCATCTCACACCTTTGCTCTGGCTCAGTGCAGAACTGCAGGGTTGCAGGCGCTTCCTCCCAGAGCTGCGTGAGGCGCTGGCTCCTGCAGATGGGCCCTGCCAAGCTGTCCCTGCCTCACGCTGGCCTCACTTCCCTGGTACAAGTGCCGGGCCTGAAGGAGCTGCCCTGTGCTCCAGCCTGCCGAGCAGCCCGGCTCCCTGCCCCGGTGCCCAGAGTGCTGCACACACTGCTGGCCTTTGCCAGGAGTTGCAGGGCAGCCGGCAGAAGAGGAGGAATCCTCAGCCAGCCCAGCGGCCCGCGGCTGCCCTTGGCCTTTCTCTGCTCCTGGGCACACTCCAGACGGCCATGGCCCCCAGGCCGGGCTGTGCCCAGCACGGCTGCGCTTCCCCTCGGCAGCAGCCAGCTGTCACCTGGGCTCTGAGAGCGGAGGATTCGCCCGCTCCCAGCAAGAGGCACCCAGGGCCCGGCTGCTGCCTCTTGCAGCTCCAAAGGGCCTCCTTCCAGCCTGCCTCTGCCGGGGCTCAGGCTGCTCCGGCCTCTGCCGGGGCTCTGCTGGGGCTCCAGCCCGGGCAAGGCCGGGCCCGCTCTCACCTCACAGGCGCTGACAGCTCTGCGCCACAGGAGACCTTCCCGAGCACCCTCTCTGATCTTTCTGCTTTCTCACTTGAGCAAGGCTCTCTTCCAGCCAAAGAGATTATTGCATTTAGGGCTACAAATCCAAGTGGCAGGAACCCCATTGCTCTCCAGTCACAGCTGAAGGCCTGCATCTGCACAAGATGTTTGGGCTGCCTCATTCTTCCTTTGGTTTTGCCTTCAAATGCCATTGCCCTTTCTGCCTCAACTAGAAATACCTCAGCTGCGCCATAACCAGCCTGTTGGTCATATTCCAAAGGCAGTGCGGTCTGGAGAGGATGAATGAAGAGGAGCCCTGCTCACTTATGAAACCATACAAAAAAAGCCATATGTGTGACTTAGTACCAATAAAAACCAATTGGTAATTCAGAAGGAAATGTTGAATTTTCTGAAGGGGTCAGAAGGAGGAGAATCTTCCAAGTGAGTTGATGTTTCAGAAACTTTAATAATTACAACTCTAATCTATAATTCTATGCTACAAATCTCTTCAGCAACGATACTCTACAATCCTACTCTAAATTGGTAACAGAGATAAAATCTTGACATAATTGCTATGTTCTCGTCTCCTAGGGTTAGGGTTAGGCTTAGGCGTAGGTTTAGGCTTAGGCTTAGGCTTAGGCTTAGGCTTAGACTTAGGTTCAGGTTTGGGTTTAGATATAGGCTTTGGCTTAGTCTTAGGGTTGGGGTTAGGGAAAGGGTAAGGGAAAGGGTAAGGGATAGAGATAATGATAGGATTAGGGTTTGGGTTAGCATTTAAGGTTATGGTTAGGTTTTAGGTTTAGAGTTTGGGGTTAGGGTTATTCATCTTCTTCATTGAGTTGATGACTTGTGCCAGGATGAATGGTGGCTTGGCTGAAGTTACAAATGGATGCTGTCCACCGGAAAAAAAAAAAAAAAAAAACAACAAAGAACAGTGAACCATTACTTTCCAAGCTCATTGCTTCAGGGACTCAATCAGGATACATCAAGTTCCTGGAAAGACCCAGAAAGAGGAGCAATGGGACCATCTGCTCCCCAGTCATCCCCAATGTGCAAGACCTTGCCATCACAGGCAAACCTGGCCCAGAATCCCACTCATCTGTTTATTGTGATGTCTTCATCATGCTGGGATTTTTGCCCTGCCAGTGCTCTAGAAATGGTGCTTTCTGTCCCGGGGTTTTCTTCCTTTCAGGAAACTCCAATGACTCACATAGGTCCCTGCCTTTGAAAGACAGGCACTGTGCTGATTCCCACAGGGACAGAAAGCAGTGTCTGCCTTTCCATGCCCTGCCCCTCGTGTGCTGGATGGCACCTTCCTTCCCAGCAGGGCCAGCCCAGTGGCACTGGGCCCCGCAGTTCCCTCTCTGCCACACAACCTGGCAGTAACCCTGGCACAGTTCCCATCTGCTTGAGCGTGGCAGGCAGCAGATGGGGCTGGGACAAGTCCCTCCCAGCTGTCCCTGTTTGCATGGCAGAAACCTCTGAGGGTGGGCCGGGGGGCACCAACCAGGGCCCCTCAGAGGCTCACAGTGAGCCCCCCACAGCCCCTCCTGCCCACAGCCAAATCTCTGACCCCTAGGCTGGGACTGGCTTCCTTGGGTTCCTCCACCACCATTTCATGTCTCTGTACCCTGCATTGCTCTACTTCAATTCTTTTGCCATTAGATAAAACTGAACACTCCACCAAATCACAAAAGAGGGCAACAGACACAGTCAGAGGACAGAGCACCTCTCCTCACAGGAAATGCAGAGGGAGCTGGAGTTATTCAGTTTTGTGAAGGACAGGCCCCAGGGAGACTTTATTGCCAATTTCCAAGACTACAGAGTGGCTTTGAAGAAAGTGGGGGACATCTTTTTAACAGGGCCAGTTACAATAGGATATGGACAAATATTTTTAAACACTAAGGGCATCTAATCAGAGTAGGTCTAAGGAAGAACTTGTGTACTCAGAGCATGGTGCCACACTGGCACAGCTTGCCCCAAGAGCTTGTAGGTGCCCCATCCCTGCAACCATTCCGGCTCCGGTGGCAACGGGCTCTGAGCAACCTGATCTCTTTAAAGATGTCTCTGCTCATTGCAGGACACTTGCACCAGAGGACATTTACAGGGCCCTGCCAGCCCAGCCCAGTCTAGGATTCCTCACCATTTTCATTTGAAGAGCAGCAAGAGTGGAGGTGAGGAGGAAGGGGGCTCATCTGCTGCCTTGGGCTTGAGTGGAGGAGGAGCCCATCCCTCAGAGCCTGTTTCACCTGCAGCCCCTTCACATTTTACCTGCAGGAGCTCCTTGGCAGACCAGCGCTGCTCCTCGTCTGTCTGCAGGCAGCAGCTCAGGAAGTCACGCAGCAAAGCCGAGAGGAGCTTGGGCTGCCGCAGCTGTGGAGTCCCTACTGTGGCTATCAGGTATGTAGCCTGGAGAGAAAGGAGACACCAGGCTCCACCTCCTGCTTTCACATCTCTAAGGCTCTCCCAGATCCCTTTGTTTACCCTCTGTTCTTCAGTGGCAGTTTCTGCCCTGGCACAGACCCAGAGATGACTTTCCTTTACCAACCAAAAACCCAAACCCCGATGCAGCCACAGCTTTTCCACCATCCTGCAGATCTTGCCTTGGCAGCTGATTTCATTGCCTGACCTAGTTAGTGGGAACTACATCAGCAAAAGGACATTTGCTTCTCTGAGGATTCATGCCAGCTTGAGATGGTTTTTGGAAGAGGGACTTTGCTATACTAACTAATTTCAAGGGTTAGTACATGAAAGGCATCTCTGCAGTGCTTGTTGGTCCTTTAAGCGCACGTGCCCTAGAACAAAACTCATCCAGCTTTTTGTGCTGTTCTTGAAAACAATGGGAATTGGAAGAAAAGAAAGGAAATCCATCAGTTAATACCCAGGTAGGGAAACAAACATTTACAATCTCCTCTTCAACACAGACACATTAAGATGCCTGCACAAATGTATTGGGATGAAAATGCCTGCTTGGGCACATAGGAGCCACTTGCAGCTCTGTCTCTCAGCAGTCTGAAAATTTCAGCTTCCCATTTTTGCAGCCAAAGAAAAATTGTCTAGGTCAGAAGAAGGAGAGGTTCCATCCCTATGGACACCCTCTAGTCATTTGGCTGCTCAAGTCAATGCATTAATGGTAGGCCCATGCCAGAAAGTGCCAGGAAACAAACAGGAGGTTTTGGCAGGCTCTCCACATCACCAGGCTCTGGCTTGGTGACGTGCAGAATGTTGCTTGGGCTAGGAGAGAAACACGGTCACTGAGTGTTTCAGCAGCACTGCACAAGAAGCAGAAGAGACTCTGTGCATTACACACTCATGCCCATGTTTTCCAGTGAGAAGAAACTGCACACAGGGTTAGGTTCCTCTCTAAAGACCACGGTTTTAGAAACTTTGTTGGGTTTGGGTTTCCTTCCTTCATTTCTGGAAAGATAACAACACTTTTAAGATGCTTTTTCCCTGTTATTAAGGCCATCTACACAGACAAAAGAACTGGAACCACTAACCCAAAGGAAAGTGTTGAGTGGGAATGGAGTTTGTTTGGAGTTTGTTTGCATGTGGTAAGGCTTGAGTTCCCCCACTGATGCAAGCAAAAGTACAGCAGATGCTGATGTGTTGCAGGGACATTTGTAGGAGGGGACCTTGGTGGAAGTAGTTCCAGCAGATGGCAATGGGATTTTGTCCAGTGGCACACAGGACATGGGACAGGTGAGAAAGACAGTGGGATCAGTGAGTATTTGCTCCTTACCGTGCCAGAACTTTCGCTCAAGTAAGGAGGTTCTTGTTCTATCATTTCAATTCCCACAATTCCAAAAGACCATATGTCCACTTTGGGGCCATATGGTTGACCTGTCACCACTTCAGGCGCCATCCACCAAGGAGTCCCGGTTACCGAGCACCGTCTGCTCTGCTCAGGGCTGAGCTGAGTAGCGAGGCCAAAATCAGCTGAGGAGAAAACAAAATACTGGTTTTATCTGAATTCTGTGCAATTAGGAAAGTAAGCAAAAGAATTCCCCAGTAGAAGTTTGAAATTGCTCTGTTGAATCTCCTGGCATTGGCGACTTTAAAAATCCCCCCATGGTTTACACTGCCTCCAGCAGTGGCTTTTGTTCTTTGGAAACTTTAGACTTGTAACTCCCTCCCTCTGGAAGGGACCCACACAGAGCACAGCCACTCTTGACTGCTTGTGGCTCCTTCTACCTCTGTGCACGTTGCAACTGTGCCCTCAGCTCGCAGCAGGGGTCCCTGCACTGCCACCAGCACCATTTTTGGGGAGCTGGCAGTCACGCCAAGCAGCCCCACACCCACATCCCTGGAATGCTGCACCTGACCAAGAATATACTGACCCAGTTTGACAGAACCGTCCATTCTGAGAAGGATGTTGTCACTCTTCACGTCTCGATGGATCACATCGTTTGCATGAAGAAAATCCAGTCCTTGCAGGCACTGAGCGAGAAAACAGAAACAGAAGGGCAAAATGAGTGATGTGATTTCATCACACAAGAAAGGAAACAAAGAATCTAAAAGATTCCCTCTCCAGGGGAATGGGGAGTAATGGCAGAACAGTCATGGCCACTGAGAGGAAGAGCTTGCTGCTCCAACACTTGCAGAGCAGGACCTTTCTGAGGAAAGGCACGTCAGCTTTGGAAAGAGCAACAGCACCTGCTGTTGTAGGCTGTCCCCTGCCAACCAGCCAGGATGACTCCTGCTGCAGCGCATGTACTCAGAAGCAAAGAGCATTCTGGCTGCACTCCTATCCTTTTTAGCTGAGCACTGAGAGAAACGAGTCTCTCTCTTCTTTCTTTGCTCTTTGTTTCAAATCCTGCCACCAGCACCTTTGCTTTTACAGGCAATGAATGCAGTGAAGACAGACTCCAGGCAAACATTTAGAGAGGCAAGGTGGAGAACAGCAAATACAAATACAAGAGACAGAGCGAGAATACAACAGCAGGAGATAAGAGTACTGGCACTGAGTACAGGGAGTGCAGGGGCACTGGCAGGCCTTTCACTTGAGATGCTTTTACTTGCCCATAGCATACCAGCAACACAGAAACAAAGCTCGGCACAGGAAACCTCTCCTGTTCTGAGCCCCTGTTTCCCAGACAATCCTGCCCAAGCCCTTGGAAACACAGCTGGCATTGCTGACCTCCCGACTGATGGCTGCCATCTCATCTTCAGACAGGCAGGTCTGGCTGACGATGTCGCTCAGGACACCTCCATCCATGTACTCTATAACCAGCAAGAGTTCCTCGCCCAGAAGGTAGCTGAAAGAAGGAAACAAGGGGGTAGAGATGAACATGCATGGCTACGTTGATTTTTTGCTTCCAGGTTTCTTATTTCCAGATGCTTTTGTGACAAGGACAGAATCAAAGGAATAGACATTCCCTCTTGGCTGTGCATTGTTTGCAATCTGTGCAGTCTCATAGAGAAAGACACATCTGTGAAAAAGGATATGTCTTAGATGGGCAGCAAATGAAAAGTGCAGTTTAGAAACAGCCCAGATATAAAACATGTCAGGCATGGTGTTTCTAGAAATAAGCACCTAGTCTTCCTGGCATGCATAGCAATGGCAAAGAGGGGCAACAATCCAAGGGAAATCCACTTCAGGATTTTTCATCTGCACTTAAGAAACTTTAAAAAATCAATCCCAAATAAATGTGGAGGCAGCGAACTTTGAGGCTATTGAGTTAGGAAGATACAGCTGATCCAGGTTTTGAATAATTTTGGAGTAATTATCAAACTAGGTGTGCCAGGGAAGACTCATGCAGACAAGATGCACTCTCTTCTCATCCATTGGAGATGAGTGGAGAAATATGAATAAATAAAAACTAACAGCTTTACTTGCTGCCACTGACCAAAGTGGATTTTTAACCTCTCATGTTTGCTTTATGTAAACACACATCCATGGGATAAGACCATGACGTCTCACCTGTCTAAATAATTCACAACATTGGGACTCCTATACCTCTTCATGATCGTTATTTCATTAAAGGTTAGCTCCTTCCTCCTCACTCCTTGAAGATTTATTTTTTTTATTGCCACCTAAAATGACATTGAAAATCAGTAACTTGAGGGGTTGGTGGCAGGAGACCACAAGGCACGTGGAGCGAGTGATTTTGCAATGACACAGCTGAGCTGTGCCAAACTGCCTTGTGATTAGGCACTGCAGTAATCAGGAACTGACATTCCAACAGCCCATTTCTCTGCTCCCTTGGGAGCCAGTTACAGGACACGTGGGGCCACTGACATTTGGCCTTGACCACTTGGGAACAATGGTGTCTCAGTTATCACCCACAAACCTCTGACCGCACTCTCTGCTGCTTTGTTTGGGACTCAGAAGAAGGAATCCATGCCTTAATACTCTGTGGATACATCTTGTGATATGGGCAGGGCTTAGGGCTTTCAGGGACGCCTTGAAGATCTCTCCCTACGTGCAGTTCCCAAGTGCAGCACTGCAGGTGGCTAAGGAACTACCAGTAACTTTCAGATGGATTTGCTGGCCGCCAGAAATGAGAATTCAGGACTCTGAAGCTGTAGCCCCAAAGAGCAGTGAGGGGCTCGCAGGCACCACCTTTGTTTTAGCAATGGAGAGCCTCCGTGCCTTCCTTCGGGCAGCTGAGGAGGACAAAGTCCCAAATGTGTTCTGTGGGCTGGCACCAGTCTGTGCTTCTTGTGCCTTTTCAGCACAGCTCTGCCCAAAGCTCCAGCCACAGCTCACACCAGAGGGGAAAGCCCTCGAGTGCAGCAGAGCCTGCAGGGGCTGGTGACATTTACCTCTCCTCCTGTGGCACTGTCGAGTGCTCTGTAAACATCTCCAAAAGCCCTAGAAACAAAACAGAAGCAGAGAAAGGAGAAGCTGTTTAGATCTTGCAGTGAAAGCCAGCCCACACAGGAGATCTCTGCTGGAAGTGTCAAAACCTGCAGGATGCAGGAGGGCTCTGCCAGAAGGGAGATGATGCATTTTCCTCTCAAGTGCATGGGCACTGGGCCTGTTCCTGAAGCACGGGGAATTTCTTAAATTTCTTAAAGGAAGTTTAGTCTTTCCTCTTGGGTTTCACTGTCTAAACAGTGTGGTTCCTATCCTGACCACAGAGTGTTTCCCTTTTCAAACCAGGGGAAAGAATTGTTCCTGGGAACTGTTATCTCACAGCTTTGATAGGGCATAGGTTGCTCTTTCAGGCAAGCAAGTTTCTTCTCTTTTCATTAGTGTGCCAGTATGATTTTGAGACACACAAAAAATGCTAAAGAAATTAACACAGAGCTGTCCCACACTTGAGAGACAAGGAGACCTTCCAGGTCCTGTTCCTTGATGCAGGCAAGACCTCGGTAGCAAGGCATCTCTGACAATGCCTTCTGAGCCCACTCACAAATTCTGAGCAGCATTGAGAGATGGGACGATCTATCCCCAGTGTGTGATCATCTTTGCAGCTGGCCTGACTTCACGCTGGATAGACATTCCACCGCCAAAAGCACCTGGCCCACGGCTGTGCAGGAGTAACTGCTGTTGGACTCACCCGCTGCCAATATAATTCAGATGCCTGTATTTCATCAGGGGATTTTCAGTGGTGTTCACCATTCTCCCTGAGGGAAACAAAATGCAAGATGCTGACTTTAAAGCAGAGATCCCAGCTTCCAGGAGATACAAAAGGCAGCCCCATCACCTGGAGCTCGGAGCCCTTTGTGGTCGGCTGAGTAACAACGACCACAACCAGGCAGACAGCCCTGCAGCACAGGTGGCCAGCACAGAGACTGATTTGTACAGTCTTTTGAAGAGTTCTCTTGACAGGAAACAAAGCACAGGGACATACAATCCCAGGAGAGGAGGACATCTTCCCCACCTTTCAGCAGTTTGCCAAAGGAATGCCTTCCCATTTGTAAACCAGAGCAGCTCCAGCTGTAACCGATCCTGACGGGGCTTTCAGCATCAGGACCCTGACCTGTTTGTGAGCAGGCTGAGCTCAAAGATGCCCCTCTCCCAGCTAAGGAAGGCTCCAGCCTCTGCAGTCCCTCCAGCCCTCAGGGACAGGGCAGCGACCACAACAAGGCTGGCAAAGCCCCAGCATGAGCACTGACAGGCACTGATGGGAAGAAGCCAGAGTGAGCCTGAGCCCCAGACAAGCTGTTACCCCCATTCAGGACACAACAGGATGGGCTTTGAGATCAGCCACACCGAGGCACAGATCAGTGCCCTTTTTGTCCCAACAGGTGATGGCAGACACAGAATCCACTGGGCTCTGGTCTCAGCCCCACCAGGTCTCTTATCTGAGAGCACAGCACTGGCAGCTGTTACGGGCAAGAAGCAGATTCATTGGGTTGTGCTGCAGAATCACAAAGGGCTTGATGTGTTTTCCTAGAGACTGATCTGAGCCGGGCCTGGGCCAATGGGTAGGATTCTAACAGTCATGGGAAAGAGTGGGAATCAGGTATGGAAAAGTGCCATGGATCTGAGGGATATACCATGGCTGTGCTGGAGGCTCTCTCCTGAGAAATGCCTGCAGTACAGTTTTATCTGATCACGCCACTTGGATGTGTCTCCTGGACACATCTTGATAAGCATAAAACTAGAAGATTAAATAAAGTTTGTTATCAAAGTCTCTGTTTTTTTCTTTGGGGGCACATGGAAAATACCTTGTGCTCTATATTTGTCCGGTAACCTGATGTTCTGTCAAAGTAGTTCTTATTGACAAAAAGATAGCATTCTCTTCTTGACAAAAATATAGCATTCTCATGAAAATAAACTGTAGATGTAGTAGTGGTAACAGTAACAGTCATAAAAATGACATTAGTAAAACGTGGGGTAGAAGGGCTCCTTCAGGATGGAGAAAAACACAACAAAAAACCCCCACCAAAAATGAACAACAGAAAAGCAATCCCACCCCACCGCCCCCCAAAAAAAAATCCCCAACCAAAAAGACAAAACTCCAAAGTCAGTCCATTTCTGTGAAGTGTTTTTGCTGTGATGACTGGTTGCAAGTCAGGAGTCTAAGGAGAATTTAGGAAGCTAAAAATTCTGTTCAGTTGAGCCACTAGCACACAGGACTTGCCTAGATCATTTGCTAGGTCACAGCCTTCTGCTGATCCAAGAACAATCCCTGCTTCAGCCTTTAGCAGAGAGGGAAGCTCAGGCAAACCCAAGCCAGTCCCAGGTGCCCTCAGAGGCAGCAGGAACACCCAGAGCTCTCTCGCTGCCTCGCAGCACAGCACTGCCTCTGGGGAGTCCTAAATGGCCCTGTGACACCGAGCTCAGGAGGAGCATTGGGTACAGCTCTGCTGACACCTGCACACAACACACTGTCCCTCAGATAAGAAACACCCCAGACGTACCCAGCAGCTCCAGGTACTCCTCCTCAATCTCCTGTTCCCGGGATGTGCCCCAGCCTGAGTTCCCAGGTTTCACAGAAGGGCTTCCTCCAGGTGATGCTGCTGCAGCAGCAGGTTCAGAGCCCATGATGTGCTGGACCTGGAGCATTTCTGGTGGGCACTGCTCCTGTGCCTCACTCCTAACTTGGGGTTCTTCATTGCCACACATTCCCTGCAAGTCTTCGCAGGCTGCCCGGTGAGATGTCAACACTTGCACCTCAAGTCAAACAGAACAAAGCAGTCAGACACTACAGCTTGTCCCTGTCAGCCAGGAGTCATCGACTGTGAGGAAAGGCAAAGAACAGACTGACAGGGGATACAACAGCTTGTTTCAATCCTCCATCTGGGTCACCAAGTTCCACTGTAAAAACACCTCAAGAAAAAAGGAGAGCAGGAACAGGCCAGCAGGAATCAATTTGGATGACTGCTGGCCAAAAGGCCAAAGGACAAGTTTCACTGTCCAGGGCAGACATGGAGATTCAGCACACCGGGAAATGTCCTTCAGAGTGACTGTGATACACACACTACAGCAGCATGGCACTCAGAGGCATGGCCCCACTCCCTGCTGCTCTGCACTGGAAAGGCAAGAAGGGCAGAAACCACCAGACTGGTGACTGCAGTGGCTGCATCCCTCTTTCACTCACTTGGTTTTGCAGAGACTGACGGAAGCAATTAAGTTTCTCTCGGATGATTTTCATTTTTTCCTCCAGCTGCTTATGCCTTGCCTTGATCATAATGTGAGCTGTCTGAAGCTCTGCATCCAGCTGTTCGTTCATGTTCTCTAACAAACAAAAGAGAGGACATTTCATGAGTGGAGTGGCTGCCACTCTTTCATTCACCTGGTTTTGATGATCACCCCTCTGCTGATGGAGATTCTCCTCTTGAATTCTTCCCATGTCTTCCTTGTTCTTTCTCTTCACTGCCATGATGTCACTCTGAGCTTCGGGCAGCTCTGCTTGTGGCTCTGCCTTGATGTTCTGTACACACAAAAGCAGAGCAAGGGACTGAGAGCTGCCATCAGGCTCAGCTTTTTTCCCCTTGCAGCCTCAAAATCACATTTATTCAGCCCCTTCTTTCTGCTTCCCTCCCCACATCTGCCTCCATTGCAAACCTCCTGTCCCAGGGCTGATCCCTGCAGATTGCAAGGCTCTGTGCTTCCATTGCCTGTGGGACTCCTGGCCTCCTCAGTCCCAAGAGCTCTGGTTTATGCCCCTCTCCCTGCCCTTCCCTCTGTGCCCTGGCCAGTCAGGCTTACCTGGCCATTCTCCTGTGGCTCTTCCACCTGCTGCCTGAGCTGCTCTTCCTGCCCTCAGGCTGGGAACAGCTCTCCCTGAGTCTGGCATGGCAGCTCAGATGAGGCAGTGTGCTCCTGCTCTTTCTCTAGAAGCACCTGCACAGAAAGCAAGAGAAGATGGGTTTCAGCTTCCCATACGCCCTTTGTGGGCCAAGACTCACAGACTGCTGGGCTCACACGTTCCCAAAGCACTGTGCTGCTGCTCTCCTGGGTCGTTCTCTGCCCGAGGGGAGGCACAGATTCCAAAGTGACCCTGGCCCTACAATCAGGGGCCATCTGGGACTGAAGCTCCAGCAGCCTCTCAGGCAGCTGACAGGGAAGGGGTGGCATTTTTCAAGGGTCTGGTGAGGGCCTCCCTCTGCTTCCGCCGTGTCCTGTTTGTCTTTCAGTAGTGACTGACTCCCCGCCCTGTCCCACAGCTCCATCCTGGCTCTGCAGGGGCTTCCTGGCTGAGCTCACTCCTTGTGAGAGACACTTCTGGAGTTCACCTTCTCTTCAGGCCTGCACCAGCATTCCTCCTTGCTGACATCCACACTCTTGTTAGAAAACCGGGTCATTCAGGAGATAAGGATGCATGCAAAGATCTCTGATGGAAGTCAGAGAACCTCTATGGCCACCTCAGTATATGGAGGAAGACCAAGGTGTTTCTTCTCCCTCTTTTGTCAACGGAGAATTCTGACCAGCAGTAACAGAGTTTCTCATAAGGCCCCATTAAGGAATGCACTTACACAGCCCTGGGGATGCCAGTGAAGGAAACCATGTGCCATGTATGGCATGGCATGTATGACCAGAGTCACCAGACCCCAGCTACAGCATGGGATAGTTCCACTCCCTTAAGACATGCAAGAATTTAAAGGACAAATGAAGGCTTCAGGTGAGAAAAGGCTGGAGTAGGAAAACATGAGGGGAAAAAACAACCATCTCTGGAGGGGGAAACATCTCTGCCTGCTCAGGATCAGTCAATGGAACTTGTCTCTACTTCTCTCCTGAAGGGATGCCTCTGCATCTTCCACTGCTTTGGAGCAGAGCCAGGAAGATTAAAATAGATAGATAGACAGATCTCACTTTTATCATCTCTCTTTACTGTGCTGTAGAATTTACTTTCTTTGAATGGAGAGAGATATAATTCTCTCTCCTAGGTTTTTTTTATAAGGGAAGGTAGTGAGAAACTCATAGAAGGAGAGAAAACAATGATTATCTCTACTTGCTGTTCTTGTTTTTTAGTACATGAAGAATGTGTTGTAGTGATTGTTTACTGAAAGTGATTTGTTAATTTGATTTTAGAGATAGTTGTTTAGACTGATTAGATAATTAGATAAAAGGCTGTGTGGAGACAGTCACGAGTTTTTCTTTCGTATGTTTTTAGTATAATATCTCTTTAGTATAGTTTTAATATAGTACTAGTGTAATATAACATAGCTTAATAAAGCATTTGTTTAAACTTCTAAATCATAGAGTGAAAGCACATTTTTTGCCACGTGGGGGTCACCCTGAATCAATCCTGTCCTTTCTGTCGCTACACACATCAGCCCTCGGCAGCAGCGCCCCAACCAGCAGCCATCCTGAACTTGCTCTCCTGTTGCTTCAGTAACCCACACTCTTGGGGAATCTGGAGCATGTCGGTCCTTATGGAATGCAATCAGACCCAGAGCACTGCACTGGGAACGGCTCTCTTTGTGCATCTGTGCTCGGGCAAGTTCTTCGCTTGGACTCGCCCACACTGATGGTGCTGAAGTGGCTGGAATCAGAAATGCAGCCCAGCCCCTCCCAGCTCCTCTCATCTCTGAGCACCAGCTGGAATGCAAGGGCATTGATTTCCTACTCAGTTCCCAAACACAACACACACTGATTCCCTGGGCAGCCAAAAGACACGGGAGCCGTTAACTTGAAAAGGATGGGCAAGCCCTACTGGCTGGTCTGGCACCAGAACAGCTCGTTCTGCACCAACATCCCTGCCCCAAACTATGTGTTCTTGTGCAAAAATACTGCATTGTCCAGAACTGCCCCCTTGAAAACTAAAATTCTAGCAGAATTTCTGCCAGTGCTGTAAAAGGGTAGGAAAGACTAAGAAAAAAGCTCCCTTGCTCCCTGGAGAAGGAGAAATTGCACAAGGCTTCTCCTTCTAGCAAACAAAGAAATCAACAAAATATGAAAGCGTTACCCACACCAGTGTCTAAAGCACTTGGATGCAGTGAAGGGATGTTTGGCAGGGAAACAGCCCTCGTGCTGAGCATTGGCTCTATGGATCCAAGGCAGGGATCTATGGCAGTCTGCCTGAAGGTCCCTCATGAGCCCCCATTGTCCAGGCTAAAGCTCCCTCAGCACCTCCTCCCTGGCCTTGTGCTGCACCCCTTGCCCAGCTCCCCTGTCCCTCTGTGCCCACGCTGCAGCCCCTCCATGACTTTCTGCTTCCCAGGGCCCACAGCTGCACACAGCACTCCAGCTGTGGCCGCAGCGCTGCCCAGCACAGGCCACGCTCCCTGCCCTGCTCCTGCTGCCCCACTGCTGCTGGCACAGCCACCGTGCCCTTGGCCTTCTGGGCCCCCTGGCCCCACGCTGCCTCCTCTTCAGCTGCTCACGGCCGCCAGCCCTGCGTCCTTTGGGCCCACGCAGCTCCCCAGCCACAAAGGTGCCCATTGCACTTCAGATACAGCAGGCACCATTGCAAGATGGCCTTCCTGTTCTACCACCTCATGTTCCAAGGAGATATCATCAAGTTTGATAGGAATAGGATTCTAAGTCCCTCTCTTTAAATTAAAATGATCTAATTCAACTGTACAAGAAATTGTCCTTAATTAAATTTTCCCTTTCTGCTGTCTGCAAGCATCGTTCTCTTTTCAAAACTAGGTTTTTAGTTCTTCAAACTCTGAGAAGAAAATTTTAAAAATATCTATCTCTGCCTTTCTTATTTTTGTTACAGGCATGAATATGGTTTTTCTTTCGGCCTTCCTAGCTGGCCCTCAACAGTCTACTGCTACTGGCCAAGCTCTCAGCTTGCTCTACAAGTCTTAAACACCAGGAACATGAAATGTTCCCTTCCCACTCACCTCAGGATCTTCAGCGCTGCTGAATACACGCTTCAGGTGTCCTGTAGTGGGAAGGGAAAATGAACCAGATGCTGTCAGAAAACTGCCTGGGCTGCTGAATCCCACAGAACAAGTCAACCCAAACAGAGATGATTTCCCATTTCACAACATCCCTCTAGGAGACACATCTCATTCACACAGCCAGCAAGAGATCAGGACAATATTCTTGGTTGTGCCTACACTGCAGCCAGTTTAGCCAGGAAATGAATACAAATATGATCAAGCAAATGCAAAGTGTTTTTAACACTCAATGCTCCTGTTCTACCAAACACATAAGACAGCTTCTGAAACCTTCTCCTTCAGGTACTCTTTTTTTTTTTTTCACTCAGTGTCATGCACTAATTCTGATTAACTTGCAGGAAACCGTTGCCCAGAAAAGCTTCCCCAAAATCCCCCAGAGGTGGCGCAGTTCTATTGTGGAAAAGCACAGCAGCCCTTCCTTTCAAAGGGAACAACTATTTTAGCATTTAGTAAAAGGTCAAGTTAGTCAAATCCTTTCATGAGAAAATTTAAAAAGAAAGAAGCTTTCTCTGAATCCTGGGAACAACTGCAGAGTTTTTGGAAAGCCTTAAAGAAGGTCTGCCAGTCTACATTTTCAAAGGTGTCCTGCTTGTCCCAACAACCTGAGGAAATGACAGACTCTGCTGCCACAGACTCTCCCGTGCAGGGAATGGAAGCCCTGCAGGTTTCCCTGCAAATGCTGCCCCTGTGGCTACAGACACCCCCTTTTAGCTGAACCTCTTGACAGGAGCTTTACCAAAGCAGAGGCATCCTAATGCTCTTTCTGTTTCAAAATCAGAAACTCAGCCGCCAAGAAAGAGCAGGAAGACATACAAAAGCCAGGTTAGGATACACCCTAACCTAAGCAGAAGGGAAGCCTCTACTTACGTGCAAAATTCGTGAAATAATAAATGGAATAAGTAATGCCATATGCAGCAAAAGCTGCAGTGGCCAGTTGGTTAACTATTGGCATTTCTGAAATTTTTCTAAACGCTAAAATACAAGCCTCTTGTCAGTGGGCAGCTGCCTACTGACAGATGCTTTGACCAGGAAGGTTCTCCTGATCTGAGCAAGGCCTAGGGCTGCTCTGACACTCAGGCCTTCCGTGCACCAAGGCAACCTTCTGATGCCACTATGACGACGTGGCAACCACGCCCTGACATCACAAAGGGACAGCTCTGTGTTGGTCTTTATGCAAAGCAATATCCAACCTTCCCTATAGAAAACACAAAAGAGCCTGGGAAATTCTCTTCTGTCACAAAGCAGCACAAATTGCCTTCATGGGCCAAACCCTGTTGTTCAGGGGATCCAAGAGGAACTCCAGGAGTGCCCCAAGCACCTACAGCCTGTACCCCAACTGAGCACTCAGATGGGACACAAGCAAAGGAAACCAGATCAAGATAATTGCCCACAGCTTTGCACGTGTGAGAAATGACTCTCACTTTTAAAATTGTAAACGTTTAGTAAACCTTAACAAAGGACTGAATAAGAAAAATTGCAGCATTGGGAGTCTCTGTGATTAGCAGCCATGTGCTCATCTGCAAAAAGGATGCTCTGCCTTTTATACCCTCAGCCCCTCCAAAAGTTTTGTCACTCAACTCTTTCTCTGCTGTCCATTGGTGGAGATTACTTTCCTGCATCCCGACTGGAGGTCAGGCGTTGTTACACCCTGCCTGCTGGTCACAAGCCAGCCCTCCCCAAATGCCCTGACTGCCCAGGCTGTTACAAGGGGGACGGGAAAGAGGACTATGGGAGGATATATTACAATATAATCACTACTCATTTGAACATCCACATAACATCTGCTTCTCAATTGTCAGACCCAACCATTGCATTCCTCATCCAGAACACACAGAACCAGGAGAGAAGCCACTGTTGGCATCACAGCTGAAATGCTTCCTAACAAATCTCCCCACATATTTGCACCTTTATGGGACATGCCCAGGGCTCCGGTGCGTGTACATCTCTGCCTCTCTTCCCCTTTGGCAGCAGTGGAACTGGCAGCATCTGCCTGCCAGCAGCAGCTGCTCCCAGCTGGGAACGCCACTGGCGCTGCTGATTTCCAGAGGCTTCTGTGTGCCAGGGAAAGCCAAGGCAGGAGCGGGTTGAACGGTGCTGGCGCTGCTGCTGCTCTGTGCCAGAGAGCCCCGGCTGGGCAGGGCACGGTGCCCACTGCACTGCGGGCTCCTTCTCCTGCCACAGCTGGGCACACCTGGCAACAAGGCATGACAACCTGTGGGCAAGCCAACGGGGTTTCTGGGGCTGCACTGCTCTGCACACACCCAGCACAACTGCAGCACACAATTTTAACCCTCAAACTGGTAAACCAAAGGAAAACAGCTGGAAAAGATTTCATTTTCACCATTCTTATCTGCTCAACAGAAGTCTTCAAAATGAACGTTACCAAGCAGGGCCCAATTCCTGCTGCCAGCTCAGGGTTAGAAGAGAGGCAACCCTTGATCTCAGCACTGGCTGTGTGGGGAATCACTTCCCTAACACGTGCACACCCAGCAATCTCACTTACTCATTTGTATCCATGGATCTAAGACATATTCAATACTTTGCTGAAACTCACAGGCTAAATATTCCCCCAAATGATTTGATTTACTGATTGATACTTATTGACTTCTTGATACTTAAATCACTTCTCCGAATTTACTGACAAGAGAATAGGAGTGTCCTGTAGGTCCCTACTGGTCATTGCCCCAGGTTCAGGAGGAGACCCATGCAGAAAATAAGCCAGGACAAAACTGGGCTTGCAAAGCAAATTCATTCTATTTGTTGCAGTAGCAAATAATACATACCAAGCCCTGGATTCCTAAAAATCTGCTGAGCAGGAGAAGGAGGTGGAGCGTGGTGCTCGGCAGCAGGGGCAGGTGGGCAGTGCACTTTCAGGACATCCCCTGGAGCAAAACCACGTGCATCTCATCCTTCTCACCCTTCCAGCTCAGAACCAGGCCTGGCATCTCCTGCTCAGGAGTGGAATTTCCCAGTTACAGCATCGGCTCACACATGGCTGGTGTGTGAGATGAGGCCATGAATCCAGGATTTAAAAGAACTGGAAGAGTTAACATTTTAGCAAGATTTAGTTAGGGGGAAAGAGTATAGCAAGAAGAGTAGAAATAATAAGGGATAATTAATTTTTATCAGATAAGGTAGTTAAGGCTAGGGTAATATATCACTGGCCTGTCTTTACTATGTTTAAAGAAGCGGGATGGGAAGCGGATTTCTTTGTGACAAAGAAGAGGACCGTAGCCTGCACCTGGGCCCCGAAACTACAACTATAGCCAAGGGGTGTGAAAGCCTGCCAACAGATCATAAGGAAAGAGGTCAAATTGAGGAAGACGTCTTGGCCTTCATCAGAAGGAGACCATTCCCCACTTTAAAACCCACCAACCCATTTGAAGTGAAAGACTGCAGAAATGTGAAGGAACTTTGGACTCAATTATAATACATTTTAATTCAAAGGAGGGTAGGAAGTGTTATCTAATGAATATGTGTTAGGTTTTTTGGGATTAATATGAATGTGTAAGATATTTTAGATGAGTAGAGATGAGAGACAGAGCCAGTGATTCTTCACACATGTCTTTAGGAGACAACTCCTCCTGTGCCTGGCTGTCATAAACACACCACCTCCTACCTTTAACTGTGGGGAGTTCTATTCCACACCTCATTTGCTGACCGCGGCAGGAACGCTTCCCTGCTCCAGCAAGAACATCCGGGCTCTGGACGTCTCTGGGCAATGCCAGGACATTCCTTTCCTGGAGGCACCTCCGCTCTCGGCTTCTCCTCGTGGGGGACAGACAAGACTGCTGGCACTGTGGAGAAAGGAACGTTTAACTCTGTATAAAGTAACCCGTAAGGCGTATGCAGGGGAAGGGCTGTTCACAAGTCACACAGAGATGTCCTGTGCACAACGTACGCCTGTGCAGTTTGGGCTTGGGTCTGGCTGATGGCAGAAAGGATTTGCTGTGTCAATAAGGACCTGCTAGGAATTCTGGGGGTGAATTGAGCAAATCCTGTTTTATTGCTGCTGTTTTTCATGTGTTGTAATTGTGGTTGTGTTTTCAGTGTGTGAATGTTTGAGGAAGATGATGTGGGTGGATGCCGATGTGGTGTATGGTGTGTGTTGTGTTGAGAAGAGTGAGCTCTCTGTCCCCTCATAAAGAGATATTCCCTTCCCGGTGAGCCTGTGTGTGTGGACTTTCTAGTTGCAGGGGTTGGTGCTCCCTGTGACACCTGGTGCTTGGGTATACAGGGGGGTTGAGTGGTTTTTCTCCCACACTGTGGTCATTTGGGACTGCACGGTTGTGTTTGGGGAGATTTCAGGATTTTGTTTGCAACAAGTGCAGCAATTCATGCAGAAAACTACAGTGTGGTGATTTATTATGCTGAACTATGGCAGTTCCTTTCTACTGCCCCCCTCTCCGAGCATTTACAGTCTCCTGCCGCGAGGAGGACACTCTCTTGCCTCCCCTGGACATCCTCTTTCCTTTCCTGGACACTCCCTTTCTCTCCTGGAGCTGTTCTCCATTAAAGCTGTGGGACTTTGGTCCCGGGAAGAGAGAGCGCCTCTCGTCTTTTGCTTTTGTCCTTGTCAGTGTCACTGGGCCCAGAGCTCACCAAACTGATCCCCCACGAGATGAAAACTGACAAATGGTCCCATATACACAGCTCAAAAATCGGCCACATTTTTGATGGACTGGAGTGTTCGCCACATTTTGGAATTCCCTATTCCTACACAGGTCAGGCAATTGTTGAAAGGACGCACCACACTCTAAAACCATTCTACAACAAGAAAACGGGGAGTGGCCCAAGCAACACCCCAGATGAGGTTGAGCAAAGCTTTATATGTCTTTATGTTTTCAAAAGCTCATTTGCAAGAACTAATCCTCCAATTTTTAGGCACTTTTCAAACAGCACACAGGAAAAATTGAAAGAAAATCTTTCAGTTTTGATCACAAACCTTGAGTTAGGACAAACTGAAGGACCATTTTCACTATTCACTTGGGGCAAAGGGTATGCTTGTATTTGCACAGGTGCCAGACCTAAGTGGGTCCTGGTGAAGGATGTGAAACCGTCTCATACACAAGAGCACACCGACAATTCCACCAGCAGGGAAATGAGCACGCAGACGTGAGCCGCACGGAGAAGCTACGGTGCATGCCAGACGTTCCCCGTTCAACCTGTGAAAGCTACAATTCTGGAGTTTGATGTTGATTTTTGGACTGGGAAAATGGTTTGTATCATAGAGCTCTTTCAGCAAAAGCGTGGTGTCCATTGTGTTCCAAAGAATTCTAAGATATCCAAATTTGTAAAAATTGAAAGTTAGAGGGACAGTTTAGTGCCCTATAGTTGGCCAGTCCCTGAACAAGCGCTAAAAGATTTGCTTCAGAACTGAAATAGATGGGGAAGCTTTTGCCAAAAAACAGCTGAACAGGAACATGGAGCTTGATCAAATGATATACTGGCACTTGTTGGTTTTGCTTGCTTGCTTTTGCATGCATACGTGCCTGTAGATCAACCAAAAATGAATGTTTGCCTTGCTTTAGCCAAGTCAGCAGGCTCAGACACCGTGTGTTTGACCCATTTCAGCCCAGACAAATCATTTGCAACCCGTCTGGTCGGTGTGCCTGTGCCAGCCAAGGAGCAGCCAATACCCAATCGTGACAAATATTGGTGTGAGGCTGCCAACGAGACCAATCCCATAACCAGCTGACATCACTGGGCCCCTGATCTTCTTAAAGCACCTTCTGAACATCAAGAATTGGGATTCTTGGTTCATTGGTGATGGAATTTTGTGCTGAGTTTCAGTACCAGGGAGATCCACAGTTGAATGTTACTACCCATCATCCTGAGGACAGATACTCCAGTTTGTGGTGCAATTGTACTACCCCAGTGCCCCCTAAGGGTGAAACTGCTGACGAGTAGATGACCTAGATGAGTCCCCACATCAATTAGCAACAGAATATTGGCTCATTTGTGGAGATAGAGCCTGGCAGGACATTCCCTCAAAAATTAAAGGTGGCCCATGTAGCATCAGACAACTCACTGTGATAGCACCTATCGTTCAAAAAGCCAGCAAGAGAAAACACAGAGAAAAAAGATTTGCCCATCATTATAAAGAAAACTGTAATAGCAATTTCAGACCCTAGGGCCCTGCAAAATGAGGTACATTGAATTTATTTCTACATTAACTTGCCTTGGGTGAGGCATTGAAACCATTACACCGATTGGGGTGTTGGCTGAAGAAAGAAGACAGTGCTACTTCCATTGCAATTAGTGACATGAGGACTGATGTTAGTGCTGTCAGACATGCAACCTTACAGAACAGAGCAGCAATTGATTTCCTTAGCAGCCATTCCATGTGTTCAGTGTCCTCCCCATGTTCAACCTGTCACTGTCAGCTTTGACAGCTTTTGGACTGTGTTTGAGAAGTCAATTTTTTCTGACTGTTGAAGGGCTTTGGGGCCCAGAGTTCTTGTTAGGAACAAGGGATTAAGCGTGTGAGCCATGGAGTTGTTGGAGCAGGTGTTTTGTCTAAGTGGTGAGAAGGGTTTCTTCCTTTCTGTTTCTCTTTCAAGGGGAATATTAATGTTGCCCCTGAGTCCTCAGGAGGGGAGCCTGTGGACAGAGCTGCAGCAGAGGGAGCTTTGCCTGGCACCGAGAGCTGTGGGAACAATCCCCAAATCTGCAGCAAGGACAGGAAAAGCAGGCAGAGAATCTTTCTGTTTTCAAGGTCCCCCTTCCTAGGCAACTTGACCCTTTCTACCTGATTCTCACTTGAGATCTACCCATGATAGTGCATTGCAGGAAAACACTTTAAAGGGTCATTAACCAGAACCTGCTTGGAAAGCAAGGCTAGAAACTCTTTCCCTCCCTGATGGGATGCGGGCTGGCAACTGCTGCTCTGAAGATGTGCAGCTGCTCCTCTCTGGAGAGGCCATGGAAGGGCTGCGATGGTCTGTGGGAACCAGAGGAATGATGAGCTCAGGTTGGCATTTGAGCTTCATGGGAACAAGCAGAATGAAGAGCTCACAGTGGAGATGAAATTTGCCTGTGCCTGGCTCCTCCGATGAAACCCCAAGAAGTCCAGATGAAGCAAACACCTTCTCCCAAGAAGCCAGGAAACCTCAGAGTCCTGAGCACCTGCACTTAGCCTGGAAAGGCCGGGAGGCAGCTCTCAATCCTCAGGTGAGGCAGCACTGAGGTCCTGGTATGAGAGTGCTGTGTAGCAGTGTTGTCCAGAGCCACTGCCAGCAAGTTCTGGGAGCTCCAGTCTATGAGATTCAGTTCTACAATTTGAAAGAGCAATGCAGGTCACACCATGCTTGGCTAGAGAGCCCTGCCCTTCACCCGTGCTGCTGCAGCAGGTGTGGGTGCACATGTGCACACACACACGTGCAGGTGAGGGGCAGCCTTCTGAGTGCCACTATGCCCAGCTGCTGGGGCCAGGTACCCTGCTCCAAGGCATCTACACTGTGCCCTAGACCACTGTCCTGCTAAGGCCACACAGGGACACTCCAGAAGGGGTCTGTGCTAGCCTGGGTACACCAAATAATACAGATAGCCCAGTTACACTGTCCTAGGAACAGCAATCCAGTGCAGAATGTTCTGGATGCCCAGCACTCAACCCTGTAGCCTACTTACAGTAGTCGTTGAACATCTCTGGTGCATCCAAGACCCCTTCTGGCTTTGAGGGAATATTTCTGCTATTCTTCCTGCTGGATCCAGGTGCCATTTTCTGACTGTAGAGCACTTTCAGGTTATTCTGACAGCCTGTGTGCAGGGGAACAGGTTTGTTAACCTGAGTTAGTTTCCTCCCAGCTGAGTGCTGCTCACCCAACTAGGAATCCCTTGGAGTGAAAATAAAGTCCTAAGAGAAACACTCACAAGCCTGCAGTGCACTAAAATCACTGGCAGTATGAACTGCTGAACAGGGGTGAGCTACAATTTCCTCATTCATGGAAACAAATTTGACAAACACTTGGGTTTTTGAATCCCATTCTATTTAGTTGCAGTTTAAGCTAGAAAGTGCACAGCAGAGGGTTTGATGCTCTTACAGACTTCATGAAGGTTTGGAACCTGCAGTATAGGTGAAAGGTCACCGACATCTTTTCATAAAAATCCTTTCTTTAGGATTTTTCCCCCTTCTGAGAAGCTGTGGCCTCAGCAACAAAAGGTAAACAATGGTTATCTGCTGCTGGGGAATGCAACAGGTGGATGTGTGATTGGTCTCAGGTGGATGTTTGGATTTACTGACCACTCAAGGCAGAGCTAGGTCTCGCTCTCTGCTGAGACACAGCCCTTTGTTTATTCATTCTTTCTCTATTCTTAGCTTAGCTAGCTTCTGAGAACTTTCCTTCTAATTCTTTTAGTATAGTAATAATATAATATATATCATAAAATAATAAATCCAGCCTTCTGAACATGAGGTCAAGATTCTCATCTCTCTCTCCACCCTGAAGACCCTTGCAAGCCCTGTAACAGGTGACCAACTGGCAGTCATAGCAACTCTCCTAAATAAATTCACTGTAACTCTTATGCCCTCCCTCGACCTCAGGAGCCTTAAGAAAGGAGACTCCAGCCTGTACAGCTCTCAGAAACCAGTTGATTTCTCCTGTGACCACACACAGAGCCTCTGTGTGGCTGTTCCCCTGACCTCATCTCTCCTGCCGATTCAGCTCACACAGAGCCTGTATCACACCTTCTGGAGCATTCTGTGGTTTTCCTCTGAGGTGGAGGATTTTTGCCTCTTCTACATCAAAACCATTCAGATTCACTGCCCAGGCTTTCTGTTGCTCCTACAGAGACAAATCACCCTCAGTGCAATGCATTTAAAACAATTCCCACACTGCAATTTAAATAGACACCTAAGTCCCCTTCTCTTAGAATCTGAAGATGTTTGCCTGTGCTGCAAGGGTCAGTCACACAGAGGCAGGTCAAAGCAGTTTTTCCTCAGACTTTCATACATCGTCCTGCTCACATTTTCACACAATGGCAAATTCAGTGTCATTGCCAGTGGGAAAAGCCACAGCCACAAAGCCACCAAATGCTTCACCAACAGATTTCAGAAGACAGTGTAAAACATTCCAGAAGTGTTCCCTGTGGAGACATTGTCCTAGAATAGCTACCACCAGCAGTTTCACTTTGCATAGGCTCACAGCTTTGTGTTTGTGTTGCCTGCTACATTTTAAAGCCTCATGAGTCAAGCTAAATTTTGCTACCAGAAGCAGCACAGGCTTAGAGTGCATGGCAGTCTCTACAGCTTCAGTCTCATCCTAGGCTCCTGAAGCCCAGAGCTGCAAGTAGTGATGGCTGGGACTTGTCAGTGCCGTCTGCCCACTTGATAGAACCTATTGTTCACTGCTCTGTAAAGGGGCAGGAAGGAGTAGCGGTTGTTGAAGCAATTGTAACTCAGCAACATGCTCACCTTCTTGGTAGGGGAATCCTCAGAAGGGTCATTCTCTTTGGTTAGGAGGAAATTTGCCATCTCCATCTGCAAGGTGCTGCGTTTGGGAATGTAGCGATCCCTCCCAGCCTTTGTGGGGTAGCTTTGAATTTTGGATCCAGATTTACCTGCATTCACATATGAAAATATTGTCTTACAGCTATTAAACAGCCCGTATTAGAGCTTTCACGGGAGCAAACCCAACACTCTTCCACATCACACCCACCAGACAAGTAGGACTCTGAGGTCTCATGCCACACAGTCACAACTAACTTGTATTTTCCTCCCTGCCACCAAGTTGGTTGGGGACAGTGCGGTGCAACTCCTTGGGTCTAGTGCAACAATTCCAGAGTCCAGAGATAAGGGGAAGATACAAAAACGCTCACAGGATGTAAAGCTGTCAGCTGACAGTCCTGCCCACACTCGTCCTAGCATACAGCTGTGCCAGCAAGGCTCAGCTGGGCGAACAGCAGCTGGCCAGCCCCAGTGCTCAGAGCTCTGCCCCTCATGCTGGCAAGGAGGTGGGTGGCTGTCAGGAGCACAGCCCACCTCCTCCTGCCTGAGCAGCAGCCGGTAGGGCAGCGTGGCAGGGAGCCAAGAGCCCCACGGCTACGGACAAGCAGCCTGGGCGAGGCTCCCGCACTCAACCTCTGCCGCCGGTGGCCGGCGCTCACCGGCTGTCGTGGACGGCGTCTTGCTGGAGCTGTGGGAGCGATTGGCCAGCTTCACGGGCGACACGCCGACGGGGCTGGGCCCGGGGCCGCTCTCCTTGGCCTTGCGCTGCCATCGCGCAGGCGGCGCGGTCGGGATCAGCGTGTCCAGCTTCAGCAACCCGCGCAGGTCCACCTCCAACAGGAACTGCGCCGTGGTCCTGCGGGCAGGCGGTCTGAGCCGTGCCCACCGGCCGGGCTGAGCCTGCTCCGACAGCCCCGCCGGCCTCCCCACCACCGGACCGTGCAAGCGCTGCGGCCGCTCCTCCCCGCCAACGCACACCCCCACTCTCCCCAGCCGCTCCTCGGGACACTCCGTCAGCCGATACGCCCTCCCTCCGCTCCTCGGGGGTCCTTGATCAGCCGGCACCTCTTCCAGCGGCTCTTTGGGGCTCCCTCCGATAAGCGACTTTCCCCCTTCCCCTGCCCGCCTCACCACAGCCTCCCCGCTCGGGACTGCGCCTGCAGGCCGCCTCTCCGGCCCTGTGGCACGCTCACCTCCGCGGCGCCGCCGCCGCTCGCCCGCCCCGCAGCATTTCAAACGGCGGGCGGACGGGGCCCCGCTAGGCCGCTCCACACCCAACGGCCGCGCACTGCCCGGCGACGGCCGCGCGACGCAACGCGACTGGCTGAGCCGCGGGACGGGGCGGAGCGCTCCGCGCGTGAAGTGAGGGGGAGGGACCGGGGGCAGGACCAGGGCGGGGCGTTCTTGCTGAGGCGGGGCGATCCGCGCCAGAGGCGCGATGGCGCAGGAGGGACCAGGCGGGGGCTCAGGGGGAAGAGGAGTTTATGGCAGGGTGGGGGTGGTCGTGGCTGCCCGCGGCTCCCAGCCGCCCATGAGCAGGTAGGACTGGTTGGCGATGTCGGTGCTGGACAGGCAGCCCCCAGCGTGCTCCGGCGCCGGGCCCCCTTTCAGGCCGCGGGCCGGGCAGCACCTCCAGCAGGCAGGGCAGGACGGTCTCCTCCGGCGGCTGCTTGTTGAAGGCATGGCCTGGGGCGATATGGAGTGGACATGGGGTAGGGGCTGCCCTTCGAGCTGCCCCCGGGAGCAGCTGAGTCGCCCTGCCCACCCACTCGCCTAGCCGTGCTTGCTGCTTTCCTGGAGGAAGCTGCCCAGAGCACGGTGCAGCTCAGGAACGGGCGGCCAGAGTTTCTGCTTCATGTTGCTGGGTACGCAGGAAGGGGCATCGAATTTACCCTCAGACTTGAGGTGCCCTAATGCCCCATGCAAGGTGCCCAGGCTTGGTGCTGGACCCCCCCGCCTGCCCCCGGCACTGCCCTTACCTGTAGAGGGAGGGGAAGGTGCAGCACAGCCCCAGGAGCGCTGCTGAGAAGAGCAGCGGCACCACCGTAACACTGGGGATGAGCCAGTCTGCATCGGCCGAGGAATGCCGGAACTGTAGCCTTTCCCAGAGCCACCATCTCTGAGCCCCTCGCAGCCCCCTGCCCCGTGCCCCCCTCCCCATTTCCAGCACTGTCCGCCTCTTGCCCTCAGCCGTGAGGCTCCTGCGGCCGCAGCCTCCAGCCCTGCCCCTTACCCGCATCGGCCACGGCATCAACCACAACGGGTTTGGGCCCGGCGCTCCAGCTGCCCCGGTACCACGGCCCGCTGGGCTGGGCCCGCACCTGCGCGGGGTAGCGGGAGCCTGGCCGCAGGTCCAGGACCTCTTTCCTCGCTGCTCGCGGAACCTGCAGGAGCTGCGGGGCAGAGCCGAGCTGGAGGCATGGCTGCTGTGGGCTGGCACCAAGGGGCGGGTCCCGCTTGGCCCGACCCCGCGCCTGCCGTGTGTCAGCAGCGGAGGGGGGCAGCGCTGCTCGGGGTTCCCTGGGCAGGCCTTGCCTTCCAGTCATGGCTGTTCTCCATGGCGTAGCCGAGCTGGTAGTCCAGCTGCTCTGCAGGCAGCTCCAGGGGCGGCAGCCACTGCAGGCTCAGCCGGCCCTGCGACGCTGTTGCCTGCACAAGCTGTGGGGCATCTGTGAGCATTGCTGGTGTTGGGGATAGGCATTCGTCGCTCCTGTGAAACGGACATGGGACACTGTGTCCCCTGTGAGCCAAGCAGGGGCTGCGATGGCACTGGGACTCACCAGCCTGGTGCAGCCAAAAGGGCTCCTTGAAGTAGCTGAGTGTGGGCAGCATGTGGTTCCTGGTGACATTCACCAGGACAGAGATGGCACTGCCAGCCTTGGGCTGGAAGGTGCAGGCATAGGTGCCCTGTGCCCCCCTGCTTACCTCCTCGCACTGTTGCCATGCATCTTCCCTGTGGGAGGAGTGGGGAGCCAGTCTGTCTCACCAAAGCATACCCACAGCCAGCATTCCTCCTGCTCTTCCCCAGGAAAGCTACTGCTGCTTGTAGTTGGAGGTGCAATGTGGTGAGGGGGTATGAGATAGGTGGTGGAAGGGCAGGACAGAGCAGGGCATGGGCAAGGGGCCCAGTGTGGGATATTGGGACACAGCAGGACCAGTGGTCTCTGGGATGTGCCTGCATGGGTGCCACCTGCCTGCCATGCCCCTTACCTTGTGCCAGCCCCGCTCGGAGGTGGCCGGTAGAGGAGCTGGTGGGAGCTGTGGGGCTCTGCAGGGTCCCAGCTCCACTCGCAGCGCACGTGCCGCAGGTAAGGGGTTCTGCAGCACAGCCCGATGTCTCCTGGGCAGGGAGAGCCAGGACAGGGAGGGGGCTGCTTCCCCTTGGCCCCCCAAAACTTGGGAGTCACACCTTGCTACAACAGGACCCCCACCCCTGCAGCCCCAGGCGTGGGTGCCTCCCTGCTGTTGCTGCCAGCACCCTGCAAAGGGGATGGCTGCTCACCGGAGGAGTGGGGGGTCTCTGCAGCCAGAGCCTGTGCCCAGGGCCCCCAGACGTCGTCCATGGAGGTACCGTCGGGCTTGCTGCACAGCTGGATGTGGTGCCTCACCCCTGGCTCCAGGCCCCGGAGCACCACCCAAGTGTTGGCCTGGACCAGCCTCTGCAGGAGAGGGGACAAGCTGAGGAGCAACTGCAGGCTCCAAACGCCCCTGCCCATCCCTGACACCTCCAAGTACCTGTCCCAGTGCTGCTCATTTCAGAGGGTGCTGCCTTGGTGGAGAGAAAAATCAATCTTCTGCCTTTCAGGGAGCTGAACCAGAAGGGACTCTTCACCATCCAACACCTGGCTGGGTCCCATTCAGAGGTCCTGCTTTGAAGCCTCCATGAGGTTTGCTTGGCAGTTACCAGCGAGGTGAGAACATCGTTCTGAATTGTCCCTTATACTTCATACACAGTGTGTAGAGTAGGTATGTGCTTGTTCATCTCCATGTGTGCTCAGGGTCTGCCTTCATTTCTGGTTTTAGACCTGAGATTTCTAATTTCTGTCAGCTATCTGTAGGATCTGTGGGCACATGCAGCTGTATTTACTGCCAGGTCGGGTATCTGACACTCATCTTTGAGTGCAAATGCAGAAACTGAGACGCTAATGATGTTATTTCCCAGAGTCCCAGTCTCTGCCCAAGCTGTAATTCAACACTGCAAATTATTCTGTAGACCTGAGCCTGTGTTTTCTGTTTCCTGGCTGAGTGCTTCAACTGCTGGTGTTGCTTTTTGGAACAGGAGCACCTGACTCTTTGATCCTTATGACTTGTGCCTTGATGATTTGAAAGCAGCCCTTGCTTTAATTTTCTAGTAAAAGGGCCTAAAATGAAAGCTGTGGACATTTTAGAAGTGTTAAGTAGAACACTGAATTAAATTTTTATTTTAGGCCCACAGTGAGCAGGTCTGAGGCCAGAAATTGGTGCCAGAGTAAGTGCCTTTCTCTGCTTGTGCTCTCCAGCTCTTCCTGTACTTGTATGTTCCCCTGGACACAATGGGATGTGTTGTCATTTCCTGGGACTTCTGCTGAAGGCAACTGGTTTTCTTTCCAAGGTGATTCTTATGTTTCCCCTCATGGCTTCCCCAGGTGACCAACCTCCGTTCCAAGGTGTCCTGCTCTGCCATTGTCACTCTGGGAGAGCTCTCTGTGACCTTGAAGAAGGACATGGACTCTGAGGTGGATGAGGGTGCTCGGGTCCTTCTCCAGATGGTGTCCAGCTCCTCAGAATTTGTTCAGAAAGCAGCCAGTCACACCCTGGGGATCCTGGTGGAGAATGTGACTCCTGCAGGAGCAATGACTGCTCTCATGGACATGGGAGTCAAGTAGGTTCTTCTTCTTTTAGTGATATTCTTCACCTTTGTGTGTGTGGGAGGGAGAAGCGATGAGACAGAGAATGGGAATGGTTGGAGGGAAGGGTCCTGTATCCTGCATCTTCTATGAACTCAGTGACTTGATTCTCCAACCAACCTCACTTCTGTCCTCTCGTCACCTATTTCTGCCCTCCTGCAGCCCATCAGTTCTCAGAATCACAGAAGTGTAGAATATGGGGAGCTGGAAGGGGCCCATCAGGACCATGGAGTCCAGCTCCTGGCCTTGCCCAGAACAGCCCAAGGGTCACACCAAGTGCCTGAGACTGCTGTCCAAATGCTCCTTCAGCCCTGTCAGGCTTGGTGCTGTGACCACTGCCCTGGGGAGCCTGTTCCAGTGCCCAGCCACCCTCTGGGTGAAAAACCCTTTTTCCTGATATCCAAACTAAAGCTCCTCTGACTCAGCTTCCTGCTGCTTCCTGCAGTTCTCCCAGTCTGTCAGATTTTCCTAGATGTGGTGACTGATGGGGAAGGGAAAGTGCCTGCAAAGGCCAAGGATAGAGCCTTGTGCTTTTGTGGGCAGAGGGGCAATTGCAATTGCAGCTGTGAGCAGTGTTTGGTATTTCACAGTGCTAACCACAGAGGCCCTGGGAAAACCATGTCTGCTCATGATGCCACTAACTTGGGAAATGAGGAGGGTCCTTGCTGGGGCGTGGAGCACATGGGGGACAATCTGCTGGGTGTGGCACAGCCTGCACAGCAGGTGCAGCTCCTGCCAAAGGAGTCTTGTATGACTGTCCTGGCCTTAGAGCTCTACTTTCTATGCAAACTGATGTTTCATGTTAGCCTTGAGAAGATGAATCACTTTACAGGCACCTCCATAGGCTGACAGCCATGGGACAGTTGCAGCAAATGCTGCCTTAAATGTTGGTGCTGGGCCTGATAGTTCCCAAGAGACACTCTCTAGAACAGGACAGCCTGGCTAAACTGCCTGCCACCCTTTCCTCAGCTTTGCAATAGGATAAAACATTCAGATGGATCCATTGCCAAGCCCCACAGAAGAAACAGGCTGCATTGCTGGATATTCTGCAACTTCACAGCCTACCACGTGTTTTCCCTGCATTTGTTGTTTTCCAAAGGTCTGCAGATTTGGGGATAAATGGGTGGAAAGAGCCTCAGTCCTGCTGTAGCTCTGTGTACTGGGTGCCCTCTGATGGGTCAGCATCAATTGTCCTTAATTTCTAAATTATTCATATGTCATCTATTTCTTTAATCTTTCTCCGAGTAAATACTGTGAGAGAAACTGAGTATCAGACAGTGCAGGGAGACTGAATTCCTCCCTCTTCCGTGCAGGCAGGCCTAGTGTGCAATGCTGCCTTTGTGTTTAGCTGGGGACAGAGCCTTGTGCAGGTGTCTGAAGGTGCAGGGAGAGCCCAGGCTCCTTCCCCCAGCAAGGGCAGGGAGCGGCTCTGGCCAAGGCCGGCGCTGCCGCTGCTCCTTGTCCCTGTGCCCAGGGTTTGCTCTCTCCTCCCCAGCAGCCGCCCCGCCCCGGTGCGCGAGTGTGCGGCCCAACTCCTCCTGTCCCTGGTGGAGAGAATTGGAGTCACCCAGCTCGCAGGCACCCCCAGGGCTGAGAGGCTGCCACACGTGGCAGGGAAGCTTGCTCAGGACTGCCACAAGGACACAAGTAATGATCTTCATTTCACCTCCCAAAACAGGAAAACCGTTTTGTGTCTGGCTGTAAAGGTGAAACCACACAAGAGTGGAAACTAAAGGGAATATGAAGTTACCTCACGGTGTGAATAAGGGTCATAGAATCATGGAATATGCTGAGTTGGAGGGGCCCATCAGGGTCATCGAGTCCATCTCCTGGCCATGTGCAGTGACCCCAAGAGTCACTCCATGTGCTTGAGAGCATTGTCCAAACTCTTCTTGAGCTCTGTCCGCCTTGGCACTGTGACCACTGCTCTGGGCTGCCTGGGCAAATGGCTGTACTGGGAAACCTTGGGTTGGCCAGCAAAAAGGAGCATTGCCACCTTTTTCCTGTGGCTTGAAGGATTCTTTACTGAGATCAAAAGAGCTCAGATCAGCCAGTCCAACACTTTTATTTGGCCTTAGGTGCACAACACAAAGCCAGAGTGTTGGCTAATGTTCATCACTGAAGGATCCCAACATCCATTTTTCATTAACTTCAGACTTGCCTAGAAATATTTCAGGGGTCTTTAGCCAAAATATTCAGTCTTTCTAAACCTGTTCTGCAGATTTCTAGAAGGATCAATTTTGGCAAGCTTTGCTGCATGTGCCTGCACTTGCTGGCGCATGGCCTGCCTGCATTTTGATGGCTTTGAGTTTGGGAAATATTTTTTTCTTTTTTTGGTTCTTTTCTGAATTGTCCATGCCATGTCCCTTATATCTTGCCCCTTAAGATTTTTCTTAATTCTTGACATTTTCCCCTGCTTGTGCAACATCTGTGAGCTTAATTTTGGCATGTTTTGGTCCTTTGCACTGCACCTGATCTAATCCCGGGCCATTTTCTTAGAGTCACTAAATTTCCCATATTTTCTTTTTTTCTCCTCCAATTGCAATTCCCTTGATGGTGTCTCTATTCCAGCGTGTGTGTAGGTCCTTCTTTTCTGTTTTGGCCTTCAGTGGGGATAACTTTTGGCAAGCTTTGCTGCATTTGCCTGCACTTACTAGCGTATGGCCTGTCTGCATTTTGATGGCTTTGACTTTGGGAAAGATTTCTTCTTTTTTTTTTTTTTTTTGTTTTAAGTATTCATGCCATGTCCCTCATATCTTGCCCCCTAAATTGTGTCTTCCTCCTTGACTTTTTCCCCTGCTTTTGCAACATCTGTGAGCTTAGTTTTTGCATGTTTTTGTCCTTTGCAATGCAGCTGATTTCCTCACAGTCTATTTTTTGAAGACAATAAAATTCCTGTGTTTCTGCTTTTTTCAATTGCATTTCATTTGAACCTATCTCCTTTCCAGAGTGTTTGAAAGCCTTTCTTTTTGGATTCGCAAGATTCCTTTTCCCATCCTGAAAGGAAATTTCATTTCCTATCGGGAAGGGAAAAGGAATCTTGCGATTTCAATGGGGACCAATAGAGGAATCTTTGGTGCTTGTCCCAGCCCTTGATGGCATGCCATGCCTTTTGATGGCTTTGACTTTGGGAAAGATTTTTTTTTGTTTTGTTTTGTTTTTTACTGAAGTGTCCATGCCATGTCCCTCATATCTTGACCCCTAAGTTGTGTCTTCCTCCTTGACGCTTTCCCCTGCTTTTGCAACATCTGTGAGCTTAGTTTTGGCATGTTTCGGTCCTTTGCACTGCACCTGATATAATCCCGGGCCATTTTCTTAGACTCACTAAATTTCTCAAATTTTCTTTTTTTCTCCTCCAATTGCAATTCCTTTGATGGTGTCTCCATTTCAGCGTGCTTGTAGGTCCTTCTTTTCTGTTTTGGCCTTCAGTGGGGATCAGTTTTGGCAAGCTTTGCTGCATGTGCCTGCACTTGCTGGCCTATGGCCTTTCTTTATTTGGGTGGCTTTGATTTTGGTAAAGATTTTTCTCTTTTTTTTTTTTTGTTTTTAGTATTCATGCCATTTCCCTCATATCTTGCCCACTAAGTTGTGTCTTCCTCCTTGACTTTTCCCCCTGCTTTTGCAACATCTGTGAGCTGAGTTTTGGCATGTTTTGGTATTTTGCAATGCTGCGGATTTCCTCACAGTCTATTTTTTGAAGACACTAAAATTTCCGATTTTCTGCTTTTTTCAATTGAATTTCATTTGAACCTATCTCCTGGGACAAAAGGGTTTTAAAGTATTTTTCATCCACAATCCTTAGAGGCTTTCTGTTTTTTAGCATAAAGTATATCTCTGGTCTCTGGGATAGTTTAAAAGCTGTTCTTTCTCTTCCCAAACTATATTATCTTGGAATTGGCATCATGCTGCCATGGCCACGGGTTCTGTGTGCCTGGGTGCTGTGTGTTTCAGGGGATGGGAGTTGAGGGGGCTGCAGGAGCTGTGGTGCTGATGATTCTCCCTTGTGCTTTACCCTTCTGTCTTGTGCCTTACTCCTCATTATCCGTAGTGAACATGCTCTCCGTGCCTTGGTTAGGATGTGCTTGATTAAAATAACCTGTCAGAGATGATATGGAGACTAATTAAAGCTCATTGCTTGGTGTGGGTCGAGGGACTTTTGCTTATATGCTCAAACAAATTACTGGCACCTGCTTTTGGAGCTCCTTGCCCTGTTCTCCACTAAAACTTGTTTGCTTTGGGGAGGACAATTGCCAACAGATCTAAATTCATGTAGGAATTTGCTTTGCAGTAGGAACTGTTCTATCAACAGAGAAAATATTTCTTCTGTGCATCTCTGGGCTTGACCAGGGCCAGAGGCTGTGCACAGGGGAAACAGATCTATTTATATTGGAGTGATGAGGAGTGCTTGGAGAGAATGTTTTACTCTTCTTGTCTTTTCTGGCTGAGCATCCCTTGATTATAAATATTACAGCGGCATAAAGCCCTGGAAATCAAGCACTGGTTTGAAGATGCTGCTACAAAGGGCACGAGCTGCTTGGACCTACTTTTGTGCCAACAGCTCCATCATCAGCACAGGGCAGCATGGACAAAGATTTTATTCCTGGCAAATCCATGCCATAGAGATGGACTTTGCCTCTTGAAGCCCATGTTCACACTGTGCAGCTTGGGTCAGCTGTGCAAACAAAGAAAAGGCAGCATTTTAGGGAGGGGAAATCCCTGCCAATGCTAAATCAGTGCTGCTTTATTGCCTCCCTAAAGCTGATGTGCTGCTGGCTCCAGACAAAGGCCATCCACCATTTTGGAGTTATGGAGAACCTGTTTTGTTGGGCTCCTTCTGCTGTCAAGGAGTCAAGTTCATCCCAAGGACACAGATATACAATCAATAACCTGTTTACCAAAACAAAATGTTCTCGGCTGGCTGTCTTGCAGTCACTGGTTATTAAGGTGATTTATTTGTATGAAGTGTTCAGGCTTTTAAAAGCATTGCAGGTTAATAATAGAATCAGGGAGTAGTTTGGGTTGGAAGGGACCTTTAAAGGTCATCTAGTCCAACCCCCCTGCAATGAGCAAGGACATCATCAACCAGATCACATTGCTCAGAACTCAACCATCCCACCTGACCTTGAATGTTCCCAGGGATGGGGCATCTACCACCTCTCTGGGTAACCTGTGGTAGTGCCTCACCATCCTCATTGTAAAGAAACTTCTTTCTTATATCTAATTTAAATCCACCCTACTTCTGTTTAAAGCCATTCCCCCTTGTCCTGCCACAACAGGACCTCCTGTCCTGAGAAATGTCCAGAACTGATTACATCAAATGGGCTGAAATTGCTTCTGGCAAGGTAAGTGTGCCTGGTCAGGCTATTTGTAGGATAACACTCACCCACAAAGCTGGGATGTCCTTCTGCTTCCCCCCAAAACCTTCCAGGCCTTATTGAGCCAGGCTGGCTTAGGCAGGTGATGGTGCTCACCTTGTCGGACACCTCAGGGAACCAGGCAAGAGCTACAGGGCAAATGTCCCCATTGGTAAAGTGGTGAATTGTGGCAAAGAAAGTGCTTTTGAACAGTGATAATTTTCCTGGATCCAGGGGCTGGATACACATCCTGCCTGCCTGAAAGCTGCAGTGAAGGCAAAGGGGTTCAGGAAGTGATTTAAGGAAAATGGGAGTCCATAAACGGCCTGTTTTTGTCAGGGAAAGCACATATCAATAACTGCCCCGTCTGGCTCTGCAGGGGAGCAATCCACACAAACCGTGCAGCAATTTCCTCAGACCAGCTGTGATGGGGAATAAAAGCTGCAGCCCTGGGAGCTGGTGGGTGGCTGGCTGGAGCTGTTTGCTCCCTGCCAGCCAGGAAAGAGGTTGGGAGGCTCCTGCAATGGGTTACCCCCATTCCCAGCACTTCTTGGAGACCCTGGCACTTTTACCACACCTTCCCCAGCCCCACCAGTCGTGGAGGGCAAGTGGCATTGCAAGAGGCTGCCTGGCTGCCAGCAGGAGCTGTGCTGGCAGATGTGTTAATGAAGGGAGCTCGGGTAGAGTACTGGTGACAGTGGGAGCAAGGACAGGGTGCCAGTCTTGCTGCAATTAATACATAACTGTGAGAATCTGAGTGCAGAGGGAATGCTGCTTTGAACACCCTCATTTCCTCTCCCACTCCCCCCTGGTCTGGGTTCGAGCAGCCTTGCTCCAGAGTGAAATTAAAATCTGCTTCCATTCCAGGATGCTTTTACTCTCCAGCATTTATTCCTGCTTTTCTCCAGGGCTGGAAGTGAGGGTGTACTTTGGTTGGTTTGCTGCCCTGAACCAGCTCAGTCTGCTGAAAGCAGAGCCCTTTGGAAGATGGAGGTTTCTGGAAATGGACTCTCCCCTTTTCCAGTGCTGCTCATCATCTTTGTGGGGTGTGAGGGGCTCAGGGCAGTGGCTGGGGCTTCCCTTGTGTCAGTGCTGCCACGAGGAGTGGGCAAAAACTGTCCCATGGCTCTGACTGTGCCAGAGGTGCGCTGCCTCATCCTCCTGAACTCTGGAAGCAGGAGAAGCTAATCTGTTGCATCAATCTATGGGTTGATTAGTCCTCTGGACTTGGAGCTTTTGTGCTTCCCTATCTCAGAGTTCTTCCATCCGCCCACGTGAGTGACAGCTTTTGTGTAATTTGCCTGTGGGACCTGTGAGGAAAAAGCCTTGGATGTGATGGGATCTGGTGCTGCAGTACTCTGGGGTACAGCTGATTGCTTCCTTTTGGAGTTCTCTTGGCCATGGATTTATTAACAAGGCTCTGTTTCCTGCTGGTTGCCTTTATCAGATGTGCACAGAGTGTGTGCAAGGGGGTTCCTCAGCACAGCTGAAGATTAAGACATAAGGAGGAATCCTAGTTTGAAAGGATGAGAACAAAATCAAAATAAAAGGATATTTTTTGCCCAAAGTTAGCGTGAGTCAGCATGTAGGAATCAGCTCTTCCCTGGATCCCTGTTCTTCCTGTGCTGCTGGCAGATGAGGGAGTCCTGCAGGGCTGTGATCCATCAGCATTCCTGGCAGGAATATACATTATTTAGTTGCCATTAAGCTGGTTGTAACACAGCTGCTGAGAGCCCTTGGTATCTGCCACGTCCAAGTGAGAGGAGATGTCACTTTGACTTTTTTAATGCCATCTGAACTTTCACTTGTGAAAAGTCACCCTTTCTGTCATTGCTTGACCTGCTTGGAAAAGCTGTGAGTCTTTACAAACATCAGCACTGCAACACGGCTATAATGCATCCTTGGAAAAACAGCCAGGAGCCCTTCAGGGATCTCACCGGGGAGCAGGCTCTGTGCAATATATTCCAATATCTCTAAGCAACAGCTTAATGTGTTGCCTTGTCTGCTTAAGTAGCAGAGCTCCTCTGGCCTAAAAGCCTCATCACCAGAGGGTTATGGAGTGCAAATTGCTGCTGAATGAATTTGCTGCTTTGTTCACTCTGGTTTCCCCTCCCTTTGGTGTGTGTTATGACAGTGAAATGACTCATCTTCACCTTAATATTATGTTTTGGAGAAATGGTCTAATATTTTGTACAATGCTCAATGTAAAAAACCCCAAACCAACAAAACAGATGAAATCTGTTCCCTGGAACTATGTTTTCCAGTGCAATTACACAGAGCCAGCTCCTTTCTCCACACTCTTTTGGGCAACAGACATTGTGGAGTACAAAGTTAATATCATCAACTATTGTAAGGAAAAGAGGGAAAAGCAGAAGGAAAAGAAGCAAAAGCAGGTTTGAGCTTAGTGAAACTTGATTCTGGCTTTGGGCTGCAATAATTTATTACAGCTCTGTTTTACAATTAATGCCAGCCTGACCTGATAGAACATCATAATTCTTGTGGCCATGTATGTGGTCATGAAAATTCAGTGCTAAGAGCGTGATCCGTGTTGGTTATGTCAGTGGAGAAAAATGTAAGTTGGGTAACTCAGGTGAATTGAGCAGGAAATGGTGTGCTATAAAACTCATAAAAATAATTTAAAATGCAAAAGATAAAAGGAAAAGGGAAGGGATTACTGCAAGATGGGATTTATGGCTGGTGCTCTCTGCTTATCTCCACCCCATGGTCATGGCCATAGTGGGCATGTTAGGGACTGCATTTAGTGTGGGTCCCAGAAATAGCCAAAAGAGCAATGACAGTCAGGAACACCTGGCTCTCCTCTCTTTAAAATCTAATTTCAGCCCCAAATTTAATTCCCTGGGGATTTAAGCTGTGAGGTCTTTGTGTGCTGGGCAAATAAAGCCCCCATCAGAAATCATATTAATGCAAATTATAGATGACCACACCAAAAAGAAGTTTTGGATGCTTGTGGAGGAGAAGCAGAAAAAGCAAAGAAATAAAGATACTTCTGAGTTTTCCACAGGGAATAATTTCTGAAGTGCAGAACTCCCCAGGCCATGCAGGGCCTCCTGCCAAGGGGAATGATTTCAGACAAGTGGTGACTGTGTGGGAGAGGGTGTTTTGTGTTGGAGGGCTGAGTTATCACAGAAGTTTTTCACTTCTAATACTTGGTAATATCAGTGTCATTTTGTCAGTAAGGAGCACACTCAGTGTCTGAGACATCTCCATCTCCACCTGCTTCACAACTCCACTTGAAGGCAGATGAAAATTATTTCCTTGTAAATGACGTGTTTTCAACAAATTCTGCAAACCCTTACTGAGGCTCTGTCGCAGTCGAGGCTGTCACGACATAAAGCAGAGACCACAAGCACACTCAGTCTCAGTTGTCAACCGTTAGCACCGTTTGCAACCGTTGGCAACAGTTGGCAACACTTTATTAGTGAAAATGGCTGATGCACTTTCCAGTTTTTTCCCCTCCAGTCGCAGAAGGCTCCCATCTTTCCTCTCTCCATCTCCTTGGTTCAGCTTCTTCCTCTTACTTCTCACTCCTTTAGCCAACAGGCCCGCTGCTAGCCCCTTCCACAAGGCTCCTTGCCATGAAGTTGATTCTCTATTTATTTTTTCCTATTTTTTTTTTTTAATAAGAAGAATTGCTTTCTTGCAGATGTTAGGTAAATTTTTCCCTTCCTGGGATGTCAGGAGGTGCACATCCTGTACAGAAACACTCCCCAACTGCATCAATAACCTTTTTGTACTGCTCAGTGAGTCCTAGAAAACTGCAGAGCAGTTTTGTGTCTCTGCAGGTTACTTGGCAATCAATTCTCCATCTCTGATAAATCCTAATTTACAGGGAGGATGTGGCGAACTCCCTCCTCTGCAATCAGGAGTTGGCAGTGCCCATTCTTCTGCAAATTTATGGGTTCAGCAGAATAATATCATAGGAACAGAGGTGTTATGCAGCATTCCTGCTTGGTTTGCTCCTCATTTCATGGGGCAGACAGCAGCATTCTACAGCCCTAAAAAGGGCAGGGAATTTTCTGGACTGGGAAGAAAAGCATCCTTGAGAGAGGCAGAATATGATGCTGTTACACATGGCTGGTGTTCCCCCTCTGTTATCAAATTTCCCTCCCTTGCTGCCCTGGGGCACCTGAGAATGGGTGGTGTAGTGATGTTGTCCATATTGAAATCAGTCAAAGAGTTTGCGGACTTCTTTCCAGCATGAAAACAAACCCTGTTCTGCTGGTTGTATGAGGGAAAAATTATTTCAGGCAGAGAGAGGCAAGAAAAAGGTGAGAGACCAGTGAATTTTTTTCCATGTGGCTGCAGGGAGGGAGAACAATTGTGGTGTGGAGATGCATTGTTAATGTAAAAGCCACAAAAGCAACCCAAACAGGGAGTGAGCATCACTGGAACTGCACCTCTGTCAGTAAGGGATGGATCCCTCCTGCTCTTTCTCCTGCCTGGGGCACCTGTGTGGGGCTGGTTGTCCCTGTCATTTACCTTTTGATTGCACAACCATTTCTTAGAAAACAGTTGGCTCTTCAGACTCTCCTGGGCATTCAAGCGAGTCCAGGAGATGTGGGGGTGAGCTGATAAGTGGGTTTGGATGATCTTGGCTGTTAGGTGTTGCTATGTTTCCTGATGCTGGTCTCCAAAGCAATCCCTGGCATGCTGCTTTTGTGGAAGGCAGCTCAAGAGAAAAATGCACTTGAAATTACCTGTTCTGGGGAAATGCAATGAATTTTCTGCTAGGAACTGCATGTAAGCAAAGATGGAGCCTGAATTAGGGATCTTTCCTTGTGGGGGTCCCTTACACTGACACAAAGCTCTCTGTGCCTCTCAAGAGGGTTGCCACCATACAGAAACATGTCACTTCGGGGCAGGGAGGGGGATTTGACATCACAAAACATCGAGGGAAAAGCATCGAGGCAAATTCTCCTTTTCTGGTCAGGAAAACCAGAGTGTGTGCCTGCTGTGTTCCACGAGTAGGAAATCAATTGCTGAGGGATTTCTGCGGGGAGATTTGTGCTTTATGAAATTCCTGCCAGTGGCAGAGGGCTGGGGAGATGGAAATGATAGCGCTGTCTTCCTCCCCTCTGCTGCTTTAATTGTTTGTAGTGATTTAATAAGCAGCACTATTCTTCCCTGCAGCAAACACAGACAGGTGGCATTTTATTACCTTTATTAGGGCTCCTGTTTGGAATTTCTTTGCTGTATTTCCTTCTTTGCAGGCTTGGCCCAAAACTTGGAGAGATCAGTGTGAGAACTGGACTTTGTGCTGTCAACATTCTGAGTGTTGAGCCAGCACCAAATCCATGCAATTATATAGGAAGGAAATAATAAGGACAAATGACATGATTTAAACAAGGAAATGCTCTTGGCTTTGGCATTTTATGTGCACAAATGCACACCAGAAGAGGAAGAGCAAAGCACGTACAAGCTCCCAGTACTTGCAGAAGAATGAATGGAAATAACTTCCTGTTTAGGCTGGAAACTAGGAGAAAATTTGTACCCATCAGAGAGATGTTGAAGTGGAGCAGCTGCCTAGTGACAACAGATAGGTGGAGAAGTGAACCCCCAAATTAAAGGCTTTTAATGTGGAGTTTTTTGGATGTTGGGGTCTTTACAAGCAGATCATGTGAGTCCCATGGGCAATGCAGGTGGATTCCCAGGGGAGCATCCCTGTGCTGTACCAGGGATCGGCTGTCCTGGTCCCGCAGAGTGATTTGGGTTGTACCTGATGGCCCAGCAGAGCTTGGGGAAATGCCTCAATGTTGGTTGGATTTGAATGGCATTTGGGTCAAGTCGAGTTTCTCCTCTGAGGGATGGAGTCTTGACCTCTCACAGGTTTCACTTGAACATTTCTTTAATCTGTCCCCCACCTCAAAACCCCCAGCAGATCCCCTGCTCCTGCCACTCTGTGTCTCCCACAGCTGAGATCCTCAGAGCTTTCCCCTTACACTAAAAGAACTGGAAATTGGCTGGGTTTTGTTACCTCTTGGCAACAAAATTGTCTCCTATTGTGCAGCTCAGGGGGAAAGAAACCTCTTCCTCCCTTCAGTCTGCTGCCACAAAGTGTTTTGTTCCTCTTTGTGAAGAACCAGGAAGAAACACTTCTTTTTAAGATGAGGGAGCCCAATTCAATTCCCTTATCATTTTGAGCAAAATAACCCAGTTATTTATGTTGGAAGTCACTCCAAAATTTTGAAGAGATCTTTTTAGAAAATATTTCTCTTGGTGACTGATTATGAGTGGGTATGGGAAGAAACTCTTTGCATTGAACCACTCAAAGCAGTAATTTCTTCCCAAAGAGTAGATATAATTACATTTTTTGGGTGAAAAAAAATAAGTAGTAGTGGACCAAAGGAGCTTCAAGCCGATCTCTATTTGCTGCCAATGACTGAATTAAATGCACAGGGTTCCTATCAGCTCTGCCAGACAAAATGTTGTATTTGGGTTATTGGGGGTTTTGTCAGAAATCTTTGTAGCATGAATAGTTCATGGACTTATCTCTGCTGGCTTCAGCCATTCCTGCTGTCCATCATATCTTGCTATTATAAGGCAGCTCTTTTCATTATGCTGTCTTTTAATTGAGATATCTGAGCCTTTTTCTACTTCTAGTCTCACTTTTCAGTAGGACAAACATTTTCTTATCTGTGAGTGTATTCAGTTGTGGCCACACAAGTGAAGGCAAAGAGCTGGCAGGTGATAATTTATGAAACTTTCTATAATGGGAAAAATCTCAGCATTCAATTTCCATCTCCTTAGAAATCTCTATTTCTTTTCTTCTCTCTTGTGCTCTTTGTGGCTGGTCTGAGTTTAGTGCTTGGAAATGCAATTATATGGATTCAAATTCTTTTGAGAGAGAATAATCTTGTATACAAAGCCAAATAAATTTAACTTTTCAATATTAGAGCAGTTTGACATTGTCATGGCTTGGGCCTGGCAGAGCCAGAGCCCCCATGAGTATACCTTCTCCCTGGTGTCTGCTGTGAGATGTGACCAGGAATAAGCAAAGCAGGCTCCAGCTTAAACATAAAGAAAACTTTATCACCTAAAGTACAAGAAAAGAAAGAAGGAAAAAAAACTATAAGAGAAAAAAATTTAAAACCTTACAAAAAACACTTTCCTCCTCCCCACCACCAAAATTTCCCAATCGATACATTCCCCCCAAATTCACCAACTGCCCAGTCTGGCACCACCCTTTTGGATATTCAAACTTCAGTCCATGAAGAGGAGAGGAGTCCTTCTTGCACCATAGGCTTCCCCTGGAAACACGCTGAAACTCATGTGCTTCCCTGTCACTCAGCACCGCCCGGAAAGTCCTTTTGCCGCTTGTGACATCTTCCTTCCATGCCCAGTGCTCTCACCACTGGCATGGACCAGAGCTGCTTTTAGGGTTGTCTTTTAAGGATGCCTTGTCTCACTCAAAAAAAGGCACAGTCTCTGCTTTGGGACATCTGTCCCCCCCCATTTTTATCCAACCCCCTGGGGCCGAGGGGTCCCCACACTGAACCCTCCTGGTTCTGAGGCACTGCCTCCCCCTAAATGCAGAATCTGTGTCACAGGAATAAAACTGGTTCAGTCTATGGCTACACAAGAAAAGTCCAGCCAAACGGCCACTCCAATCATCTCTCCCCACTCAGCAAGCCTTCTCCACGTCCTTTGGGCCAGATTCTTGTCTCATCTCATCTCTTATCTCCCGTCTTATTCAGCTCCGAGGAGGATCAGCCTTTTTGCAAGCTCCCAATCATGAAAGAAAGGGGTTAAAAATTTCAGTCTGTCTGTCCCAGAACTCCGGCACTCCCACACTCACTGCTGCTCCGGCCGGGCACCTCCTCCCTCGCTGCATTCCCCCCCCCCTTCTCCTCCTGGGCCGGCTGCTATCACATTCGTCTTCACCGGCTCTTCTCTCTCTCTCTCCTGGGGGGGAATGGCTGCCCGATGTCTCTTGGGGCTCTCCACCCTTCCATCCTCCAGGGCCTCCTCACCTCCCATCTCTGTCCAGGCCCAGGCCTACCACATGGCTGCCCCTCCCCGGCCCAGCAGCAGCGGCTGGACGGGGGAAGGGAGATCCGACCTCCGTCCCTCGAAGTCCCAAGAGAAACTCCCAGGGCCGAAGCTCTGCTTTTAACCCCTGTGTGTTCTCAGAGGTGTGTCCAAAATCCCACTGGCCACACCAGGTGCCAATATCAAAATCCAAGCACCCATTGGTTTGACCACAGCATCCCAGAATTCCCACTTCTTCCTGGTCAAACCACCACAGACATCCAGGTTGGGGACCTGGCAGTGGTTAGTGCCTGGCCAGCCTCAGAACGCAGAGTTTGATTTAGGTGAAATTTCATTCATTGGAGACAAAGTAAAATTGCCTCTTATTTGCTCAGCACTAAAAATCCATCTGAAGCTGATTGCCAAGACTTGCTGCTGAATGTTGGGATTAACTCCTGCAATGGCACCATGAAATGAGAGACGGGGAGAGGAATATTAAAAAAAGGCATTTCCAACCATGTGCAGGCCCTCATGTCCTGCTGTTGGCTTGGTGCTGTCAAAGGGGCTGATTTTGATGGTTTTAGAGGCACTAACCTGGGCAGTGAAATGCACCTCAGGCAGCAATTGCTTCTCTGGTGTCTGCAAGTGCCTTTATCTCCCTTCATGCTCCTCAGAACTGAAGTCCTGCACAGACCGAGTGAATCTGAGGCTTTGGGAAGGCCCAGTGGTGATAGATTTCGGTGAGACTTGAGTCAGGAGATGGAAGCAGCAGCTGAAGATGCTGTAATCTTCATCCTTGGGCTCTCCTGCAGGCTGGTGCGGTGTGAAGGAGGCAGGGATTCCACAAAGCAGCTTCTGTAGCTCCTGGGGGAAAAAAAACCAAGTGGAAAGTTCTTTAATTTGTTAGAGTTTCAGGCTGTGCTGTATCTCAGGGCCAGGCTCTGCCCCTCTCTGCTCCAGCTGGTGCTTCCCTCTGTGGTTTTTATTTGCAAACCACCTCTCTGACCAGCTTCCACTTTGCTTTAAAAATTCAGCACCATGTTTGTGGCTGAACAGGTTCCAGAGCTGGGGAGAAGGGTTTGAGATCCAATTTGCATCACAGAGTTGTTACAGCAGGGAAATTGTCCCATCCCTCCTGTGCCTGGAGCTGCTAATCTTGTTCTGAACATTGAAAAACTCTTCAGCTTCTCTCATTATACCTAAATTTGATTACTGCTTTGATTTCACACCTCTTTCACGCAGGCTCTTCCTCTCTCCTTGGCTGGAATTCTCTGAAAAGGTTAATTTTATCAAGCCTTGGGACAGTTCCAGTCATCTATCTCTGCTCCTAATGCTACTTTTAATTATCTTGGGAACCTGAGCAAGAGGGAAACTGGGAGGAGTTTAGTGAGAAGAAAAGGAAGGCACAGAGGCCAAATTGTAAATGCAGATTCTGGGTCACCAGAGTCTGCAGTGTTGAGGGGGTCTGGGCCGTGCAAACTGATGTTTTTCTCTGTGAATGGCTGATTCCTTCTGTATCTCCTCCTGAAATTCCTGTGCACCAGGGCTGGTGCTGGAACTGCAGCCACACAGACTCCCCATGGAGCTGTGTGGGACACAGTGGGAATCATTTATTTGCTGCTTTTGATGAAAAGTTGTGACATGAACCTCAGTGTCAGGGAGGTGACACGTTAATGCTGCTGCTGTCAGACAGTGCCCACACATTGTGTCTGGAGACAGCTCAGGAGAAGATGAAGAAAAACCAGGATTAAATCCCATGTGCCACTGAACTCTATCAGAGATAAACTGCTTGGAGCGAAATCTGTGAAGTGACTGGGGGGAGCTGGATGAAAGGGACAGCTCTGAGAACTGTGTGGTACGTCAGTGATGTCCTAACACTCATCTTTGCACAGAGATGAAAAAGTATCAGTTTGCATGGCCTGAATGTCTGGGTGTGGAAACTGTGTATTGCACAAGCTGTGTTGAGCTCATCTGGCGCTGAAATATCATCTCTGCACCTTAGCCAGGAACAGCAGCAGAGTTCTGAACAGATTAATAAAAATCAGTCATAACCCAGAAGCAAACCTTGGCAATACACATCTGTAGGCAGGCGAGGAGACCAAAAGCTTTCATTATTGTTCAATTAAAAAATCCTCTCTCTTGGCATTAAAATGTTTTAGTTTCAGCTCTGCCCCAGACTTTCAATGTCAAGTGTTCCTCTGGGTGTTGGGGATAGGTTCTCCCCCATAGCTCTCTGCAGGTTGGTGCTAATTAAAGATGTTCTGTCAGGTTCAGATGTTTTGGTGCCTGACCAGGGAGTGCAGAACAGGGATTACAAGTGCTGACATTTACTGTACTAGAAAGTCCAAGGGATAAATTTGTGCCAATTAACACCTTTAACTAGGAGGATCAATTCCTGTTGTGCTTGTACCAGAGTGTGGGCACAGACGGGGTTTCCAAGGGAAATCTTGGTCCATGTAGGGCTGGGGCTCCCTCCAGGCTGGTCCAGCCCCTCAGGGTGCTCAGGAACAGGGGTTCCCCACAGCCCAGTGCACCCTCCTTAGCCCTGGGCTCCCAAGGGCAGAGCCATGGCTGAGGCTCTGCAGGAGCAGGCGGGCTCAGCCCTGCTCCAACATGGGATCCCATGGGACAGGGCACGCTGGGATTTGCCCCTGCAGCTACCAGGTGTGTCCAGAGAAACTGCAGGGAGGGGGTGACCTCTGTCAGTGGGACCCCTCTGTGCACAGGTGCCCCCACTCCTGGGGTGGCTGTGCCAGCTCCCCCGGGGACCTCCAGCCCTGAGAACCTGGAGCAAGTGGAAACCACAACTTTGCAAATGCTGCCTGTGCCCAATGCAAATGGTAAGAGAACGGGGGTGTGAAAAAAAAATAAATTGTTTATTACAGAATTGTTTATCAACAACAATACAGAACAATTTTAGAATGTAAGAACATTTGCAACAACAACAACAATCCATAGAACATATATACATAAGAACCTATCTAGCTAAACTATATTAAATCTATTTGTAGAAGAAAAAAAATTCTTAAAGTCTTAAGTCCTAAATCCTATTCTAAATACAAAAAACTGCAGAACAATGTAGAACTGTAGAACTATGTACAAAAGGGTGCCAGCGCTGTCTGGAATGTTCATCAGGGGTAGAAGAAAAGCAGGTGTCATGGTCACTGCATCAGGCACAGAGGGCTCTTCCATGTGTCCCCAGGTTGGCACATGTGGGCAAAGCAGGACTCTGCTACCAGAGCTGGGCTTGGCTGGGTCTGGAACGGAGCTTGAGTGGCCCAAAGAGAGGACAGGGCAGGCAGTGTGTGGCCACCAGACTCCAGTTTGCGAGATACCACGTCCCTGAGCAGGGACCAGCCTAGCTCCAGTCTGGCAGCAGGGGACGCACTCTGCCTGTGGGGATCACGTGCCTGTCCTGCTGCTGGCATTGTTCTTCACCCCAAAATCATGTCCTCTTCCTCGTCTTTTACATCAACGTCCATGTCCTCAATGTGTTCTTCCACTTCCATGTCTCCTCTTCCTCATAAACATCCACCTCCATCTCTTCATCCATATCCATATCTACCTCCATCTCTTCAGTCTCTTCCTCCATTTCCACATCCTCTACTGTAGGACTCAGGACATCCACCTCCATCTCTTCCACTGTGTCCATGACAGCCTGCAGAGGTGGCAAAACCTCAGAGTGGGGTCTCTGTCCCACACCATCCCCACAGAGCTGCAGCCCACTCGGACAGCTGGAGGTGTCCACCTCCATGGAAAGGCACCATACCTCCCTCAGCTGACAAATTAGACAAAGGATAAATGTGAGCATCCTGAAGTGAGGGGTGACAAAATGCAGGCACCAGGGAGCTCTCAGGACTGATGGGAGTAGCAGAGGGCAGGTGGCAAGAAGGGCGGCAAGAACAGTCACGAGGGTGAGCAGGCGCAGACCGCACGGTAGGCTGACACAAGGGCCAGTGGTTGAGTTGTGCTCTTTGCTGGGGGGTGGCAGTTCCAGTTGGAACGTGGGATGTGACATCACACAGATCCCAAGATTCCAGGGTCAACAGAAGTGGTCACTGGGGATCCCTGAATGGTTGGGCTTGAAACGGACCCTGAAGATCATCTTGTTCCAAGCTGAGCAATCTTCCCCCAGACCTTGGGGGAGCCCTGTTCCCAAGGATGGGGCATGCACAGCCTCTGTGCCCAACCTGGGCAGTGCCTCACCACCCTCAGTGTCAAACAGCAGCTTCCTTAGATCCACCTTCAATCAGCCTCCTGCAGTTGAAAGCCATCCCCCTTGCCCTGTCACCACAGGCCCCGTTGAACACTGTCCCCTTCTTTCCTGTGGGACCCTCCCAGTCCTGCACAGCCACAGTGGGGCCTCCCAGTGTCTCCTCTTTTCAGGCTGAGCATCCCCAGTCCCACTTGGACAGCAGTCAGTCAGATCAGGGGATGTCAAAGCTGAAGGGTAGCAAATAGCATCAGGAACTGAGAGATGGAAGCTTTAGACCCAGATTTGCCTCTAAAGATGCAAAATTAATAACAGTGGAGGGGAAGATGGTGGGACACTTGTTCTGTTCTAACTGGTCAATTTTATTTTTTTCTTCTTTTTTGTCATGCTGATGGTTTTTCTGTTTGAAATGAAGCTTGGCACAATGTCCACTGTCTTCTCCATTTGTGAAACACCAAGCAGAGTCTGGGCAGGTTGATGATGCAGAGCAAAACCTGCAAATATACTGGTGATCCTGAGCTTGGGGGTGCAGCTAAACTCAGCCAAAAGTAATTTCTGGAAAGTCAAGCCTGGTTTACATTTTCTTGAGTTTGGCCATGCCAACTTTACCAGTCATTTATAAAAAAGCAAATAAAAAGTTCAAACCAAAACAGACAAAAACCCAAATAAACAAACCCACACAAACCAATCAAACAGATAACAAACCCCAAATAAAACCAAAAGGAATAAGGAGTTAGTGTTAGTTGTGAGGATATCACAGCAGGCAAATGGCTGCTTCCCACAGAATCACCATAAAAAGCCACATAAAACAGCTGCTCCAAAATATACCCAACAGGAGAAAAATAAAAAGTGATACATGGCAACTTTGGGGGCAGCTCCACATTAAGGTGAAGGATGAGCAGTGGTTCAGATCAGCATTCCCCACCCTCCAGGCTGCTGTTTGCTCCTGATGAAAGACCCTTGCAGGAGTGTGGCCCCTCTCAGTGCAGTGTAAATCATCCCCACAGCTCTCAGCTGAGCCACTGGCATTTCCAGAGCAAGATCCAGGCACAATCCTGAGCATCTGTGGAAGGTCCTGAGCATCTTCATGCCTGGAACCACAAAACAGCTCAGGCTCTCCCTGAACTGGGTTTTCAGGGGAGGTTTCCATATGCCTGTGAGATCTATTCATCCCTCAACACATCTGACTTTATGTACAATGATGCGTTTTTGTTCCTTCCTTGCTCCTGTGTGCCAGTGAGGAAGCATCCATGTGAATGGAGGATGTTGTGCACAGGAACATTTATTCCTGGATTGCCATTTTGCTTCACTGTCACTCAGCTGAACATGGTCCTTTTCTAAGAGGGACTTACAAGAAATGTGTAGGAATTTTGGCTCTGAGAGGAGCAGAAAGCACATTTTCTACGCCCCATTCCCAGCAGATGCAGTTTCCCTGGCAGAACAGTGATTGCCATTCATCTTCCTGGGAAGATTGTGAAGACATTCAGAGATCACAGGTTCAGCTGGCCTTTGGCTTTGTGTCCCTCATTTCACATGGCCAGTTTCAAGGGCCATTAAAAGAAGCTCATGTTTGCCTTGCTACCCAGAAGTGCTGTAGTTATTTCCAGGAGAAAACAAAAAATTGATTGTCCTCTGGTGTGGTAGAAATCCCACCACAATTGTGACTCTGTGAGCAAAGACAGCCTGTGCTTTTTGGGGCTGTAACAGCTGAGAGTGTGGCAGAGCAGTTTTTATATTATTTTTAGAGTATACATATATATATTTTTAGAGTAACAATGAAAACATTGTTCCCAAAACAATCTTTCTCTTCTGTCTTCTGTCATAAACTGTAGAACAGAGAAAATGGAAAGGAGCAGAGGTTTGTTTACATTGGCTGGGGTTTTTAAAGTCTTAAAATAGTGTCAGCTTGATGCATGATACTTTAGAAATTGGATTAGTAGCACCTATTTCATCCCACCAGAGGTGGGATTTAAAACTTCCAACAACAGAAACACTGGATGTGAGAGAGCTCAGTTTTCCACCCCTCACACAAGTCTCTTGCTGTACTACTTTAAACAGCTCAGCCATATATATTAAAATATTGCTCCAAACAACAACGGAATGAAAATGTTCCACCAAATGGGGAAAAATAAGAAAAGTGGGCGGCAGCCCTTTCTGAAGAGCTTGTGTTGATTTTGCAAAGTTGGATGCAAACAAGGTTTGCCATATTTCTTTCCTAGAAAAATGTAGATATTTAATAGAAATCTGTGTCTGAGGCTGCTAAGTTGGGGTATGATTTTAGATCTGGGAGGAGCAAAACAGGTTCCAGAGAAGCTGTGGTTGTGTCACCTTTGGAAGTGTTCAAGGCCAGGTTGGATGGGGCTTGGAGCAATCTGGTCTAGGGGAAGAGTCCTGAGTATGGTGAATCCATGGAAAGAAACTTCTGGTTTTCCTGAGATGCTGCCTTTGCAAGGGGAGCTCACAAATACCCCACATAGTTTGAAATGCCCTGAGCAGAACCCAGCTGTGCTTTCCCACAGGTGATGAGGGATTTTCATTTGTATTTTATGGGGGATTTTCAAAGGGCAGTGCAAGAGTATCTGAGTGTATTTGACAGGCAGAGAGGGCCAGTGTGGCAGCAGCTTAATGCAATGGAGCTTTTCCTTCTGTGATCCTGTATAACCCGAGGCACTCTGGGGCTCTTGGACTCGGCAGCTGGGCAAGTTAATCATTGTAACAAGTGATAAATTAACCTGCTCCACTCTCCTTAGCATGGCTGTGATGAGCATTAAGTAAACCAGCGAGCCCTTGCCAAGATGGGAGCTTGTTCTTTGCCAGGGAGGAGGGAGTAAATATTATTTGGAATAAATAAAGCAACTCTGCTTCCCCAGGAAGAGGAAAAGAAGTAATTAAATATGCGAGTGTGGCATGGAATAACTTGCACAAGGACATATCTTGTCTGCTATGCAGCAATGTTCCCAATCAACCATGCTTCTCCTGACCTTTATTTTTCTGTATTTCTACCACATCATATAAGAGACTCTTGATTTAAAAAAGCCAAAACAAACACCTTGTGGGGAGGAATTTCTTCCTTTCTTCAGAGTGCCTCTTTCTTTTGTTCCCTCCAGAGCTCTCACTTCATTTCTGCTGTTCCTTGGAGCACAGGCTTACCTCTTTCCTGATCCCCTGGGCTTGTTTTGCCTCTGGGTGTCATGAACACTATTAATTGTGGGGTTTTTCTCTCCATCTTAAGTCTGTCTCTTCAAGTGGTTTACCTTCATTTACCTGTTCGAGTGATGGATTTTTCTCACCTTTTATTACTTAGTGCTTTTTCTTCATTCTCTAAACCCAACTTCTCCCTTGCCCTGTGGCTGTTAGATGCCATTACAGGAGCATTCATTCTTTCTCTACTGCTTCTCTTGGCTTTCACAGGGAGCTGAGAGCTCTTTGGGGTTAAACTTGACTCACTTCAGTGCCTTCCTTGATGCTGCCTGTGTACTTGGACACTTTAAGGGAATAAAGTCTCAGTGTGGAGATTACAGCTGTGAAATAATGGCTCTTTTGAAGAAGACAAGAATGCTGTTGTCAGTCTTTCCAAGGAAAAACTGAGCACCTTCTTTTGGGGAGAAACAGGCTCAGCTCAGCACAGAGGTGGCTGTTGCAGGTACCCAGGTTTGGAGGGAAGGGTGCAGCTCCTGGGGTGTGTTTGTGGGGGGCTGTAAGGTTTGTGTGGGGTCCCTGGAGCAGTGGGAAGACCCCACTGGGAGATGCACATCAGGAAATGGGGGCACAAAGGGCCTGAAGTGTGACCAGCTTTGGTGAAGGTTTCCATATGAAAAAAATATTTTTACTGGGATTTTGGGCAATTTGAAGCTCCTTCTCATATCCTTTGCCTGATGAACATTCCCCCTCTGCAAGAGCATGGGGAATCCTGAGCTCACACTATGAAAACCCCTGATAATTATAATTTTTTTCTATTTTTCAATGTTGTCATCCCAACAGGAGTCAGAAAAAGAAAACATGTGTGACCTGCCTGTCTTTAACTTGGTGACAAGAACAATGCCATGGGGAAGCTGGTCAGAGGAGCATCACTGCTCTGTCCTTAATTTTCCTGCACAACTGAGGATGATTTAAGAACCAAGGCACAGCCAAGACCTTTCCTCCTCCTGTACTCATCAAGCAATCAGTGCCTCATCACACCTCAGCTTCAAACATTCGTTTGCATCTGGCTGACCTTGACTGCCCTCCCTCGATGGGAAGATGAAGATGTGGAAGTGTCAAAGATTGGGATTTTATGGGTGAGTTGTGAAACAGTGGCTGGTGTGCGCGAGGGCATATGTGGCCCAAAGTCCGGCTAGCTAGAGGAGAAACGGCCGACGCCCCTGCTGCGTCCGAGGCCAGCCCCCCTTGGCGTCGTGGCCTCGGGCTGGGCTGGATTGTGGACTGGATTATACACGCTGGACGAGACGAGGAAAGGGAGCGACCACTTGCTGGGGGTTGAAGTCACTTTATTGAAGGATGGCAGGTACCAACAGAGGGAGAGCAACGACCAGCAAATGGCCAGGAACAAGAGGAGAGGCAAGGTTTTAAAGGTAAGGGGTGGAGAAGGGAGGGAAACCCAGCTAGCCAATAGGAGAACATATAGGGAGGTGCACAACATAACTGACAAACAAACATATCCAATAAACATAAAGTTAAGGAGGAGCCCCGGGACCCCAGCCAACCACAACCCCCAAAGAGAAGAAAGATCTTGAACACTGGGAGGAGTGGGGGGTGATTGACTGGGCCCAGGGTGGAGGAAAAACTTAGTGATATGGTACAGTAGGGGAGGGGAAGTTACATAACTTGAGCGATTGACAGCTCAGGGGGGCAGGGATAACCATAGCAAAATAACTGCAAGGAGAGCTGTGGCAGGAAAACTGGGGAGGGAAGAACCATCATGCAAGGTACAAAGGGGGAAACAATACATAAAATGGGAGGACATAAGAGAAACTTAAAAACGCATTACAACACTGGTGCAGGCTGGTTCTGTGGAAACCTCATGTGCCGTGCCATGGAGGATGAGAGTAAATGGATTAAACAGGAGATAAAAAGGGCAAGGTACCTGGTTAGCTGCTGATGAAGAAAATGTTGGGAAAAAAAAATACATGTAAGAAATATGTCAGAGAAGGTCATTAACTGCCCTGCAGGGTCAGAGCTCCTTTAGTAATTGGCCATGTAGTGAATACTAGAAATTATTTAAAAAGTTCTTAAGTGACTGAGGGCTTTTAGTGAATGGTTGGGGGAAACAAAGGAATAATGTTTCTGGCAGAACTTTTATTATAAATTAAGCATGATCCTCTTTCTGATATAACAGCTGCTTTGATTAAACTGAAATAACCCATGGAGGTCTGGGGTAAGTCAGTGGTCAAAGCCACGATGGTGGCCAGATGGAAGGGGGTCCAACAGAAGAGGAACACAGCCAGGACTATGAAGACCATGATGGTGACTTTCTTCTTGGCTTTGTCCAGGGCTCTGGCATTAGAGATCAGGTGCATGTTCTTTAGCTTGTAGAGCTTCATGGTGTACAGGATGCAGATGGTGGATACTGGAATGGCAAAGCCAAGGATGAGAGGAAAAGGAACCTTGTGATTTCAATAGGGACCAATACAGGAATCTTTGGTGCATGTCCCTGCCCTTGATGGCATTCCATGCCTTTTGATGGCTTTGACTTTGGGAAAGATTTTTTTCTTGTTTTGATTGTTTTCTGAAGTGTCCATGCCATGTCCCTCATATCTTGACCCCTAAGTTGTGTCTTCCTCCTTGACTTTTTCACCTGCTTTTGCAACATCTGTGAGCTTAGTTTTGGCATGTTTTGGTCCTTTGCACTGCACCTGATATAAGACCGGGCCATTTCCTTAGAGTCACTAAATTTCCCAAATTTTCTTTTTTTCTCCTGCAATTGCAATTCCTTTGATGGTGTCTCCATTCCAGCATGTTTGCAAGTCCTTCTTTTCTGTTTTGGCCTTCAGTGGGGATCAATTTTGGCAAGCTTTGCTGCATGCGCCTGCACTTGCTGGCGTATGGCATGGCTGCAATTGATGGCTTTGATTTTTGCAAATATTTTTTCTTTTTTTGGTTGTTTCCTGAACTGTCCATGCCATGTCCCTCATATCTTCCCCCTAAGTTGTGTCTTCCTCCTTGACTTTTTCCCCTGCTTTTGCAACATCGGTGATCTTAGTTTTGGCATGTTTTGGTCCTTTGCAATGCACCTGATATAATCCCGGGCCATTTTCTTAGAGTCAGTACATTTCCCAAATTTTCTTTTTTTCTTTTCCAATTGCAATTCCTTTGATGGTGTCTCCATTCCAGCGTGTTTGTAGGTCCTTCTTTTCTGTTTTGGCCTTCAGTGGGGATCAAATTTTCAAGGTTTGCTGCATGTGCCTGCACTTGCTGGCATATGGCCTGTCTGCATTTAGATGGATTTGAATTAGGGAAAGATTTTTTCTTTTTTTTTTTTTTTTTTGTTTTAAGTATTCATGCCATGTCCCTGATATATTTCCCCCTAAGTTGTGTCTTCCTCCTTGACTTTTTCCCCTGCTTTTGCAACATTTGTGAGCTTAGTTTTGGCATGTTTTGGTCCTTTGCAATGCAGCGGATTTCCTCACAGCCTATTTTTTGAAGACACTAAAATTCCCGATTTTGTGCTTTTTTCAATTGCATTTCATTTGAACCTATCTCCTTTCCAGAGTGTTTGTAAGCCTTTATTTTGGGATTTACAAGATTCCTTTTCCCTTCCCGAAAAGAAAATGAAACTTCCTTTCGAGAAGGGAAAAGGAATCTTACGATTTCAATGGGGACCAATAGAGGAATCTTTGGTGCATGTCCCTGCCCTTGATGGCATGCCATGCCTTTTGATGGCTTTGACTTTGGGAAAGATTTTTTTCTTTTTTTGGTTGTTTTCTGAAGTGTCCATGCCATGTCCCTCATATCTTGCCCCCTAAGTAGGGTCTTCCTTCTTGACTTGTTCCCCTGCTTTTGCAACATCTGTCAGCTTAGTTTTGTCATGTCGGCCCCTGCCAGGCGTCTGAGCAGGGACGAGGAGGCAATGAGGCCCCAGGCCTGCAAGGGTCACTTGTCCCCTCGTGGCCTCAGGCCCAGGCCCAGCAGCCATGGCCAAAGTGCTGCCCATGCTGGCTCTGGCAGGGCTGTCTCGCAGCTGCTGCCCATCCCTGTGCCCTGTGCAGCCCAGGCTGTCCCACGGTGTCCCTGCCCTGCGCCTCTGTCCCTGCAGGCTGTCGGCATCCCCCGGCTGCCCCACCTGGCTGGGCCCTTCCTTTGCTGACAGCTCTGCCTCCTGCCTGCCCCTGCCTGCCCACACAGAGCCTTGGGCTGCTCCAGGCTCCTGCTGGGGACGTGCTGCACCACAGCCCTGCCCTGCCAGGGAAATTCCCTTCTGCTGCTGCCCGGGCTGGGCCTCCCCAGCTGCCCTTGTGCGGGGTGCGGAGGTTCAGGGATATCACACCACAACCAATATGATCCGGTGAAGCCAAATTTATTATCCCTAAAAAGACTATATTTATAATAAATCTCTACTGTCCACGTGTCTCTAGCTAATACATGATTGGTTAATCCTAGCTGTTTACACATCTAAATAAGAATGCTGATTGGATCACCTAATTTTTCACGCGTCTTGCTGTCGTCTTCTGGCCCATTCATGGTTCAATGTTTTCCTTCTTTCCAAGCTTGCTGTCAAACTCGCTGAGTCCTGATGACTCTTCTTGTATTTTTCTCAAGGATATACCAACCCCATTTATGAATATGTCCATTATCCATTGTTTGTGAATGTGTCCATTGTCCATTAGTACAAGCAGGTTGGATTGTGCATCGGCTGAATATGGCCCTTGTCTAGCCAGAACTCCTCAATCTGCAAAAAACTCTCAACAGTTCCCTGGTTTTGTTTTTGCACAAGCCAGACTGATTTAAAAGCACGCTCAATTATTTTCTGCACAGCAAGGCACTACAAGCAGAATTGAAAAAAGAAGACAAAGTATCATTATTCCAAAGGGTACTAAATCCTTGAGCCAGCCTGTTATTCCCCAGGATTTTAGCCACTCATCAAAAGAATTCTCAACCACTGTGAGCTTTTTCATATTCTCCTTAAGCAATGACAATTTCTTGTCAGTAGATCCAGAGTGGTCAGAGAGATTCATGCAACACATCCCTTCAAAATCTTCACGCTCATCTCCTTGTGCTAGCAACAAAAAATTTATAGCAGTCCTATCCTGTAACACAGCATGGTGTATGCTACCTACATCAGTGGTAAGCTAATTCCGGATTGCAGATGTAATGTTAATTTGTTTTCCTGTCCAACAAGCCAATAGTTTGAATGATGTAAGGGCCTGTGATGAAGCTAATCCTGGTGTGAAAAGTGATGCCAGGATAACCAAAGGCCAATTCCACAATTCTATATTATCCTTGCAGTCTGAGCCTAATAGATGCTCACTACATTTTGGACGTTGGAATTTGTGCCTGATGTCAAGCATCTGTTGAATGCTAGGGGCAGTGTCAATTTCCCAAACTAGCATGGTCCTCCTAATCCTTTCTGAGGAATTGCAGGCCAAGCTTTATCTCCACCAAAGAGAAACAAAAGTAGAAAAAAGTTTTTGCAGAAGCTATTGTAGAAGGGACTTTTCTCTCCAATGATGTAGAAGCTTTTCTTGTAGTAACTAATGCTGCAAGTAGAGTTTGAGAACCTTTTGATTGGAAGATTTTAGAAAAGATGAGAGCTGCATTTTCGCAATTTGGTTAAAAATGCCAACTTGCACAGTCACTTCTGCAGTATATTTTTCCATCTAACGCATTAATTCCAGCTGATGTGCATACCCTAATAAGACTTAGAATGCCACCCTATCAGCAGGTGATGTTTCATAAAAGCTGGGAGGAAAAGTGTGCTCAAGAAGCTGCAAGAGCTAGAGTGCAGGGTGATCCTCTGTATGGTTTAACAGCACAACAGTTACTTGGCAAAGGGCCCGGGGCTACTGCCACTGCCCAGGCTAGGAGCATTGATCACATCTTACAGATGAGCCAACAACTAGCATGTAATGCATTTCTTGCACTTCCAGATAAGTTACACACTATGTCTTTTACACAGATTTGTCAAAGAAAGAATGAAGACTTTGATAAATTTGTAGACAAATTGCATGAAGCTATCTATAATCATTCTGATTTCAATTCAGACACAAAGATACAACTGGATGGACTTTGGGATCATTTCTCCATTCCAAATGGCTTTCCCTTCAGTCACAAGAGCCTTCCATCTCTTCCAAAACTTGCCTGCTGAAACTCTTCTGCTCCCATCCAAATCAGTTCACTACTCCAGCATAACCCTTGAAGCACGGACAGATGACTCTTCAACTAATTATAGCAGAAAAGAAGGGTATTTATTGCAGCCCTGGTCACATGTGAACTAGTTTCCAAAGACACGTGCAAGGAGTTGCAGACTCCTGCTCTCTATTTCTACAGAAAAGGTTTTACATTAGGTTTCTAAGGACCCATAATACATAATTATTACCTGACTGCTTCGCATTTTTATCAGCTGAATATCTATTACAGCTGCGCAATTGTATTCCCTTAACTGGATCAGTGGGATTTTGAAATGAGGGAGTGGTTGTATGGGAGGAAGAAAGCAGACTTCCTCATGGTGAACTCGCCTCCCATGGCCAGTTGGCAAGGCCTTTTGACCTGCTGCTCATGGTCCAAGCCTCTCCTAACTGTTCAATTATTCTTAAGGCAAGGTCTTTCTATGGTCTCAGCTTCTTCACAATTGCTTCCTCTATCCCTGTCACTCCTAGCTTTATGTTCCTAATATATTTGGTACGCTTTAACTAAGGCACATGATTTCTGCTACCTGTATTACTAACTTAGCTTCTTACCTCATTTTAAAATCTTAACTAAAATATGCAATCTTCTACTATCCCAATTCTATTCCCAGCTGGGCTCTCGACCCACCTGCACTTTTCAATTATCCTCATTACATTTTCAGCTGAGCTCTTGACTCACCTCAGGCACATCCCCGACTGCCTCTCTCCCAGCAGCTCAGAGCTGCATTGCACAGCGCTTGCTGTGCACCACAGAGCACAAAGCAGGCTGGCCTGGTGGGCCTGAATATTTCTGCCAAACACTCTGCATCTCATACCTTTGCTCTGGCTCAGTGCAGAACTGCAGGGTTGCAGGCGCTTCCTCCCAGAGCTGCGTGAGGCGCTGGCTCCTGCAGATGGGCCCTGCCAAGCTGTCCCTGCCTCACGCTGGCCTCGCTTCCCTGGCACAAGTGCCGGGCCTGAAGGAGCTGCCCTGTGCTCCAGCCTGCCGAGCAGCCCGGCTCCCTGCCCCGGTGCCCAGAGTGCTGCACACACTGCTGGCCTTTGCCAGGAGTTGCAGGGCAGCCGGCAGAAGAGGAGGAATCCTCAGGCAGCCCAGCGGCCCGCGGCTGCCCTTGGCCTTTCTCTGCTCCTGGGCACACTCCAGACGGCCATGGCCCCCAGGCCGGGCTGTGCCCAGCACGGCTGCGCTTCCCCTCGGCAGCAGCCAGCTGCCACCTGGGCTCTGAGAGCGGAGGATTCGCCCGCTCCCAGCAAGAGGCACCCAGGGCCCGGCTGCTGCCTCTTGCAGCTCCAAGGGCCTCCTTCCAGCCTGCCTCTGCCGGGGCTCAGGCTGCTCCGGCCTCTGCCGGGGCTCTGCTGGGGCTCCAGCCCGGGCAAGGCCGGGCCCGCTCTCACCTCACAGGCGCTGACAGCTCTGCGCCACAGGAGACCTTCCCGAGCACCCTCTCTGATCTTTCTGCTTTCTCACTTGAGCAAGGCTCTCCTCCAGCCAAAGAGATTATTGCATTTAGGGCTACAAATCCAAGTGGCAGGAACCCCATTGCTCTCCAGTCACACCTGAAGGCCTGCATCTGCTCAAGATGTTTGGGCTGCCTCATTCTTCCTTTGGTTTTGCCTTCAAATGCCATTGCCCTTTCTGCCTCAACTAGAAATACCTCAGCTGTGCCATAACCAGCCAGTGGGTCATATTCCAAAGGCAGTGCGGTCTGGAGAGGATGAATGAAGAAGAGCCCTCCTCACTTATGAAACCATACAAAAAAAGCCATATGTGTGACTTAGTACCAATAAAAAACAATTGGTAATTCAGAAAAAAATGTTGAATTTTCTGAAGGGGTCAGAAGGAGGAGAATCTTCCAAGTGAGTTGATGTTTCAGAAACTTTATTAATTACAACTCTAATCTATAATTCTATGCTACAAATCTCTTTAGCAACCCTACTCTACAATCCTACTCTAAATTGGTAACAGAGATAACATCTTGACATGATTGCTATGTTCTCGTCTCCTAGGGTTAGGGTTAGGCTTAGGCGTAGGTTTAGGCTTAGGTTTAGGCTTAGGCTTAGACTTAGGTTCAGGTTTGGGTTTAGATATAGGCTTTAGCTTAGGCTTAGGGTTGGGGTTAGGGAAAGGGTAAGGGAAAGGGTAAGGGTTAGAGATAGGGATAGGATTAGGGTTTGGGTTAGCATTTAAGGCTAGGGTTAGGTTTTAGGTTTAGAGTTTAGGGTTAGGGTTATTCATCTTCTTCACTGAGTTGATGACTTGTGCCAGGATGAATGGTGGCTTGGCTGAAGTTACAAATGGATGCTGTCCACCGGAAAAAAAAAAAAAAGAAACAACAAAGAACAGTGAACCATTACTTTCCAAGCTCATTGCTTCAGGGACTCAGTCAGGATACATCAAGTTCCTGGAAAGACCCAGAAAGAGGAGCAATGGGACCATCTGCTCCCCAGTCGTCCCCAATGTGCAAGACCTTGCCATCACAGGCAAACCTGACCCAGAATCCCACTCATCTGTTTATTGTGATGTCTTCATCCTGCTGGGATTTTTGCCCTGCTAGCGCTCTAGAAATGGTGCTTTCTGTCCCGGGGTTTTCTTCCTTTCAGGAAACTCCAATGACTCACATAGGTCCCTGCCTTTGAAAGACAGGCACTGTGCTGATTCCCACAGGGACAGAAAGCAGTGTCTGCCTTTCCATGCCCTGCCCCTCGTGTGCTGGATGGCACCTTCCTTCCCAGCAGGGCCAGCCCAATGGCACTGGGCCCCGCAGTTCCCTCTCTGCCACACAACCTGGCAGTAACCCTGGCACAGTTCCCATCTGCTTGAGCGTGCCAGGCAGCAGATGGGGCTGGGACAAGTCCCTCCCAGCTGTCCCTGTTTGCATGGCAGAAACCTCTGAGGGTGGGCCGGGGGGCACCAACCAGGGCCCCTCAGAGGCTCACAGTGAGCCCCCCACAGCCCCTCCTGCCCACAGCCAAATCTCTGACCCCTAGGCTGGGACTGGCTTCCTTGGGTTCCTCCACCACCATTTCACGTCTCTGTACCCTGCATTGCTCTACTTCAATTTTTTTGCCATTAGATAAAGCTGAACACTCCACCAAATCACAAAAGAGGGCAACAGACACAGTCAGAGGACAGAGCACCTCTCCTCACAGGAAATGCAGAGGGAGCTGGAGTTATTCAGTTTTGTGAAAAACAGGCCCCAGGGAGACTTTATTGCCATTTTCCAAAACTAGTGAGTGGCTTTGAAGAAAGTGGGGGACATCTTTTTTAACAGGGCCAGTTACAATAGGATATGGACAAATATTTTTAAACACTAAGGGCATCTAATCAGAGTAGGTCTAAGGAAGAACTTGTTTACTCGGAGCATGGTGCCACCCTGGCACAGCTTGCCCCAAGAGCTTGTAGGTGCCCCATCCCTGCAACCATTCCGGCTCCGGTGGCAATGGGCTCTGAGCAACCTGATCTCTTTAAAGATGTCCCTGCTCATTGCAGGACACTTGCACCAGAGGACATTTACAGGGCCCTGCCAGCCCAGCCCAGTCTAGGATTCCTCACCATTTTCATTTGAAGAGCAGCAAGAGTGGAGGTGAGGAGGAAGGGGGCTCATCTGCTGCCTTGGGCTTGAGTGGAGGAGGAGCCCATCCCTCAGAGCCTGTTTCACCTGCAGCCCCTTCACATTTTACCTGCAGGAGCTCCTTGGCAGACCAGCGCTGCTCCTCTTCTGTCTGCAAGCAGCAGCTCAGGAAGTCACGCAGCAAAGCCGAGAGGAGCTTGGGCTGCCGCAGCTGTGGAGTCCCTACTGTGGCTATCAGGTATGTAGCCTGGAGAGAAAGGAGACACCAGGCTCCACCTCCTGCTTTCACACCTCTAAGGCTCTCCCAGATCCCTTTGTTTACCCTCTGTTCTTCAGTGGCAGTTTCTGCCCTGGCACAGACCCAGAGATGACTTTCCTTTACCAACCAAAAACCCAAACCCCGATGCAGCCACAGCTTTTCCACCATCCTGCAGATCTTGCCTTGGCAGCTGATTTCATTGCCTGACCTAGTTAGTGGGAACTACATCAGCAAAAGGACATTTGCTTCTCTGAGGATTCATGCCAGCTTGAGATGGTTTTTGGAAGAGGGACTTTGCTATACTAACTAATTTCAAGGGTTACTACATAAAAGGCATCTCTGCAGTGCTTGTTGGTCCTTTAAGCGCACGTGCCCTAGAACAAAACTCATCCAGCTTTTTGTGCTGTTCTTGAAAACAATGGGAATTGGAAGAAAAGAAAGGAAATCCATCAGTTAATACCCAGGTAGGGAAACAAACATTTACAATCTCCTCTTCAACACAGACACATTAAGATGCCTGCACAAATGTATTGGGATGAAAATGCCTGCTTGGGCACACAGGAGCCACTTGAAACTCTGTCTCTCAGCCGTCTGAAAATTTCAGCTTCCCATTTTTGCAGCCAAAGAAAAATTGTCTAGGTCAGAAGAAGGAGAGGTTCCATCCCTATGGACACCCTCTAGTCATTTGGCTGCTCAAGTCAATGCATTAATGCTAGGCCCATGCCAGAAAGTGCCAGGAAACAAACAGGAGGTTTTGGCAGGCTCTCCACATCACCAGGCTCTGGCTTGGTGACGTGCAGAATGTTGCTTGGGCTAGGAGAGAAACACAGTCACTGAGTGTTTCAGCAGCACTGCACAAGAAGCAGAAGAGACTCTGTGCATTACACACTCATGCCCATGTTTTCCAGTGAGAAGAAACTGCACACAGGGTTAGGTTCCTCTCTAAAGACCACGGTTTTAGAAACTTTGTTGGGTTTGGGTTTCCTTCCTTCATTTCTGGAAAGATAACAACACTTTTAAGATGATTTTTCCCTGTTATTAAGGCCATCTACACAGACAAAAGAACTGGAACCACTAACCCAAAGGAAAGTGTTGAGTGAGAATGCAGTTTGTTTGGAGTTTGTTTGCATGTGGTAAGGCTTGAGTTCCCCCACTGATGCAAGCAAAAGTACAGCAGATGCTGATGTGTTGCAGGCACATTTGTAGGAGGGGACCTTGGTGGAAGTAGTTCCAGCAGATGGCAATGGGATTTTGTCCAGTGGCACACAGGACATGGGACAGGTGAGAAAGACAGTGGGATCAGTGAGTATTTGCTCCTTACCGTGCCAGAACTTTCGCCCAAGTAAGGAGGTTCTTGTTCTATCATTTCAATTCCCACAATTCCAAAAGACCATATGTCCACTTTGGGGCCATATGGTTGACCTGTCACCACTTCAGGCGCCATCCACCAAGGAGTCCCGGTTACCGAGCACCGTCTGCTCTGCTCAGGGCTGAGCTGAGTAGCGAGGCCAAAATCAGCTGAGGAGAAAACAAAATACTGGTTTTATCTGAAATCTGTGCAATTAGGAAAGCAAGCAAAAGAATTCCCCAGTAGAAGTTTGAAATTGCTCTGTTGAATCTCCTGGCATTGGCGACTTTAAAAATCCCCCCATGTTTTACACTGCCTCCAGCAGTGGCTTTTGTTCTTTGGAAACTTTAGACTTGTAACTCCCTCCCTCTGGAAGGGACCCACACAGAGCAAGGCCACTCTTGACTGCTTGTGGCTCCTTCTACCTCTGTGCACGTTGCAACTGTGCCCTCAGCTCGCAGCAGGGGTCCCTGCACTGCCACCAGCACCATTTTTGGGGAGCTGGCAGTCACGCCAAGCAGCCCCACACCCACATCCCTGGAACGCTGCACCTGACCAAGAATATACTGACCCAGTTTGACAGAACCGTCCGTTCTGAGAAGGATGTTGTCACTCTTCACGTCTCGATGGATCACATCGTTTGCATGAAGAAAATCCAGTCCTTGCAGGCACTGAGCGAGAAAACGGAAACAGAAGGGGAAAAATGAGTGATGTGATTTCATCACACAAGAAAGGAAACAAAGAATCTAAAAGATCCCTCTCCAGGGGAATGGGGAGTAATGGCAGAACAGTCATGGCCACTGAGAGGAAGAGCTTGCTGCTCCAACACTTGCAGAGCAGGACCTTTCTGAGGAAAGGCACGTCAGCTTTGGAAAGAGCAACAGCACCTGCTGTTGTAGGCTGTCCCCTGCCAACCAGCCAGGATGACTCCTGCTGCAGCGCATGTGCTCAGAAGCAAAGAGCATTCTGGCTGCACTCCTATCCTTTTTAGCTGAGCACTGAGAGAAACGAGTCTCTCTCTTCTTTCTTTGCTCTTTGTTTCAAATCCTGCCACCAGCACCTTTGCTTTTACAGGCAAGGAATGCAGTGAAGACAGACTCCAGGCAAACATTTAGAGAGGCAAGGTGGAGAACAGCAAATACAAATACAAGAGACAGAGTGAGAATACAACAGCAGGAGGTAAGAGCGCTGGCACTGAGTACAGGGAGTGCAGGGGCACTGGCAGGCCTTTCACTTGAGATGCTTTTACTTGCCCATAGCATACCAGCAACACAGAAACAAAGCTCGGCACAGGAAACCTCTCCTGTTCTGAGCCCCTGTTTCCCAGACAATCCTGCCCAAGCCCTTGGAAACACAGATGGCATTGCTGACCTCCCGACTGATGGCTGCCATCTCATCTTCAGACAGGCAGGTCTGGCTGACGATGTCGCTCAGGACACCTCCATCCATGTACTCTATAACCAGCAAGAGTTCCTCGCCCAGAAGGTAGCTGAAAGAAGGAAACAAGGGGGTAGAGATGAACATGCATGGCTACGTTGATTTTTTGCTTCCAGGTTTCTTATTTCCAGATGCCTTTGTGACAAGGACAGAATCAAAGGAATAGACATTCCCTCTTGGCTGTGCATTATTTGCAATCTGTGCAGTGTCTCATAGAGAAAGACACATCTGTGAAAAAGGAGATGTCTTAGATGGGCAGCAAATGAAAAGTGCAGTTCAGAAACAGCCCAGATAAAAAACATGCCAGGCATGGTGTTTCTGGAAATAAGCACCTAGTCTTCCTGGCATGCATAGCAATGGCAAAGAGGGGCAACAATCCAAGGGAAATCTACTTTAGGATGGTTCATCTGCACTTAAGAAACTTTAAAAAATCAATCCCAAATAAATGTGGAGGCAGTGAACTTTGAGGCTATTGAGTTAGGAAGATACAGCTGATCCAGGTTTTGAATAATTTTGGAGTAATTATCAAACTAGGTGTGCCAGGGAAGACTCATGCAGACAAGATGCACTCTCTTCTCATCCATTGGAGATGAGTAGAGAAATATGAATAAATAAAAATTACCGGCTTTACTTGCTGCCACTGACCAAAGTGGGTTTTTAACCTCTCATGTTTGCTTTATGTAAACACACATCCATGGGATAAGACCATGACCTCTCACCTGTCTAAATAATTCACAACATTGGGACTCCTATACTTCTTCATGATCATTATTTCATTAAAGGTTAGCTCCTTCCTCCTCACTCCTTGAAGATTTATTTTTTTTATTGCCACCTAAAATGACATTGAAAATCAGTAACTTGAGGGGTTGGTGGCACGAGACCACAAGGCACGTGGAGCGAGTGATTTTGCAATGACACAGCTGAGCTGTGCCAAACTGCCTTGTGATTAGGCACTGCAGTAATCAGGAACTGACATTCCAACAGCCCATTTCTCTGCTCCCTTGGGAGCCAGTTACAGGACACGTGGGGCCACTGACATTTTGCCTTGACCACTTGGGAACAACGGTGTCTCAGTTATCACCCACAAACCTCTGACCGCACTCTCTGCTGCTTTGTTTGGGACTCAGAAGAAGGAATCCATGCCTTAATACTCTGTGGATACATCTTGTGATATGGGCAGGGCTTAGGGCTTTCAGGGACGCCTTGCAGATCTCTCCCTACGTGCAGTTCCCAAGTGCAGCACTGCAGGTGGCTAAGGAACTACCAGTAACTTTCAGATGGATTTGCTGGCAGCCAGAAATGAGAATCCAGGACTCTGAAGCTGTAGCCCCAAAGAGCAGTGAGGTGCTCGCAGGCACCACCTTTGTTTTAGCAATGGAGAGCGAGTGAGCGCGTCCTTCTCTGAAAGGAACCGCTGCCCTCCGTGCCTTCCTTCGGGCAGCTGAGGAGGACAAAGTCCCAAATGTGTTCTGTGGGCTGGCACCAGTCTGTGCTTCTTGTGCCTTTTCAGCACAGCTCTGCCCAAAGCTCCAGCCACAGCTCACACCAGAGGGGAAAGCCCTCGAGTGCAGCAGAGCCTGCAGGGGCTGGTGACATTTACCTCTCCTCCTGTGGCACTGTCGAGTCCTCTGTAAACATCTCCAAAAGTCCTAGAAAAAAAACAGAAGCAGAGAAAGGAGAAGCTGTTTAGATCTTGCAGTGAAAGCCAGCCCACACAGGAGATCTCTGCTGGAAGTGTCAAAACCTGCAGGATGCAGGAGGGCTCTGCCAGAAGGGAGATGATGCATTTTCCTGTCAAGTGCATGGGCACTGGGCCTGTTCCTGAAGCACTGGGGTCCAATTTCTAAAGGGAGTTTAGTCTTTCCTCTTGGGTTTCACTGTCTAAACAGTGTGGTTGCTATCCTGACCACAGAGTATTTCCCTCTTCAAACCAGGGGCAAGAATTGTTCCTGGGAACTGTTATCTCACAGCTTTGATAGGGCATAGGTTGCTCTTTCAGGCAAGCAAGTTTCTTCTCTTTTCATTAGTGTGCCAGTATGATTTTGAGACACACAAAAAATGCTAAAGAAATTAACACAGAGCTGTCCCACACTTGAGAGACAAGGAGACCTTCCAGGTCCTGTTCCTTGATGCAGGAAAGACCTCGGTAGCAAGGCATCTCTGACAATGCCTTCTGAGCCCACTCACAAATTCTGAGCAGCATTGAGAGATGGGACGATCTCTCCCCAGTGTGTGATCATCTTTGCAGCTGTCCTGACTTCACGCTGGATAGACATTCCACCCCCAAAACACCTGGCCCACGGTTGTGCAGGAGTAACTGCTGTTGGACTCACCCGCTGCCAATATAATTCAGATGCGTGTATTTCATAAGGGGATTTTCAGTGGTGTTCACCATTCTCCCTGAGGGAAACAAAATGCAAGATGCTGACTTTAAAGCAGAGATCCCAGCTTCCAGGAGATACAAAAGGCAGCCCCAGCGCCTGGAGCTCTGAGCCCTTTGTGGTCGGCTGGGGAACAACAACCACAACCAGGCAGACAGCCCTGCAGCACAGGTGGCCAGCACAGAGACTGATTTGTACAGTCTTTTGAAGAGTTCTCTTGACAGGAAACAAAGCACAGGGACATACAATCCCAGGAGAGGAGGACATCTTCCCCACCTTTCAGCAGTTTGCCAAAGGAATGCCTTCCCATTTGTAAACCAGAGCAGCTCCAGCTGCAACCGATCCTGACGGGGCATTCAGCATCAGGACCCTGACCTGTTTGTGAGCAGGCTGAGCTCAAAGATGCCCCTCTCCCAGCTAAGGAAGGCTCCAGCCTCTGCAGTCCCTCCAGCCCTCAGGGACAGGGCAGCGACCACAACAAGGCTGGCAAAGCCCCAGCATGAGCACTGACAGGCACTGATGGGAAGAAGCCAGAGTGAGCCTGAGCCCCAGACAAGCTGTTGCCCCCATTCAGGACACAACAGGATGGGCTTTGAGATCAGCCACACCGAGGCACAGATCAGTGCCCTTTTTGTCCCAACAGGTGATGGCAGACACAGAATCCACTGGGCTCTGGTCTCAGCCCCACCAGCTCTCTTATCTGAGAGCACAGCACTGGCAGCTGTTATGGGCAAGAAGCAGATTCATTGGGTTGTGCTGCAGATTCACAAAGGGCTTGATGTGTTTTCCTAGAGACTGATCTGAGCAGGGCCTGGGCCAATGGGTAGGATTCTAACAGTCATGGGAAAGAGTGGGAATCAGGTATGGAAATGTGCCATGGATCTGAGGGATATACCATGGCTGGGCTGGAGGCTCTCTCCTGAGAAATGCCTGCAGTACAGTTTTATCTGATCATGCCACTTGGATGTGTCTCCTGGACACATTTTGATAAGCATAAAACTAGAAGATTAAATAACGTTTGTTATCAAAGTCTCTGTTTTTTCTTTGGCGACACATGGAAAATACCTTGTGCTCTCTATTTGTCCTGTAACCTGATGTTCTTTCAAAGTAGTTCTTATTGACAAAAAGATAGCATTCTCTTATTGACAAAAATATAGCATTCTCATGAAAATAAACTGCAGATGTAGTAGTGGTAACAGTAACAGTCATAAAAATGACATTAGTAAAACGTGGGGTAGAAGGGCTCCTTCAGGATGGAGAAAAACACAACAAAAAACTCCCAACAAAAATGAAAAACAGAAAAGCAATCCCACCCTACCCCCCCAACAAAAAAAACTCCAAAACCAAAAAGACAAAACTCCAAAGTCAGTCCATTTCTGTGAAGTTTTTTTGCTGTGATGACTGGTTGCAAGTCAGGAGTCTAAGGAGAATTTAGGAAGCTAAAAATTCTGTTCAGTTTGGCCACTAGCGCACAGGACTTGCCTTGATCATTTGCTAGGTCACAGCCTTCTGCTGATCCAAGAACAATCCCTGCTTCAGCCTTTAGCAGAGAGGGAAGCTCAGGCAAACCCAAGCCAGTCCCAGGTGCCCTCAGAGGCAGCAGGAACACCCAGAGCTCTCTCGCTGCCTCGCAGCACAGCACTGCCTCTGGGGAGTCCTAAATGGCCCTGTGACACCGAGCTCAGGAGGAGCATTGGGTACAGCTCTGCTGACACCTGCACACAACACACTGTCCCTCAGATAAGAAACACCCCAGACGTACCCAGCAGCTCCAGGTACTCCTCCTCAATCTCCTGTTCCCGGGATGTGCCCCAGCCTGAGTTCCCAGATTTCACAGAAGGGCTTCCTCCAGGTGATGCTGCTGCAGCAGCAGGTTCAGAGCCCATGATGTGCTGGACCTGGAGCATTTCTGGTGGGCACAGTTCCTGTGCCTCACTCCTCACTTGGGGTTCTTCATTGCCACACATTCCCTGCAAGTCTTCGCAGGCTGCCCGGTGAGATGTCAACACTTGCACCTCAAGTCAAACAGAACAAAGCAGTCAGACACTACAGCTTGTCCCTGTCAGCCAGGAGTCATCGACTGTGAGGAAAGGCAAAGAACAGATTGACAGGGGATACAACAGCTTGTTTCAATCCTCCATCTGGGTCACCAAGTTCCACTGTAAAAACACCTCAAGAAAAAAGGAGAGCAGGAACAGGCCAGCAGGAATCAATTTGGATGACTGCTGGCCAAAAGGCCAAAGGACAAGTTTCACTGTCCAGGGCAGACGTTGAGATTCAGCACACCGGGAAATGTCCTTCAGAGTGACTGTGATACACACACTACAGCAGCATGGCACTCAGAGGCATGGCCCCACTCCCTGCTGCTCTGCACTGGAAAGGCAAGAAGGGCAGAAACCACCAGACTGGTGACTGCAGTGGCTGCATCCCTCTTTCACTCACTTGGTTTTGCAGAGACTGACGGAAGCGATTAAGTTTCTCTCGGATGATTTTCATTTCTTCCTCCAGCTGCTTATGCCTTGCCTTGATCATACTGTGAGCTGTCTGAAGCTCTGCATCCAGCTGTTCCTTCATGTTCTCTAATAAACAAAAGAGAGGACATTTCATGAGTGGAGTGGCTGCCACTCTTTCATTCACCTGGTTTTGATGATCGCCCCTCTGCTGATGGAGATTCTCCTCTTGAATTCTTCCCATGTCTTCCTTGTTCTTTCTCTTCACTGCCATGATGTCACTCTGAGCTTCGGGCAGCTCTGCTTGTGGCTCTGCCTTGATATTCTGTACACACAAAAGCAGAGCAAGGGACTGAGAGCTGCCATCAGGCTCAGCTTTTTTCCTCTTGCAGCCTCAAAATCACATTCATTCAGCCCCTTCTTTCTGCTTCCCTCCCCACATCTGCCTCCATTGCAAACCTCCTGTCCCAGGGCTGATCTCTGCAGATTGCAAGGCTCTGTGCTTCCATTGCCTGTGGGACTCCTGGCCTCCTCAGTCCCAAGAGCTCTGGTTTATGCCCCTCTCCCTGCCTTTCCCTCTGTGCCCTGGCCAGTCAGGCTTACCTGGCCATTCTCCTGTGGCTCTTCCACCTGCTGCCTGAGCTGCTCTTCCTGCCCTCGGGCTGGGAACAGCTCTCCCTGAGTCTGGCATGGCAGCTCAGATGAGGCAGTGTGCTCCTGCTCTTTCTCTAGAAGCACCTGCACAGAAAGCAAGAGAAGATGGGTTTCAGCTTCCCATACGCACTTTGTGAGCCAAGACTCATAGACTGCTGGGCTCACACGTTCCCAAAGCACTGTGCTGCTGCTCTCCTGGGTCGTTCTCTGCCCGAGGGGAGGCACAGATTCCAAAGTGACCCTGGCCCTACAATCAGGGGCCATCTGGGACTGAAGCTCCAGCAGCCTCTCAGGCAGCTGACAGGGAAGGGGTGGCATTTCTCAAGGGTCTGGTGAGGGCCTCCCTCTGCTTCCGCCGTGTCCTGTTTGTCTTTCAGTAGTGACTGACTCCCTGCCCTGTCCCACAGCTCCATCCTGGCTCTGCAGGGGCTTCCTGGGTGAGCTCACTCCTTGTGAGAGACACTTCTGGAGTTCACCTTCTCTTCAGGCCTGCACCAGCATTCCTCCTTGCTGACATCCACACTCTTGTTAGAAAACCGGGTCATTCAGGAGATAAGGATGCATGCAAAGATCTCTGATGGAAGTCAGAGAACCTCTATGGCCACCTCTACATATGGAGGAGGACCAAGGTGTTTCTTCTCCCTCTTTTGTCAACGGAGAATTCTGACCAGCAGTAACAGAGTTTCTCATAAGGCCCCATTAACGAATGCACTTACACAGCCCTGGGGATGCCAGTGAAGGAAACCATGTGTCATGTATGGCATGGCATGTATGACCAGAGTCACCAGACCCCAGCTACAGCATGGGATAGTTCCATTCCCTTAAGACATGCAAAAATTCAAAGGACAAATGAAGGCTTCAGGTGAGAAAAGGCTGGAGTAGGAAAACATGAGGGGAAAAAACAACCATCTCTGGAGGGGGAAACATCTCTGCCTGCTCAGGATCAGTCAATGGAACTTGTCTCTACTTCTCTCCTGAAGGGATGCCTTTCTGTGAGCTTTGCATCTTCCACTGCTTTGGAGCAGAGCCAGGAAGATTAAAATCGATAGATAGACAGATCTCACTTTTATCATCTCTCTTTACTGTGCTGTAGAATTTACCTTCTTTGAATGGAGATATAATTCTCTCTCCTAGGTTTTTTTTAAGGGAAGGTAGTGAGAAACTCATAGAAGGAGAGAAAACAATGATTATCTCTACTTGCTGTTCTTGTTTTTTAGTACATGAAGAATGTGTTATAGTGATTGTTTACTGAAAGTGATTTGTTAATTGGATTTTAGAGATAGTTGTTTAGACTGATTAGATAATTAGATAAAAGGCTGTGTGGAGACAGTCACGAGTTTTTCTTTCGTATGTTTTTAGTATAATATCTCTTTAGTATAGTTTTAATATAGTACTAGTGTAATATAACATAGCTTAATAAAGCATTTGTTTAAACTTCTGAATCATAGAGTGAAAGCACATTTTTTGCCACGTGGGAGTCACCCTGAATCAATCCTGTCCTTTCTGTCGCTACACACATCAGCACTCGGCAGCAGTGCCCCAACCAGCAGCCATCCTGAACTTGCTCTCCTGTTGCTTCAGTAACCCACACTCTTGGGGAATCTGGAGCATGTCGGTCCTTATGGAATGCAATCGGACCCAGAGCACTGCACTGGGAACGGCTCTCTTGTGCATCTGTGCTCGGGCAAGTTCTTCGCTTGGACTCGCCCACACTGATGGTGCTGAAGTGGCTGGAATCAGAAATGCAGCCCAGCCCCTCCCAGCTCCTCTAATCTCTGAGCACCAGCTGGAATGCAAGGGCATTGATTTCCTACTCAGTTCCCAAACACAACACACACTGATTCCCTGGGCAGCCAAAAGACACGGGAGCCGTTAACTTGAAAAGGATGGGCAAGCCCTACTGGCTGGTCTGGCACCAGAACAGCTCGTTCTGCACCAACATCCCTGCCCCAAACTATGTGTTCTTGTGCAAAAATACTGCATTGTCCAGAACTGCCCCCTTGAAAACTGAAATTCTAGCAGAATTTCTGCCAGTGCTGTAAAAGGGTAGGAAAGACTGAGAAAAAAGCTCCCTTGCTCCCTGGAGAAGGAGAAATTGCACAAGGCTTCTCCTTCTAGCAAACAAACAAATCAACAAAATATGAAAGCGTTACCCACACCAGTGTCTAAAGCACTTGGATGCAGTGAAGGGATGTTTGGCAGGGAAACAGCCCTCGTGCTGAGCATTGGCTCTATGGATCCAAGGCAGGGATCTATGGCAGTCTGCCTGAAGGTCCCTCATGAGCCCCCATTGTCCAGGCTAAAGCTCCCTCAGCACCTCCTCCCTGGCCTTGTGCTGCACCCCTTGCCCAGCTCCCCTGTCCCTCTGTGCCCACGCTGCAGCCCCTCCATGACTTTCTGCTTCCCAGGGCCCACAGCTGCACACAGCACTCCAGCTGTGGCCGCAGCGCTGCCCAGCACAGGCCACGCTCCCTGCCCTGCTCCTGCTGCCCCACTGCTGCTGGCACAGCCACCGTGCCCTTGGCCTTCTGGGCCCCCTGGCCCCACGCTGCCTCCTCTTCAGCTGCTCACGGCCGCCAGCCCTGCGTCCTTTGGGCCCACGCAGCTCCCCAGCCATAAAGGTGCCCATTGCACTTCAGATACAGCAGGAACCATTGCAAGATGGCCTTCCTGTTCTACCACCTCATGTTCCAAGGAGATATCATCAAGTTTGATAGGAATAGGATTCTAAGTCGCTCTCTTTAAATTAAAATGATCTAATTCAACTGTACAGGAAATTGCTCTTAATTAAATTTTCCCTATCTGCTGTCTGCAAGCATCGTTCTATTTTCAAAACTAGGTTTTTAGTTCTTCAAACTCTGAGAAGGAAATTTTAAAAATATCTATCTCTGCCTTTCTTATTTTTGTTACAGGCATGAATATGGTTTTTCTTTCGGCCTTCCTAGATGACCCTCTACAGTCTACTGCTACTGGCCAAGCTCTCAGCTTGCTCTACAAGTCTTAAACACCAGGAACATGAAATGTTCCTTTCTCACTCACCTCAGGATCTTCAGCGCTGCTGAATACACGCTTCAGGTGTCCTGTAGTGGGAAGGGAAAATGAACCAGATGCTGTCAGAAAACTGCCTGGGCTGCTGAATCCCACAGAACAAGTCAACCCAAACAGAGATGATTTCCCATTTCACAACATCCCTCCAGGAGACACATCTCATTCAAACAGCCAGCAAGAGATCAGGACAATATTCTTGGTTGTGCCTACACTGCAGCCAGTTTAGCCAGGAAATGAATACAAATATGATCAAGCAAATGCAAAGTGTTTTTAACACTCAATGCTCCTGTTCTACCAAACACATAAGACAGCTTCTGAAATCTTCTCCTTCAGGTACTCTTTTTTTTTTTCACTCAGTGTCATGCACTAATTCTGATTAACTTGCAGGAAACCGTTGCCCAGAAAAGCTTCCCCAAAATCCCCCAGAGGTGGCGCAGTTCTATTGTGGAAAAGCACAGCAGCCCTTCCTTTCAAAGGGAACAACTATTTTAGCATTTAGTAAAAGGTCAAGTTAGTCAAATCCTTTCATGACAAAATTTAAAAAGAAAGAAGCTTTCTCTGAATTCTGGGAACAACCGCAGAGTTTTTGGAAAGCCTTAAAGAAGGTCAATTTTCAAAGGTGTCCTGCTTGTCCCAACAACCTGAGGAAATGACAGACTCTGCTGCCACAGACTCTCCCGTGCAGGGAACGGAAGCCCTGCAGGTTCCCCTGCAAATGCTGCCCCTGTTGCTACAGACACCCCCTTTTAGCTGAACCTCTTGACAGGAGCTTTACCAAAGCAGAGGCATCCTAATGCTCTTTCTCTTTCAAAATCAGAAACTAAGCCCCCAAGAAAGAGGAGGAAGACATACAAAAGCCAGGTTAGGATACACCCTAACCTAAGCAGAAGGGAAGCCTCTACTTACGTGCAAAATTTGTGAAATAATAAATGGAATAAGTAATGCCATATGCAGCCAAAGCTGCAGTGGCCAGATGGTTAATTATTGGCATTTCTGAAATTTTTCTAAAGGCTAAAAATACAAGCCTCGTGTCAGTGGGCAGCTGCCTACTGACAGATGCTTTGACCAGGAAAGTTCTCCTGATCTGAGCAAGGCCTAGGGCTGCTCTGACACTCAGGCCTTCCGTGCACCAAGGCAACCTTCTGATGCCACTATGACGACATGGCAACCACGCCCTGACATCACAAAGGGACAGCTCTGTGTTGGTCTTTATGCAAAGCAATAACCAACCTTCCCTACAGAAAACACAAAAGAGCCTGGAAAATTCTCAGCTGTCACAAAGCACCAAAAATTCCCCTCATGGGCCAAACCCTGTTGTTCAGGGGATCCAAGAGGAACTCCAGGAGTGCCCCAAGCACCTACAGCCTGTACCCCAACTGAGCACTCAGATGGGACACAAGCAAAGGAAACCAGACAGATAATGGCCCACAGCTTTGCACGTGTGAGAAATGACTCTCATATTAAAATGAATTTTAAAATTTTAAAGGTTTAGTAAACCTTAACAAAGGACTGAACAAGGAAAAACTGCAGCATTGGGAGTCTCTGTGATTAGCAGCCATGTGCTCATCTGCAAAAAGGATGCTCTGCCTTTTATACCCTCAGCCCCTCCAAAAGTTTTGTCACTCAACTCTTTCTCTGCTGTCCATTGGTGGAGATTACTTTCCTGCATCCCGACTGGAGGTCAGGCGTTGTTACACCCTGCCTGCTGGTCACAAGCCAGCCCTCCCCAAATGCCCTGACTGCCCAGGCTGTTACAAGGGGAACGGGAAAGAGGACTATGGGAGGATATATTACAATATAATCACTACTCATTTGAACATCCACATAACATCTGCTTCTTAATTGTCAGAGCCAACCATTGCATTACTTGTCCAGAACACACAGAACCAGGAGAGAAGCCACTGCTGGCATCACAGCTGAAATGTTTCCTAACAAATCTCCCCACATATTTGCACCTTTATTGGACATGCCCAGGGCTCCGGTGCGTGTACATCTCTGCCTCTCTTCCCCTTTGGCAGAAGTGGAACTGGCAGCATCTGCCCGCCAGCAGCAGCTGCTCCCAGCTGGGAACGCCACTGGCGCTGCTGATTTCCAGAGGCTTCTGTGTGCCAGGGGGAGCCAAGGCAGGAGCGGGTTGAACGGTGCTGGCGCTGCTGCTGCTCTGTGCCAGAGAGCCCCGGCTGGGCAGGGCACGGTGCCCACTGCGCTGCGGGCTCCTTCTCCTGCCACAGCTGGGCACACCTGGCAACAAGGCATGACAACCTGTGGGCAAGCCAAGGGGTTTCTGGGGCTGCACTGCTCTGCACACACCCAGCACAACTGCAGCACACAATTTTAACCCTCAAACTGGTAAACCAAAGGAAAACAGCTGGAAAAGATTTCATTTTCACCATTCTTATCTGCTCAACAGAAGTCTTCAAAATGAACGTTACCAAGCAGGGCCCAATTCCTGCTGCCAGCTCAGGGTTAGAAGAGAGGCAATCCTTGATCTCAGCACTGGCTGTGTGGGGAATCACTTCCCTAACACGTGCACACCCAGCAATCTCACTTACTAGTTTGTATCCATGGATCTAAGACCTATTCAATACTTTGCTGAAACTCACAGGCTAAATATTCCCCCAAATGATTTGATTTACTGATTGATACTTATTGACTTCTTGATACTTAAATCACTTCTCCGAATTTACTGACAAGAGAATAGGAGTGTCCTGTAGGTCCCTACTGGTCATTGCCCCAGGTTCAGGAGGAGACCCATGCAGAAAATAAGCCAGGACAAAACTGGGCTTGCAAAGCAAATTCATTCTATTTGTTGCAGTAGCAAATAATACATACCAAGCCCTGGATTCCTAAAAAACTGCTGAGCAGGAGAAGGAGGTGGAGCGTGGTGCTCGGCAGCAGGGGCAGGTGGGCAGTGCACTTTCAGGACATCCCCTGGAGCAAAACCACGTGCATCTCATCCTTCTCACCCTTCCAGCTCAGAACCAGGCCTGGCATCTCCTGCTCAGGAGTGGAATTTCCCAGTTACAGCATCGGCTCACACATGGCTGGTGTGTGAGATGAGGCCATGAATCCAGGATTTAAAAGAACTGGAAGAGTTAACATTTTAGCAAGATTTAGTTAGGGGGAAAGAGTATAGCAAGAAGAGTAGAAATAATAAGGGATAATTAATTTTTATCAGATAAGGTAGTTAAGGCTAGGGTAATATATCACTTGCCTGTCTTTACTATGTTTAAAGAAGCGGGATGGGAAGCGGATTTCTTTGTGACAAAGAAGAGGAACGTAGCCTGCACCTGGGCCCCGAAACTACAACTATAGCTGTCCTGGTTTAGGACAAATTAGGGGAAATCTCCAAAAGGGAGCCCCCCAAACAAAACAAACCTCCAACCACCCCTCCCCCAACACCGGGTTCGGGAAGGAATTTCTTGGAGGAGAAAAGTGGAAAGCAAAACCTATTTATTTACAAGTAACAAAAGAACACTCCCCAACACAAGAAAAGAAAAGAAAAGAAACGAAAAGGAAAGGAAAGGAAAGAAAAGAAAAGAAAAGAAAAGAAAAGAAAAGAAAAGAAAAGAAAAGAAAAGAAAAGAAAAGAAAAGAAAAGAAAAGAAAAGAAAAGAAAAGAAAAGAAAAGAAAAGAAAAGAAAAGAAAAGAAAGGAAAAGAAAACACACTGTGTTGTGAGGGCGCCAAGCTTCTCTCACAAGCTCCAGGTGTCCTGGACATCTCAGGTCAGGTCTGGAGGCGGTCCAGTATCTTCAGGGGAGGGTAAGAAAGAGGGAACAAAAGAAAAGGAAAAAAAACAGCGCAAAAAGCAGAAAGCAAGCAAGCAAAGCAGCTAGCCAAGCCAAGAAGCCAAAAGCCCCAAAAGCAAAAAAAGGCCTGGTCAAACACTCCCCCCCTCTCTTCCCCGCCCTGCTTCAGCAAGACGGCCGGAGGGGGGGGGGGAAGAGAGAAAAGGCACAGCTGCCAGACACAACACACGATATTGGGATAAAGGCTGTCAACCCACGACACTCCACTCCTTATCCCATATTGTGAATATACAATAAAAACTTTCATTTCACTTACTCACACCTTTGACACTTACGCATTCCTCTCATCTTACTTGCTCAGACCTTTGACACTTACAGTTTCCTTCTCTCACGTTCAACAAACAATGACATTCATATATGAGTCTCATCCCACAATCAGGTCTCCCTGAGGCACACACCGTGTTGTTCCATCTTTCTGCATTATCCACCATGTATAACCTGGTCCTTGAGCAAAGACAATCCCACGGATGGGTTTGTCTGTACTCGAGGCAGAGTTGATCCATACTGTCTTTCCCAACAAACCTCTGACATGGGCCACTGGGGCTTTATCCCCATCTACTATATTAAGGAGCTCAGACTGAGCAGGACCCGCTCGGTTGGTGGAACCTCGAGTGTTAACTAACCAGGTAGCCTTTGCCAAATGCTGCTCCCAGTTTTTTAAAGACCCCCCACCCAATGCTTTTAAGGTGGTTTTTAACAATCCATTATACCTTTCCACTTTCCCTGCAGGTGGTGCATGATAGGGGATATGGTATATCCACTCGATGCCATGTTCCCTAGCCCAAGTATTAATAAGATTGTTTTTAAAATGAGTCCCATTATCCGACTCAATTCTCTCGGGAGTACCGTGCCTCCAAAGGACCTGCTTTTCAAGGCCCAAGATAGTGTTACAGGCTGTGGCATGAGACACAGGGTAGGTTTCCAACCATCCCGTGGTGGCTTCTACCATGGTTAGTACATAGCGCTTGCCCTGGCGGGTTTGAGGCAGTGTGATGTAATCAATTTGCCAGGCCTCCCCGTATTTGTACTTAGACCACCGCCCCCCATACCAGAGGGGCTTCACCCGCTTGGCCTGCTTAATGGCAGCGCACGTCTCACAGTCATGAATAACTTGAGAGATACTGTCCATTGTTAGATCCACCCCTCGGTCTCGTGCCCACTTATAGGTGGCATCTCTACCCTGGTGGCCTGAGGCATCATGGGCCCATTGTGCTAAGAATAACTCTCCCTTATGCTCCCAGTCGAGATCTATCTTCAACTCCCCTATCTTTGCAGCCTGATGTACTTGCTGGTTGTTTTGCTGCTCTTCATTAGCTCTACTTCTGGGGACATGGGCATCTACATGACGAACCTTCACAGGTAACTTCTCTAACCGAGTGGCGATATCTTTCCACTCTTCCGCAGCCCAAATTGGTTTTCCTCTTCGCTGCCAGTTCGCCTCTTTCCATCTCTTCAGCCATCCCCATAGAGTGTTGGCTACCATCCAAGAATCGGTATACAAATAGAGCCTTGGCCACTTCTCTCTCTCTGCAATACCTAGGGCCAGTTGAATAGCTTTGATTTCAGCAAATTGACTGGATTCGCCTTCTCCTTCAGTAGCCTCTGCAACCCGTCGAGTGGGACTCCATACAGCTGCTTTCCACCTCCGTTTCATCCCTATGATGCGACAAGAACCATCGGTGAATAGAGCGTAACGCGTTTCTTCTGCTGGTAACTGATTGTATGGCGGAGCTTCCTCAACCTGGGTCACTGGCTCTTGTTCCTCATCCGCGACACTAAAGCTTTCAGCTTCGGGCCAATTTGTAATTATTTCCAGGATCCCAGGGCGATTTAACTTCCCAATTCGAGCGCGCTGCGTAATGAGGGCAATCCACTTACTCCAAGTAGCATTGGTGGCATGGTGGGTAGAGGGAACCTTTCCTCTGAACATCCATCCCAGCACCGGTAGTCGGGGTGCCAGAAGGAGTTGTGCCTCTGTACCAATCACCTCCGAGGCGGCTTGGACTCCTTCATAGGCGGCCAAGATTTCTTTTTCTGTTGGGGTATAGTTATCTTCAGACCCCCTGTAGCTCCGACTCCAAAATCCCAATGGTCGGCCTCGGGTCTCGCCAGGTAGCTTTTGCCAAAGGCTACAGGACAGACCATGGCTCCCGGCTGCAGAGTAGAGCACATTCTTCACATCTGGTCCCGTCCTGACTGGACCAAGGGCTACAGCATGAGCGATCTCCTGCTTGATTTGGACGAAAGCTTGCTGCTGCTCAGGGCCCCAATGGAAGTCGGTCTTCTTGCGGGTAACCAGATAAAGGGGTCTCACAATCTGACTATACTCAGGGATGTGCATCCTCCAGAAACCTATAGCGCCTAAGAAGGCTTGTGTTTCCTTCTTATTGGTTGGTGGGGACATAGCAGTGATTTTGTTAATAACATCTGCAGGAATCTGACGCCGTCCATCTTGCCACTTCACCCCCAAGAACTGAATTTCTCGGGCAGGTCCCTTGACTTTGCTCTTCTTAATGGCAAATCCGGCTTCCAAGAGAATATGAATTATCTTCTCTCCTTTCTCGAACACTTCTATTGCCGTGTTCCCCCAAACAATGATATCATCAATATATTGTAAATGTTCTGGAGCCTCACCCTCTTCTAGTGCAGCCTGGATCAGTCCATGACAGATGGTAGGACTGTGTTTCCACCCCTGGGGCAGTCTGTTCCAGGTATACTGCACTCCCCTCCATGTAAAAGCAAACTGAGGCCTGCATTCTGCTGCCAGAGGGATGGAGAAAAAGGCGTTAGCTATATCGATGGTTGCGTACCACTTTGCTGCCTTGGACTCCAGCTCGTACTGCAGTTCCAGTATGTCCAGGACAGCCGCACTCAGTGGTGGAGTCACTTCATTCAAGGCACGATAGTCCACAGTCCGTCTCCATTCTCCGTCAGATTTTTGCACAGGCCAGATAGGGCTGTTGAAGGGTGAGTGGGTTTTACTGACCACCCCTTGGCTCTCCAGCTCTCGGATCATTTTGTGGATGGGGATCACGGCATCTCGATTCGTCCGGTACTGCCTGCGGTGCACTGTTGAGGTGGCAATTGGCACTCGTTGCTCCTCTACCTTCAAGAGTCCTACTGCAGATGGGTTCTCTGATAGCCCAGACAAGGTATTCAATTGTTTAATACCCTCTATCTCCACTGCAGCTATTCCAAAAGCCCACCTGAATCCCTTAGGATCTTTGTAATAGCCATTCCGGAGGAAGTCTATGCCCAAAATACACGGAGCCTCTGGACCAGTCACAATCGGATGTTCCTGCCACTCCTTCCCAGTCAAGCTCACCTCAGCTTCCAACAAAGTCAACTGTTGTGATCCCCCCGTCACTCCAGCAATGGAAACAGGTTCTGTCCCCACGTGTTCCGATGGCATTAAGGTACACTGTGATCCAGTGTCAACCAATGCTTCATAGTCTTGTGGCTCTGATGTGCCAGGCCATCTGATCCACACCTTCCAGAAAACCCGGTCCTCCCGTGCCTCTTCCTGGCTGGAGGCAGGGCCCCTCTAAGCCAGATTGTCCTTCCTTCCTTGGGCATATGCCTTAGAAGTTCCTTCAAGGGGATCGGACATGTCATCGTCATCAGCATACTTAACATCTCGGCTACGAGCGACCGGAGCTGCTATCCTTTTGGTGATACTTTCTCTTTTCTTCAAAGCACACACCCGTTGTGCCAAAGCAGCGGTGGGTTTTCCATCCCATCTCCTCATGTTGTTGCCCGATTGATAAATGACACAAAACTCGGATAAGTTTTGTGGGTGCTTTATTAAGGGCCCGGGGAACTGGGGGACTCACGTCCCAAAGTCCGAGCCCCCGAATTCACGTATGGGTGCTTCCCTCTTATACATGCGATTCACAACAAAGTCTCCAAGGAACAGTTTCCCCGTTCCCCTTGCCTAGCCTCCAAGAAACAGTCCTCCGTTCCCCTTGCCTGGTCACAGACCCCTTGTGATACATTCCTTGGTTCACAAACAAGATCATTAATCCTCTGCTTATCTTATTCTAAGAGCATTGTATGCTGCCTCTAGACAGGTTAGCATTCTTACTTTCTTGCACTAGTTTAATTATTATTAAATCTCTAAGACTACCTGCTAGGTAACACACAAAACCCAACACACACTTTCAATGGCTACAAAACTACTTTTTAACAAACCAGTTCACACACAACTCACTATAATTAAATATTTTGCTAAATTTCATTTCTTTTCCAACAATGTCTTCTCCAGACTCACGCAGAAAAACCCATAACTCAGCCCGTGGGATGTACCTTCTCTCCCAATCAAAGGAGCGCCAGCGTTGGACACCAGGGCCTCTAATTTGTACAGCTGAGACTTGAATAAGGTCCTCCTTAATCTCTTCCCGGAGTTTCTTATGATTCTCCTCTATTTTGTCCTCTAGTTTCTGCAGTCGGGTTTCCACTGCTGCAATTCTGGCATGAGTTGGGCCATGCACAGCATCTGCATACACTCGAAGCTTCTTTGCCATATCGAGCACAGTCTCATATGTATCATCCCACTTCATTATTGCTAGGGCAGAAGCGTATTCAGGTGGCCCAAGTCGCACAAGTTTCCTCCACATTACAGGTGTGCATGGTACCAGGTCCGGATTCCTAGTTGTTGTATCATCAGAGAAAATGAGCTCTGCCACCGCCATCTCTCTCAGGCGTTGGATCCCCTGTTCTATGGTCTTCCACCGTGTCTGCTGCATATAGAGATCATCCGTACACGGGTATTGTTCTGCTACGCTTCTTAGGACCCGTTCCCAGAGGCTGTGAGGGTTAGCCCCCCTCATCATACCTTGATCGATGACAGGATCATGTGACAGGGATCCCAAATGCCTCGCTTCAGTACCATCCAAAATCGTAACCTCCCCTGCAGCATCCCAAAGGCGGACTAACCAACTAATTATAGATTCGTCAGGTTGTCGTCTGTAATCCTTTCTTAGGCCTCTGAGGTCCTTCAGAGAAAAGGAGTCAATATTAGCTCCAGATTCTGTGCCCCTTGATGTGGCCTCTGATTTTGGTGAGGGTCCTTCTCCTGCATCATCATCATCATCCTCCACCTTTCGATCGGTCGCATCATCCTCATCATCCTCCACCTTTCGATTGGTCTTGCCTTCACACCTTCCACCTCTTGTATTAGCTGCAACAGCCATGGTTTGGGGCCTATTGTCTGATTCAGCTGCTAGCGTGGAGCCTGGGATGTTAGCTGCAGCCTGGGTCACTGGGATAGTAACTAACTTATCTCCCTGTTCCTTTTCTGCTATCTGCTGCTCCACAGTATCTAGCAGAGTACGGTAAACAAATGCCAAGGCCCAGCTCACTGCAGTAACCCTTTCTTCCTTAGTATTACCATGGCACTTCTCCCTCAAATACTTTGCCACCTCGACTGGATCCTGAATTTGATCAGATGGAAAGTCCCAGTCTATATGATCGGAAAATTCCTTTAAAGTCGGGCCCATATCCTCCCATTTCCCGCTCCAGTCAAGATTTTTCCTGCTTTGTTTTACTCCTAAGTCAGGAGTGTCTCTAACCCCTCTAGAAATCTCAGTCTTCATTTTATACACTCTCCAGACAGTATAGAAAAGGCTTAATAAATTAAATGCCAGAAAGATGGTTTCTTTCAAACTCAGGGGAAATTCAGTATTTTCTAATAGAGATGTCAACAATTTGGAGGACAAGAAGGAAGACAAAGGCTGAAAAGCCCCTTCCCCTTCTTCTCCCCAAACAAACTGTGTACACAGCCATAACAACAATCCATACGTTCCTGAAACAAAGTCCAGCATTTTTATCCGACACATCATCACACATAAGACCAGCACAATGAATATTCTGGTTAGTGCCCCCCGCTTACAAAAAGCTGCTTATTAGGGACAACATCAGAGCTATTTTTGGGTAAGGAAATAACCCCAGGGACCACAAAAGTATTAAAACTTCAAAAACCCCTAGGGACCAGAAATACCGGCAAGCTTCCACTCCAAATGACATTACGAATCACCAATATGCCCACAAAATAACCAAAACCAAAATATTATTGTTATAGGTTTTTTTCCACTGTTTTTTGGCCTCCGTTTCCCGGGCCAACGCACCAAAAGATATATTGTCCTGGGTTAGGACAAATTAGGGGAAATCTCCAAAAGGGAGCCCCCCAAACAAAACAAACCTCCAACCACCCCTCCCCCAACACCGGGTTCGGGAAGGAATTTCTTGGAGGAGCAAAGTGGAAAGCAAAACCTATTTATTTACAAGTAACAAAAGAACACTCCCCAACACAAGAAAAGAAAAGAAAACACACTGTGTTGTGAGGGCACCAAGCTTCTCTCACAAGCTCCAGGTGTCCTGGACGTCTCAGGTCAGGTCCGGAGGCGGTCCAGTATCTTCAGGGGAGGGTAAGAAAGAGGGAACAAAAGAAAAGGAAAAAAAACAGCGCAAAAAGCAGAAAGCAAGCAAGCAAAGCGGCTAGCCAAGCCAAGAAGCCAAAAGCCAAAAGAAAAAAGGCCTGGTCAAACACTCCCCACCTCTCTTCCCCGCCCCGCTTCAGCAAGACGGTCGGGGGGGGCGGGAAGAGAGAAAAGGCACAGCTGCCAGACACAACACACGATATTGGGATAAGGCTGTCAACCCTCGACAATAGCCAAGGGGTGTGAAAGCCTGCCAACAGATCATAAGGAAAGAGGTCAAATTGAGGAAGACGTCTTGGCCTTCATTAGAAGGAGACCATTCCTCACAAGTCTTTAGGAGACAACTCCTCCTGTGCCTGGCTGTAATAAACACACCACCTCCTACCTTTAACTGTGGGGAGTTCTATTCCACACCTCATTTGCTGACCGCGGCAGGAACGCTTCCCTGCTCCAGCAAGAACTTTCGGGCTCTGGACGTCTCTGGGCGCTGCCAGGACATTCCTTTCATGGAGGCACCTCCGCTCTCGGCTGCTCCTCGTGGGGAACAGACAAGACTGCTGGCACTGTGGAGAAAGGAACCTTTAACTCTGTATAAAGTAACCCGTAAGGCGTATGCAGGGGATGGGCTGTTCACAAGTCACACAGAGATGTCCTGTGCACAACGTACGCCTGTGCAGTTTGGGCTTGGGTCTGGCTGATGGCAGAAAGGATTTGCTGTGTCAATAAGGACCTGCTAGGAATTCTGGGGGTGAACTGAGCAAATCCTGTTTTATTGCTGCTGTTTTTCCTGTGTGTTGTAATTGTGGTTGTATTTTCAGTGTGTGAATGTTTGAGGAAGATGATGTGGGTGGATGCCGATGTGGTGTATGGTGTGTGTTGTGTTGAGAAGAGTGAGATCTCTGTCCCCTCATAAAGAGATATTCCCTTCCCGGTGAGCCTGTGTGTGTGGACTTTCTAGTTGCAGGGGTTGGTGCTCCCTGTGACACCTGGTGCTTGGGTATACAGGGGGGTTGAGTGGTTTTTCTCCCACACTGTGGTCATTTGGGACTGCACGGTTGTGTTTGGGGAGATTTCAGGATTTTGTTTGCAACAAGTGCAGCAATTTATGCAGAAAACTACAGTGTGGTGATTTATTATGCTGAACTATGGCAGTTCCTTTCTACTGCCCCCCTCTCCGAGCATTTACAGTCTCCTGCCACGAGGAGGACACTCTCTTGCCTCCCCTGGACATCCTCTTTCCTTTCCTGGACACTCCCTTTCTCTCCTGGAGCTGTTCTCCATTAAAGCTGTGGGACTTTGGTCCCGGGAAGAGAGAGCGCCTCTCGTCTTTTGCTTTTGTCCTTGTCAGTGTCACTGGGCCCAGAGCTCACCAAACTGATCCCCCACGAGATGAAAACTGACAAATGGTCCCATATACACAGCTCAAAAATTGGCCACATTTTTGATGGACTGGAGTGTTCGCCACATTTTGGAATTCCCTATTCCTACACAGGTCAGGCAATTGTTGAAAGGACGCACCACACTCTAAAACCATTCTACAACAAGAAAACGGAGAGTGGCCCAAGCAACACCCCAGATGAGGTTGAGCAAAGCTTTATATGTCTTTATGTTTTTAATAGCTCATTTGCAGGAACTAATCCTCCAATTTTTAGGCACTTTTCAAACAGCACACAGGAAAAATTGAAAGAAATTCCTTCAGTTTTTATCAGAAACCTTGAGTTAGGACAAACTGAAGGACCATTTCCACTAATCACTTGGGGCAAAGGGTATGCTTGTATTTGCACAGGTGCCAGACCTAAGTGGGTCCCCGTGAAGGATGTGAAACCATCTCATACACAAGAGCACACCGACAATTCCACCAGCAGGGAAATGAGCACGCAGACGTGAGCCGCACGGAGAAGCTACTGTGCGTGCCAGACGTTCCCCGTTCAACCTGTGAAAGCAACAATTCTGGAGTTTGATGTTGATTTTTGGACTGGGAAAATGGTTTGTATCATAGAGCTCTTTCAGCAAAAGCGTGGTGTCCATTGTGTTCCAAAAAATTCTAAGATATCCAAATTTGTAAAAATTGAAGGTTAGAGGGACAGTTTAGTGCCCTATAGTTGGCCAGTCCCTGAACAAGCGCTAAAAGATTTGTTTCAGAACTGAAATAGATAGGGAAGCTTTTGCCAAAAAACAGCTGAACAGGAACATGGAGCTTGATCAAATGATATACTGGCACTTGTTGGTTTTGCTTGCTTGCTTTTGCATGCATACGTGCCTGTAGATCAACCAAAAATGAATGTTTGCCTTGCTTTAGCCAAGTCAGCAGGCTCAGACACCGTGTGTTTGACCCATTTCAGCCCAGACAAATCATTTGCAACCCGTCTGGTCGGTGTGCCTGTGCCAGCCAAGGAGCAGCCAATACCCAATCGTGACAAATATTGGTGTGAGGCTGCCAACGAGACCAATCCCATAACCAGCTGACATCACTGGGCCCCTGATCTTCTTAAAGCACCTTCTGAACATCAAGAATTGGGATTCTTGGTTCATTGGTGATGGAATTTTCTGCTGAGTTTCAGTACCAGGGAGATCCACAGTTGAATGTTACTCCCCATCATCCTGAGGACAGATACTCCAGTTTGTGGTGCAATTGTACTACCCCAGTGCCCCCTAAGGGTGAAACTGCTGACCAGTAGATGACCTAGATGAGTCCCCACATCAATTAGCAACAGAATATTGGCTCATTTGTGGAGATAGAGCCTGGCAGGACATTCCCTCAAAAATTAAAGGTGGCCCATGTAGCATCAGACAACTCACTGTGATAGCACCTCTCGTTAAAAAAGCCAGCAAGAGAAAACACAGAGAAAAAAGATTTGCCCATCATTATAAAGAAAACTGTAATAGCAATTTCAGACCCTAGGGCCCTGCAAAATGAGGTACATTGAATTTATTTCTACATCAACTTGCCTTGGGTGAGGCATTGAAACCATTACACCGATTGGGGTGTTGGCTGAAGAAAGAAGACAGTGCTACTTCCATTGCAATTAGTGACATGAGGACTGATGTTAGCGCTGTCAGACATGCAACCTTACAGAACAGAGCAGCAATTGATTTCCTTAGCAGCCATTCCATGTGTTCAGTGTCGCCCCCATGTTCAACACTGTCACTGTCAGCTTTGACAGCTTTTGGACTGTGATTTAGAAGTCAATCTTTTCTGACTGTTGAAGGGCTTTGGGGCCCAGAGTTCTTGTTAGGAACAAGGGATTAAGTGTGTGAGCCATGGAGTTGTTGGAGCAGGTGTTTTGTCTAAGTGGTGAGAAGGGTTTCTTCCTTTCTGTTTCTCTTTCAAGGGGAATATTAATGTTGCCCCTGAGTCCTCAGGAGGGGAGCCTGTGGACAGAGCTGCAGCAGAGGGAGCTTTGCCTGGCACCGAGAGCTGTGGGAACCATCCCCAGGAGCCCGAGGAGCCTGGTAAGGACAGAGCCCCCACTGGTTTAGAGAGGGGTGAGATGGCTGCTCTGAGCCTGCCTCTGGCAGGGAGGGAGATGAGAAGGGTTGAGTTCCTGTCTGCAGCCTCGGTGCTTCCTGGTGCCTTGAGTTCAAATCCTCCACTGGCACAGCCTGCCTGATCCCTGCCCTCCACGCTTCTCCAGAGGCTCTGACACTGAGTCCTCAGAGGGAATCCACAAAATTAGAGAGTTTTGGGAAAGCTGCAAAAGGCAGGTCTCAGATACAGCAGAACTGTGATTAGAGCCAAGCAGCAGCCATGAGATAGGTCAGCAGAAAAATTGTTTAAACTGCAGAAAAGCAAGGACAAATAGAACAATGGTCTGTGTATTAACGCTGGTCTAGAATAAATCTCCAAGCTACAGAAAAGTTTATCTAGCAAGATATTGGGAAGGTTGAAGTTTAATAATGGAGCTCAGTGCATTGTGTTTTAAGGCTTACTGGTAGGTATTGTCTTCAAAATAAACAAGCACTGTTTGAACCAAAGGTACCCATGCTTATAGTGATTGGATAGAACTGCTGTCAGTATGCTTTTGCTTTGTGTGATTGGTCAAAAAACTTTTACAGTAAGTTTTAACATTAAGTTCTTTGTCTGCTGCCTGGGATGTGAGCTGCTGGCATCTTCCCATTGTCATAACCACGTAATGAGAGTGATGCTGGAAAACAAACAGCTCGAGGCGCGTTCCTCAGCAGCCCCGGCCCGCTCGTGATTTCTACATAGCCCCTGCCAGCGTCAAATGGCACGGCTTGATCTGCAGGGCAGACAGTCTTAAACATCTGCAATATCCTATCAGAGTCCTAGTTTGGCTTCATTCAAAGAAAGAGGAGAGTGCACCTAACACTGACCACTTGTTAGGCAATATCTTCCACCTTGCCCTTGTACCCCTACAGAGAGGCTGTCTGCAAAATGCCCAGAACACCCTCCAAATCTGCAGCAAGGACAGGAAAAGCAGGCAGAGAATCTTTCTGTTTTCAAGGTCCCCCTTCCTAGGCGACTTGACCCTTTCTACCTGATTCTCACTTGAGATCTACCCATGATAGAGCATTGCAGGAAAACACTTTAAAGGGTCATTAACCAGAACCTGCTTGGAAAGCAAGGGTAGAAACTCTTTCCCTCCCTGATGAGATGCGGGCTGGCAACTGCTGCTCTGAAGATGTGCAGCTGCTCCTCTCTGGAGAGGCCATGGAAGGGCTGTGATGGTCTATGGGGACCAGAGGAATGATGAGCTCAGGTTGGCATTTGAGCTTCATGGGAACAAGCAGAATGAAGAGCTCACAGTGGAGATGAAATTTGCCTCTGCCTGGCTCCTCCAAGGAAACCCCAAGAAGTCCAGATGAAGCAAACACCTTCTCCCAAGAAGCTAGGAAACCTCAGAGTCCTGAGCACCTGCACTTAGCCTGGAAAGGCCGGGAGGCAGCTCTAAATCCTCAGGTGAGGCAGCACTGAGGTCCTGTATGAGAGCGCTGTGTAGCAGTGTTGTCCAGAGCCACTGCCAGCAAGTTCTGGGAGCTCCAGTCTATGAGATTCAGTTCCACAATTTGAAAGAGCAATGCAGGTCACACCATGCTTGGCTAGAGAGCCCTGCCCTTCACCCGTGCTGCTGCAGCAGGTGTGGGTGCACATGTGCACACACACACGTGCAGGTGAGGGGCAGCCTTCTGAGTGCCACTATGCCCAGCTGCTGGGGCCAGGTACCCTGCTCCAAGGCATCTACACTGTGCCCTAGACCACTGTCCCAGTAAGGCCACACAGGGACACTCCAGAAGGGGTCTGTGCTAGCCTGGCTACACCAAATAATACAGATAGCCCAGTTACACTGTCCTAGGAACAGCAATCCAGTGCAGAATGTTCTGGATGCCCAGCACTCAACCCTGTAGCCTACTTACAGTAATCGTTGAACATCTCTGGTGCATCCAAGACCCCTTCTGGCTTTGAGGGAATATTTCTGCTATTCTTCCTGCTGGATCCAGGTGCCATTTTCTGACTGTAGACCACTTTCAGGTTATTCTGACAGCCTGTGTGCAGGGGAACAGGTTTGTTAACCTGAGTTAGTTTCCTCCCAGCTGAGTGCTGCTCACCCAACTAGGAATCCCTTGGAGTGAAAATAAAGTCCTAAGAGAAACACTCACAAGCCTGCAGTGCACTAAAATCACTGGCAGTATGAACTGCTGAACAGGGGTGAGCTACAATTTCCTCATTCATGGAAACAAATTTGACAAACACTTGGGTTTTTGAATCCCATTCTATTTAGTTGCAGTTTAAGCTAGAAAGTGCACAGCAGAGGGTTTGATGCTCTTACAGACTTCATGAAGGTTTGGAACCTGCAGTATAGGTGAAAGGTCACTGACATCTTTTCATAAAAATCCTTTCTTTAGGATTTTTCCCCCTTCTGAGAAGCTGTGGCCTCAGCAACAAAAGGTAAACAATGGTCATCTGCTGCTGGGGAATGCAACAGGTGGATGTGTGATTGGTCTCGGGTGGATGTTTGGATTTACTGACCACTCAAGGCAGAGCTAGGTCTCGCTCTCTGCTGAGACACAGCCCTTTGTTTATTCATTCTTTCTCTATTCCTAGCTTAGCTAGCTTCTGAGAACTTTCCTTCTATTTCTTTTAGTATAGTAATAATGTAATATCTATCATAAAATAATCAATCCAGCCTTCTGAACATGAGGTCAAGATTCTCGTCTCTCTCTCCACCCTGAAGACCCTTGCAAGCCCTGTAACAGGTGACCAACTGGCAGTCATAGCAACTCTCCTAAATAAATTCACTGTAACTGTTATGCCCTCCCTCGACCTCAGGAACCTTAAGAAAGGAGACTCCAGCCTGTACAGCTCTCAGAAACCAGTTGATTTCTCCTGTGACCACACACAGAGCCTCTGTGTTGCTGTTCCCCTGACCTGATCTCTCCTGCTGATTCAGCTCACACGGAGCCTGTATCACACCTTCTGGAGCATTCTGTGGTTTCCTTCTGAGGTGGAGGATTTTTGCCTCTTCTACATCAAAACATTTCAGATTCACTGCCCAGGCTTTCTGTTGCTCCTACAGAGACAAATCACCCTCAGTGCAATGCATTTAAAACAATTCCCACACTGCAATTTAAATAGACACCTAAGTCCCCTTCTCTTAGAATCTGAAGATGTTTGCCTGTGCTGCAAGGGTCAGTCACACAGAGGCAGGTCAAAGCAGTTTTTCCTCAGACTGTCCATACATCGTCCTGCTCACATTTTCACACAATGGCAAATTCAGTGTCATTGCCAGTGGGAAAAGCCACAGCCACAAAGCGACCAAATGCTTCACAAACAGATTTCAGAAGACAGTGTAAAACATTCCAGAAGTGTTCCCTGTGGAGACATTGTCCTAGAATAGCTACCACCAGCAGTTTCACTTTGCATAGGCTCAACAGCTTTGTGTTTGTGTTGCCTGCTACATTTTAAAGCCTCATTAGTCAAAAGCTAAATTTTGCTACCAGAAGCAGCATAGGCTTCGAGTGCATGGCAGTCTCTACAGCTTCAGTCTCATCCTAGGCTCCTGAAGCCCAGAGCTGCAAGTAGTGATGGCTGGGACTTGTCAGTCCCGTCTGCCCACTTGATAGAACCTATTGTTCACTGCTCTGTAAAGGGGCAGGAAGGAGTAGCGGTTGTTGAAGCAATTGTAACTTAGCAACATGCTCACCTTCTTGGTAGGGGAATCCTCAGCAGGGTCATTCTCTTTGGTTAGGAGGAAATTTGCCATCTCCATCTGCAAGGTGCTGCGTTTGGGAATGTAGCGATCCCCCCCGCCTTTGTGGGGTAGCTTTGAATTTTGCATCCAGATTTACCTGCATTCACATATGAAAATATTGTCTTACAGCTATTTAACAGCCTGTATTAGAGCTTTCACGGGAGCAAACCCAACACTCTTCCACATCACACCCACCAGACAAGTAGGACTCTGAGGTCCCATGCCACACAGTCACAACTAACTTATATTTTCCTCCCTGCCACCAAGTTGGTTAGGGACAGTGTGGTGCAACTCCTTGGGTCTAGTGCAACAATTCCAGAGTCCAGAGATAAGGGGAAGATACAAAAACGCTCACAGGATGTAAAGCTGTCAGCTGACAGTCCTGCCCACACTCGTCCTAGCCTCACGCTGCGGGCCGGGCAGCACCTCCAGCAGGCAGGGCAGGACGGTCTCCTTCGGTGGCTGCTTGTCGAAGGCATGGCCTGGGGCGACATGGAGTGGACGGGGTAGGGGCTGCCCTTCGAGCTGCCCCCGGGAGCAGCTGAGTCGCCCTGCCCACCCACTGGCCTGGCCGTGCTTGCTTGTTTTCTTGGAGGAAGCTGCCCAGAGCACAGTGCAGCTCAGGAACGGGCGGCCGGAGTTTCGGCTTCATGTTGCTGGGTACGCAGGAAGGGGCATCGAATTTACCCTCAGACTTGAGGTGCCCTAATGCCCCATGCAAGGTGCCCAGGCTTGGTGCTGGACCCCCCCGCCTGCCCCCGGCACTGCCCTTACCTGTAGAGGGAGGGGAAGGTGCAGCGCAGCCCCAGGAGCACTGCTGAGAAGAGCAGCGGCACCACCGTAACACTGGGGATGAGCCAGCCTGCATCGGCCGAGGAATGCCGGAACTGTAGCCTTTCCCAGAGCCACCATCTCTGAGCCCCTCGCAGCCCCCTGCCCCGTGCCCCCCTCCCCATTTCCAGCACTGTCCGCCTCTTGCCCTCAGCCGTGAGGCTCCTGCGGCCGCAGCCTCCAGCCCTGCCCCTTACCCGCATCGGCCACGGCATCAACCACAACGGGTTTGGGCCCGGCGCTCCAGCTGCCCCGGTACCACGGCCCGCTGGGCTGGGCCCGCACCTGCGCGGGGTAGCGGGAGCCTGGCCGCAGGTCCAGGACCTCTTTCCTCGCTGCTCGCGGAACCTGCAGGAGCTGCGGGGCAGAGCCGAGCTGGAGGCATGGCTGCTGTGGGCTGGCACCAAGGGGCGGGTCCCGCTTGGCCCGACCCCGCGCCTGCCGTGTGTCAGCAGCGGAGGGGGGCAGCGCTGCTCGGGGTTCCCTGGGCAGGCCTTGCCTTCCAGTCATGGCTGTTCTCCATGGCGTAGCCGAGCTGGTAGTCCAGCTGCTCTGCAGGCAGCTCCAGGGGCGGCAGCCACTGTAGGCTCAGCCGGCCCTGCGACGCTGTTGCCTGCACAAGCTGTGGGGCATCTGTGAGCACTGCTGGTGTTGGGGATAGGCATTCGTCGCTCCTGTGAAACGGGACAGGGGACACTGTGTCCCCTGTGAGCCAAGCAGGGGCTGCAATGGCACTGGGACTCACCAGCCTGGTGCAGCCAAAAGGGCTCCTTGAAGTAGCTGAGTGTGGGCAGCATGTGGGTCTTGGTGACATTCACCAGGACAGAGATGGCACTGCCAGCCTTGGGCTGGAAGGTGCAGGCATAGGTGCCCTGTGCCCCCCTGCTTACCTCCTCGCACTGTTGCCATGCATCTTCCCTGTGGGAGGAGTGGGGAGCCAGTCAGTCTCACCAAAGCATACCCACAGCCAGCATTCCTCCTGCTCTTCCCCAGGAAAGCTACTGCTGCTTGTAGTTGGAGGTGCAATGTGGTGAGGGGGTATGAGATAGGTGGTGGAAGGGCAGGAAAGAGCAGGGCATGGGCAAGGGGCCCAGTGTGGGATATTGGGACACAGCAGGACCAGTGGTCTCTGGGATGTGCCTGCATGGGTGCCACCTGCCTGCCATGCCCCTTACCTTGTGCCAGCCCCGCTCGGAGGTGGCCGGTAGAGGAGCTGGTGGGAGCTGTGGGGCTCTGCAGGGTCCCAGCTCCACTCGCAGCGCACGTGCCGCAGGTAAGGGGTTCTGCAGCACAGCCCGATGTCTCCTGGGCAGGGAGAGCCAGGACAGGGAGGGGGCTGCTTCCCCTTGGCCCCCCAAAACTTGGGAGTCACACCTTGCAACAACAGGACCCCCACCCCTGCAGCCCCAGGCGTGGGTGCCTCCCTGCTGTTGCTGCCAGCACCCTGCAGAGGGGATGGCTGCTCACCGGAGGAGTGGGGGGTCTCTGCAGCCAGAGCCTGTGCCCAGGGCCCCCAGACGCCGTCCATGGAGGTACCGTCGGGCTTGCTGCACAGCTGGATGTGGTGCCTCACCCCTGGCTCCAGGCCCCGGAGCACCACCCAAGTGTTGGCCTGGACCAGCCTCTGCAGGAGAGGGGCCAAGCTGAGGAGCAACTGCAGGCTCCAAACGCCCCTGCCCATCCCTGACACCTCCAAGTACCTGTCCCAGTGCTGCTCATTTCAGAGGGTGCTGCCTTGGTGGAGAGAAAAATCAATCTTCTGCCTTTCAGGGAGCTGAACCAGAAGGGACTCTTCACCATCCAACACCTGGCTGGGTCCCATTCAGAGGTCCTGCTTTGAAGCCTCCATGAGGTTTGCTTGGCAGTTACCAGCGAGGTGAGAACATCGTTCTGAATTGTCCCTTATACTTCATACACAGTGTGTAGAGTAGGTATGTGCTTGTTCATCTCCATGTGTGCTCAGGGTCTGCCTTCATTTCTGGTTTTAGACCTGAGATTTCTAATTTCTGTCAGCTATCTGTAGGATCTGTGGGCACATGCAGCTGTATTTACTGCCAGGTCGGGTATCTGACACTCATCTTTGAGTGCAAATGCAGAAACTGAGACGCTAATGATGTTATTTCCCAGAGTCCCAGTCTCTGCCCAAGCTGTAATTCAACACTGCAAATTATTCTGTAGACCTGAGCCTGTGTTTTCTGTTTCCTGGCTGAGTGCTTCAACTGCTGGTGTTGCTTTTTGGAACAGGAGCACCTGACTCTTTGATCTTTATGACTTGTGCCTTGATGATTTGAAAGCAGCCCTTGCTTTAATTTTCTAGTAAAAGGGCCTAAAATGAAAGCTGTGGACATTTTAGAAGTGTTAAGTAGAACACTGAATGAAATTTTTATTTTAGGCCCAGAGTGAGCAGGTCTGAGGCCAGAAATTGGTGCCAGAGTAAGTGCCTTTCTGTGCTTGTGCTCTCCAGCTCTTCCTGTACTTGTATGTTCCCCTGGACACAGTGGGATGTGTTGTCATTTCCTGGGACTTCTGCTGAAGGCAACTGGTTTTCTTTCCAAGGTGATTCTTATGTTTCCCCTCCTGGCTTCCCCAGGTGACCAACCTTTGTTCCAAGGTGTCCTGCTCTGCCATTGTCACTCTGGGAGAGCTCTCTGTGACCTTGAAGAAGGACATGGACTCTGAGGTGGATGAGGTTGCTCATCCAGATGGTCCTTCTCCAGATGGTGTCCATCTCCCCAGAATTTGTTCAGAAAGCAGCCAGTCAGACCCTGGGGATCCTGGTGGAGAATGTGACTCCTGCAGGAGCAATGACTGCTCTCATGGACATGGGAGTCAAGTAGGTTCTTCTTCTTTTAGTGATATTCTTCACCTTTGTGTGTGTGGGAGGGAGAAGGGATGAGACAGAGAATGGGAATGGTTGGAGGGAAGGGTCCTGTATCCTGCATCTTCTAAGAACTCAGTGACTTGATTCTCCAACCAACCTCACTTCTGTCCTCTCGTCACCTATTTCTGCCCTCCTGCAGCCCATCAGTTCTCAGAATCACAGAAGTGTAGAATATGGGGAGCTGGAAGGGGCCCATCAGGAGCATGGAGTCCAGCTCCTGGCCTTGCCCAGAACAGCCCAAGGGTCACACCAAGTGCCTGAGATTGCTGTCCAAATGCTCCTTCAGCCCTGTCAGGCTTGGTGCTGTGACCACTGCCCTGGGGAGCCTGTTCCAGTGCCCAACCACCCTCTGGGTGAAAAACCCTTTTTCCTGATGTCCAAACTAAAGCTCCTCTGACTCAGCTTCCTGCTGCTTCCTGCAGTTCTCCCAGTCTGTCAGATTTTCCTAGATGTGGTGACTGATGGGGAAGGGAAAGTGCCTGCAAAGGCCAAGGATAGAGCCTTGTGCTTTTGTGGGCAGAGGGGCAATTGCAATTGCAGCTGTGAGCAGTGTTTGGTATTTCACAGTGCTAACCACAGAGGCCCTGGGAAAACCATGTCTCCTCATGATGCCACTAACTTGGGAAATGAGGAGGGTCCTTGCTGGGGCGTGGAGCACATGGGGGACAATCTGCTGGGTGTGGCACAGCCTGCACAGCAGGTGCAGCTCCTGCCAAAGGAGCCTTGTATGACTGTCCTGGCCTTAGAGCTCTAATTTCTATGCAAACTGATGTTTCATGTTAGCCTTGAGAAGATGAATCACTTTACAGGCACCTCCACAGGGTGACAGCCATTGGGCAGTTGCAGCAAATGCTGCCTTAAATGTTGGTGCTGGGCCTGATAGTTCCCAAGAGACACTCTCTAGAACAGGACAGCCTGGCTAAACTGCCTGCCACCCTTTCCTCAGCTTTGCAATAGGATAAAACACTCAGATGCATCCATTGCCAAGCCCCACTGAAGAAACAGGCTGCATTGCTGGATATTCTGCAACTTCACAGCCCACCACGTGTTTTCCCTGCATTTGTTGTTTTCCAAAGGTCTGCAAGTTTGGGGATAATTGGGTGGAAAGAGCCTCAGTCCTGCTGTAGCTCTGTGTACTGGGTGCCCTCTGATGGGTCAGCATCAATTGTCCTTAATTTCTAAATTATTCATATGTCCATCTATTTCTTTAATCTTTCTCCGAGTAAATACTGTGAGAGAAACTGAGTATCAGACAGTGCAGGGAGACTGAATTCCTCCCTCTCCCGTGCCGGCAGGCCTAGTGTGCAATGCTGCCTTTGTGTTTAGCTGAGGACAGAGCCTTGTGCAGGTGTCTGAAGGTGCAGGGAGAGCCCAGGCTCCTTCCCCCAGCAAGGGCAGGGAGCGGCTCTGGCCAAGGCCGGCGCTGCCGCTGCTCCTTGTCCCTGTGCCCAGGGTTTGCTCTCTCCTCCCCAGCAGCCGCCCCGCCCCGGTGCGCGAGTGTGCGGCCCAACTCCTCCTGTCCCTGGTGGAGAGAATTGGAGTCACCCAGCTCGCAGGCACCCCCAGGGCTGAGAGGCTGCCACACGTGGCAGGGAAGCTTGCTCAGGACTGTCACAAGGACACAAGTAATGATCTTCATTTCACCTCCCAAAACAGGAAAACCGCTTTGTGTCTGGCTGTAAAGGTGAAACCACACAAGAGTGGAAACTAAAGGGAATATGAAGTTACCTCACGGTGTGAATAAGGGTCATAGAATCATGGAATATGCTGAGTTGGAAGGGCCCATCAGGGTCATCGAGTCCATCTCCTGGCCATGTGCAGTGACCCCAAGAGTCACTCCATGTGCTTGAGAGCATTGTCCAAACTCTTCTTGAGCTCTGTCAGCCTTGGCATTGTGACCACTGCTCTGGGCTGCCTGGGCAAATGGCTGTGCTGGGAAACCTTGGGTTGGCCAGCAAAAAGGAGCATTGCCACCTTTTTGCTGTGGCTTGAAGGATTCCTTACTGAGATCAAAAGAGCTCAGATCAGCCAGTCCAACACTTTTGTTTGGCCTTAGGTGCACAACACAAAGCCAAAGTGTTGGCTAATGTTCATCACTGAAGGACCCCAACATCCATTCTTCATTAACTTCAGACTTTCTAGAAATATTTCAGGGGTCTTTAGCCAAAATATTCAGTCTTTCTAAACCTGTTCTGCAGATTTCTAGAATGCTGTTATCTGTGGCTCAGTGAGTTCCAAACTTCTTCTTGAAGAAAACTGTGGTTTCCTACTGGCAAAATCAACCCAAATCACCAAAATCCCCTTCCTTTGGTAAAGAAATTCCCATGAATAGCTGCCAAGAACACCAGAGCAACTAGGTGCCCTTGTGCATACCCAGAGTATAGAACAATCAATAGGATGCATGAGGTGTTTTGTCCTGGCTTCCCTGCCAGGTAAAGACAGGCAAATTATTGTGCAATGGCAGCAAGACACTGCTAATAGTCTCTGACAACAAAGCAGATGTGTTTTGCTTGCTCCCTGGGATCCTTTCATGCCACAGAAGCACACCCCCAGTTTCAGAGTGAAATGGTATTTTTCTGTGGCCCCACATTCACCTCTTGCCTCTTGTGTTCAGCTGACAGCACTGTGCAGTGTCAAGTGAGGTAAATCTCCCTCTTTGCTGAGTAGGCAATGCCTTCTTATGCAGGGATTGCACCTGATGAGTTTAAGGTATCAGTCTCTTCTGGTAACGCTCTTCCTGTGTTTGTTCACTTTTGTTTTGTTTCCTTCCTTCCTGCGTTCCTTCCTTAGGCATTATGGACAGGAGATGGTGAAGATGTTGCTCAATCATCAACAATTTAAAACAGTTTTGGAACAATCTCTTTCCCCCCGTGCCCTGTAAGATATTCTGACAAGATTTAAGAAGAAAGTAAGTGCTTGGCAGGAGAAACATCCCCTTTGTGCAAGTATTGCCGCTGCTAATGTGAGATCAAACATACCCAATCTGTCTTTAGCTCATTCCTCTTCTGCTGAATCATTTTGCTCCTGGGAATGAGCTGTTAATCCTCAGCCTGTTCATCTGCAGACCACAAAGGAACTGATATTACTAGGGAAAAAGTGGGGTTTTGAATATTTTCAATACTGGTCACAAAGAGGAAAGGGAAAGAGGAGAAAATGGATTTACATTTAAGCGTAAGCCCCCACCATGCTCTCCCTACCCTGCCCCCTGTAAAGCAATTAAGTGAGAATTGTGCTTCTGAAGATAATAGAGACTTTGCAAAGGACACTGGAAGTAGTAGTGCCAAAAAAATTCCCAAATTTACAAAAGATGTCCAAGTCAATCCTAGTTACTACAATGACTGTCTGTCTTTTGGGAATACTGCCCTGCTGTCCAGCCATGTGGGGCTGGAAGAAGCTTGGTGAATTCAGCAGCATCCAGTGGAAAATCCTTTGTTTGTTTGGGGGAGGATTTTATATTTTGTTATCAACATTATAGAAGGGAGCCTGCCTTTGTGCAGGCACAGGGAGAGTGAGTGTTGAACCAAATCGACTTCCAACACAATGGGCCAACCCCCAAAAGAGTCCAATTTATTCTGTTGATTCCTTCACAAACACTTGTTGCTTAGCAGTTTGCATTATTCCCATTTATGATCAAGACTAAGGAATTTTGGATTTTAGACTGCTGCTGAGTCTGGTAGCACCCATAACCTGCCTTGGGCTATTGAAAACAAAGAGTTGGCATCACTGAATCTCTGGTCTGTTTCCATCTGTAAGTTAGGAAATGTTTCCCTAAGCCTTGGTAGCAGTGATCCTGGTTCTAACTTGTGTTTTCATCAGGGAATTTCCTGTTTTATACTCTAAAGATTGATGGGGTTTCTCTGTGTCTTTGTAGGGGATGGAAAACCAGAAGGCTGAAGGCCCATCTGTCAAGGAGCCGGTGAAGGAGAGGAACGATGGCTCAGAGGAGCCCCAGGCCACATTGTCTGCTGGCAAACGGTGCTGAGCACTTTTGTCAGATGTGACAAAGCACATGACAAGCTTTACATGCCTCTTCCTCAGGAAAAACTGTGTGGCAGAGATGACCAATGCCACAGATTATTTCCTTTCCCTACTCTAGGATATGCTCTAGGATAAAAAATGTCTACTTGTGCATTGTGCTGAACACAACTTCTCTGGAGGGGTGTCCACAAAAACGGAGAGACAACCAGACACCCATTGGTGGCAGCTCAGACGATCCAGTGCAGTGGCAAGGGCAGTGTTGTGGAGGCTGGGAGAGAGCCAGGTTTCTGCTACCGGACTCGGGACAAGTAAATTCAAACAATGTTGTAATCATATTGTTGTATATCATATTTCCAGAGTTTCATACCTTCTTGGTGGTTTTCTCACAGCAGCTCTTCACAGCAGTGTTGTTGCTTCTCAGCCAGGGCTCCTCTGCAGCCCTCCCTGAATGCCTCACCCCCTTTTATCCCAGCTACCTCCACGGGCCAAAGCTGCTGCCCAATTAAGGACATCACAACTGCAGCCCATTTACAATAACTAGAATCAGGGCAGGGTCACTTATACAATACAGAGATCTTTTACTGCCATACATATATTTACTCAGGCCCCTATAAAACAGGGCTTTTTTATCATCTGAGTGGAGTCATTTTCAGGTGGGTGTTTTGATGAGAAATCTCAGTCTGGAAGCAAGACACCATTCCACAAAGATGCAGTTCTCATCTGTGAGGTTTGGCCTGGCTGAATCATGATTTTCTTTCCCTCAAACAGTACCAAGTTTGAGTAGTAAGTAGCAAGGCAATTCCTGAACTACTTCAGTCAACAGATGTCTCAATGTGGACTTTTTGCCTTGATATTCCTGTCCTTCAAGTAATTTGCTTGATGGACAGCATGTTTGGTTTATTTCCTCCTGTGCTGCAATCAGCATTTAAGACAGGGATTTGCTCCTTGCTGTCTCTTCATGGCAGCTGCAGAGCTGCTTGTACCTGTTCTCCTCTGATAGCAGAGGGGATTTATTGAGCTCTGTCCTGCTCAGCAGTGGCAGGGAAGTGACCACATGCCTCAGTAGCACAGCTGGCATCTTCCTGTGTGGGGGCCTGAGTTAACTTATGTATTGTAAGTATGGCAGTTAAAGATCTCTCTATTGTATTAGTGACCCAGCCCTGGTTCTAGTTATTGTAAATGGGCTGCAGCTGTGATGTCCTTGATTGGGCAGCAGCTGTAGCCCATGCAGGTAACTGAGATAAAAGGGGGCGGGGTGGTCAGGGAGAGCCTGGGAGAGGAGCCCTGACCGAGAAGCAACAACATCACTGCTGTGAAGATCTGACATGAGAAAAACATCGAAAGAAGGTATGAGACTCAGGAAATATAATTATATAACAACATGAATACAACATCTGGTGACCCCGACGTGATAAAGATCTGCAGCCGAACATCGAATGAAGGTATGGAATTCCCCGGACAGCTGAGAGCTGTGGCAGCCAGAGAGCTGGGACAGAAGATAGGACAGCTGAGAGCTGTGGCAGCCTGAGAGCTGGGACAGAAGATAGGACAGCTGAGAGCTGTGGCAGCCTGAGAGCTGGGACTCTAGAATATAGTAAGGCCTTTAAATCAAGGAGCTGTAACAGCAGAAAGCTATAAGATTATGGCTTTTCAGAGAGCTGTAAGACTATGGCCTTTGAGGAGAAGAGCCTGGGAACATCTAGGGATTTGTGTGTGTGTTTAAAGACAGCTGAGAGCTGTGGCAGCCTGAGAGCTGGGACAGAAGATAGGACAGCTGAGAGCTGTGGCAGCCAGAGAGCTGGGACTGTAAAGTATGTATTCAAGACAGCCAAGAGCTGTGGCAGCCTGAGAGCTGGGACAGATATGTGTATTGTAGTTGTAGAGTTGCTAGAAGTAAAGGAAAAAAAAAAGAAAAAAAAAAGGAAAAAAAAAAATGGAAAAAAAAAAAAAAGAAAAAAAAAAAAAAAAGGAGGATATGTATATATTCTATGTATGAGCTGTGGGGTGTGGGGGCCAGAGAGCTGGGACTAGACAGCTGCGAGCTGTGGCAGCCAGAGAGCTGGGACAGAAGATAGGATAGCTGAGAGCTGTGGCAGCCTGAGAGCTGGGACTCTAGAAGTAAGGACAGCCGAGAGCTGTGGCAGCCTGAGAGCTGGGACTCTAGAAGAAAGGACAGCCGAGAGCTGTGGCAGCCTGAGAGCTGGGACTCTAGAAGAAAGGACAGCCGAGAGCTGTGGCAGCCTGAGAGCTGGGACTCTAGAAGAAAAGACAGCCGAGAGCTGTGGCAGCCTGAGAGCTGGAACTATAGAAGTAAAGACAGCTGAGAGCTGTGGCAGCCTGAGAGCTGGAACTATAGAAGTAAAGACAGCTGAGAGCTGTGGCAGCCTGAGAGCTGGGACTCTAGAAGATAGGACAGCCGAGAGCTGTGGCAGCCAGAGAGCTGGGACAGAAGAAAAGACAGCTGCGAGCTGTGGCAGCCTGAGAGCTGGGACAGATATGTATATTGTAATTGTAAAGTTGTTAAAAGAAAAGGGGGAAATGTGGGGGCCTGAGTTAACTTATGTATTGTAAGTATGGCAGTTAAAGATCTCTCTATTGTATTAGTGACCCCGCCCTGGTTCTAGTTATTGTAAATGGGCTGCAGCTGTGATGTCCTTGATTGGGCAGCAGCTGTAGCCCATGCAGGTAACTGAGATAAAAGGGGGCGGGGTGGTCAGGGAGAGCCTGGGAGAGGAGCCCTGACCGAGAAGCAACAACATCACTGCTGTGAAGATCTGACATGAGAAAAACATCGAAAGAAGGTATGAGACTCAGGAAATATAATTATATAACAACATGAATACAACATTCCTGTGCTCATGGAAGAGACAGGTTGATCAGGAGAATTGTTCCCAGTGGGGTTGTTAAGCTGTGCATCTGGTCTCCAGGGAAGCAAATGAAATGTGAGCATAGTTCTGGGATGTCTGGCTTCTGTTTTTATCTCTGTTACAGATTTTCTGAATCCTTCAAATATGGCCCTGTTTATCTGTTCAGAATGCATCTGAGCTGCTTTTCCAGATTGTCATGTCTGGTTGCAGAGACACTTCTCCAGAGTGATGAGTTTCCTTATTCTAAGACACACACATCCCATATGAGGAGGCATTTAAACTTGGCAGTAGTGTCTCTCTTTCTCCACAAAGCAAAGTGACCTGTGTGCCCTGGCAGCCATCTGAAGATAGATCAGATGCATCTCATCCTTGGCTTTCCTGAGTGAGCAGTGGTGAGAATGTCACTTGCAGATTGTCAGCCATACTGATTGTCATGAGGTCCACATTGTTCTTCAGAGCCTCATGATTTTCCAGCTTGAAATCACATGATTAGGAAAGCTGCTCAAGATGTTTTGCTCACAATTAACTGCAGGTATTGTCTGTGGCTGCAGCTGTCTCCATAGAGAGCAGCAGGCACAACTTTCCCAGGCATTTTTCCTGGAGAAAGCTGTGAGAAGACCAGAGAAAAGAATGAGAAACAATTCTTATCTTCACTTGCTGCACCTGTTGTTGTGAACACGTGGAATGTGTTATGGAAATTTGTTTACCAAAGGGTAATTTCTTAATTGGCCACTGGTGATGGTGTTTTGGATTCAATTGCCCAATCTGGTCTGTCTGTCTGAGTTTCAGCATAGCAGAGCATAGCAATTGATCAGCCTTCTGGAATCATGGAGTCAATGCTAATTATTTCCACTATGGGGATGCCATGCTATGATAATTATCACCACCAGGTCCTCATTAGGTTTTATTTTCCAGGGTGAAATCTCCCTCTGTTGGACACCTCCTACCCCGTGCAAAAGCCCAGGTCACGTCACCTCCAGCTGTGGAAGAAACGGAGCTGCCCCAGAAGATTCACCATCTCCTGGAAGCCAAGGGGTTTCAGGCACGGATGGAAGGAGTGGAACTCCTCCTAGACCTGTGCCAAACCAGCCCCCAGCTCATCTCCACTAACATTGCCCAAGTATGTAAGGTACCTTCACTGCTCCTTTCCTTTAGCTCCTTTCCTGAGCCTGTAGCGGCAAAGTTAATTCAGTGTGTCTTGGCACTCTGTCCTGGCTGTTTGGGACACGCTGGTCCCTCTCACCCAGACAAATGTAATTCAGGTCCAGGCTTCAGGACAAGTCATTTCAGTCCAGCTCTATTTGTCTGGCAGGTGCCTATTGATGCTGTTCATCAGATGATGGCAGAATTTTCTGCTGGTGTAACTGCTGCTCTCTCCTACTCCCAGCTGGGTGAAGTGAAGGGAATCCAGCCCCTGAAAGCATGGCAATTGTTCTCTAGACCAAAAATGGGTTTGCACAGGGAAGAGAAGTATCAGGCTGGGTTGGTTTAAACCCAGCTGCTTTTTTTAAGAACACTTCTATACACTCCATCTTGTCTTACACAGGTACAGCTCTGGCTACTCATTTCCATCCTTGTTCCTATTCCTCTTGGTAAAGACAATGCTCTCCCTTCTTGGGGGTCTGTTTTTCTCTTTGGAAAAGGAGGAAAACAGCTAAGGACTCATCTCTGCCTTCTCCTCCCAGTAGCTGCTTTTTCCCTTTTTCCAGGGAAAGGTGCCTGATAATGTGGCTGTCAAGGGACTGAACCTGCTCTAATGAGAGCTGTACAGCACATTACACTTCAGAAGCCCACCTGTCACTTAGAGAAATTGTCTGGATCCTGGAAGAGTTGATCAGGGCCCTGCTCTTCTCCAGACACTGGCTCTGAGACAAACAAAAGAAAACTTGGATCTCCTCCAGCCATAGTTTTGGCAAAATCAGAATTGCCCTCAGTACTTGAGGGAACTGTTTAGAAAACCAGGCATTGTAAACATCTGCTTCCATTCAAAGCAAAGGTATTCTTTAGCATTAATAAATGAAATTGATTTAATGATTTATAGATGGAGAGAAATAGGAACCATTCGGTCCCCAGCCAAACCTCCTAAAAACAGAAGAAAATCTTTCAACCAGCATGAGGTTGTGCCACCATTCCAGTGAGTGGCCCACAGGAAAACAGTGACATTGTGCAAGCGAGTGCTGACCTGACAGAAAGGATCACTTTCATCTTTGACATTGCTGACTGCTACAGTCGCTTCTCAAACAGGGGCATTTGAATCCAGCTTTCACGTTGCTTGTTCTCTTCACAGATTTTTGATTATTTTGTCCTGAGAATACCTGACAGCCACAAGAAAGTGAAGCAGAGGGTGCTGGACGTGCTGGCTGAAATCACAGGAGCCCTGAAAGATGCCTTGAACCCGGTGATCATTGGTTTGGTGGAAGGAATAACAAAGAACCTGAACTCAAAGGATCCCAGGGTTCGTGGGGCAGCTGTGAAAGCACTGGGAGAATCCATTGCTCATTTGGGTAAGGCTGAGCCCTGGCAGGGACTCTCCTCAGCTTCGTCTCTGTCTCTCCTGCACAAGAGAGCGCTGAGTGCCTTGACAGCTGCTCTTGTCTGGGGAACCCTCCAGCTGACACCCACCAGAGGCTGTGCAGGTGCAGTCCTTATGCACCATCCCCAACAGGCTGGAATGGGATCAGCATTTCCCAGCAGTCCCAGGAGCCCTTGGCTCTGTGCTGCTTGTCTGAAGAGCAAGTCCTGGGCTACAGCTCTGCTACAGTTCAGGGGCAAAGGGGGTTTGGAGTTTGCTTGGGCCCCGTCTGACTTCCCAAATGAACAGCTTTGCTGTTGGCATGAAGGGACACTCACCCATCAGAGCTTCTGCAGGGCAGCCACCTGCAAGGCTCTACATTAGAGGCATTATCTGCCTATTTCCCACTTTTCTTCTTTGTCTTCTATGTTCAAAGGGGAACTTGTGATTCACCAAGTTCATTTCTTTATATCAAACAGGTATAAACCCAGCTGTCAATGATGCCTTGTTCCACGTGTTGTTTTGCGTGGGGCAAGATGGCCACAGCAATTAACTACATAGGCAAGGGCTGCTCTAAATTCCTTTGCCACACAGATTTATGTCAGCTCTGAGAATGCTGCACTGGGGAAATATGCCTGAAAAAAGGAGTGTTGGAGAGGCAGGTCTTCAAGGGGAGCTTCCACTTTCTCCTCCCCAGCTGCTTTGTGAACTCAGGAACTGCCTGACTCAGTGCCTTTCTGTGTCCCAAGTATGGGGCTCTTCCTTTGTGCTCTGGGATGCAAAACCTTTTCACTGCTTCCATGTGACTGAACTCCTGAGGTCCCTGATGTGAAATGTTTTAACACAGCTCCTGCTACAGCAGACAACTTTGGATTTACAAATGTGAAAGGAGTGCCTTTCTTTTGGAACTTAAAACCCTGCCAAGCAGGCTGGAAGGAAAGAAGCAAAGGATTCAAAAATCCACAGAAATGTACTTTATTTTATAAAATGGGGTTGGCCCTGCCCTTTCTCCTATGACCTGAGCAAAGTGAGCAGAAACGTGTGTTTCCCTTGTAGATCAAGTGTCCCTGCTGAAAGAGTTCAGCTACCAATGGAATCACCTGTGTGGCCAAGCCCTGCTGGATGTCACCGAGCGTATCACAGGCATGGCCTCCCCTTCTGAGCCCAGAGCTCTTCCCAGGGAGCATTTACAGGGAATGCCTGTGAGCAGACAGCAGAGCAGCTCCTCCAAACCAGGAGGTGCTGAGCTTGTCCCTGCTGCCCCATAGCCAAGGCAGGTGGGTTTGGCAGGTTTTCCCTGGCTGCTGCAGGGCTGGGCAGCACCTGAGATGGGGGCGGCGCTCGGCCTGGGGCTGAGCTCTCACTGGGGCATCTCAGAACCACCTCCAGCAAAGGGAGGGCTAAAAATGCCCCAGCTGGCTCCTCTCTGGGGAGCTCAGGGACATCTGTGATCTTTGAGGGGAAATGGTGGCAAATGCTGTTTCAGGGCATCCGTTTATTTTGTCCTCACAGAATTCTTGTTTTTCTCTTGGAAAGTTTTGAGGCTGAACCGTGCAGGGCCTGGGGGTCACAGCTTAGGCCAGAACTCAACAGAGGTACCAGAGGCACGGGTTTAGTGCAAGGCAGCCTCTGGGGCACAGGGACAGAAGCAGAGTGCTGAGGCTCCCTGCCTGTGCTCTCAGAGGGTCCTTGGACTGAGCGTTTCAGGGTGTGCAAACAGTGTCTGCCTGTGTCAGCGCTGCCCAAAATGCTACACATGCAGCTGATAATTGATTCCTCAGAGGAGCTTGCTGTGTCAGCAAGAGCCAAGGAATAGAAAAAGGATAATCTCAATATATAGCAGAGAAGATGATTGATAGCCTTGCTTCAACTGGGGCTAAATCTGCTAATTATGCCAATTTCTTTGAATGTAAGGTTTAATACACTTTGTGTCTTCATTAGGAATCTCAAAAGGGCATGTTCTGAGATTGGGAATGTCAAAGGCCCTTTAAAGAGCATTTGAATAAAGTAGATCTCCAGCAATAGGGCATTTAGTTTAGCAGTTCTTTTGATCTCCTTTTCAAATAAAGGAATTAACCATAAATTAGGACTACTTTAGAAAAAGCAGATGTTCTCTCTGAGATTTAGCAGGACCGGACAACTGTTCCTCACGTTCAGTAGTCACCGATGTCTTTAATTGCATTTAAACTCAGATGAATTCCCATTTTAAAATGGGTACCATAACCCTTTTCTGCTTAGCAGAATTGGTTTTGCGTACTTGCAGGAGCTCTTTCAATGTTGATGTCTGCTGGTGGATTAACAGCATAGAGAAAATGAAGTCTCTTCCACCACAGAATATTAAATGGCTTCTAGATAACATTTTGTCTGATCAGAAAATAAGAATGGTCTCCCGAGCATTTCAGGTTTTCATATCTTGGCCAAATCTGCCTGTGGCAAGGAGCCTGTTGGTAGTAAGCTTTTGTCTATGTTTGATACAGTTCAGTTAGGAAAATGGGCAGAGAGATTTCAGAGACAATGTGAGAAAACACTCGTGTTTTGGTTACCTTTCAGTCCCCTGTGTAGCATTTTTCTTTCTCTATGCCCCTATTTGAGTGGACATTATAGGAAAAAATGCCATTAAGATTGAGAGGGGAAATGGCATTAAAATGTGGAGATGCCCAAATGCCAAGGCAATGGGGTCTGGGTAATTCTCTAAGACACCCTGAGGTTTGAAACAGCTCTTTGTTGGAAGCCCCAAAAGCATTCTGCCAAAGACACCAGCTGGCCACTGATGTTTCTCATCCAGCTGTCAGGCAGCAGCCATCTCTGGTGGGCTGGAGTTTTGAGGTGTGTTCTAATCCTGCCCTTTGCTGTGTGCCGCTGAGCACAGGGAAGAGCCAGATTAGACATTTGGCACTTGGCATCAAAGTTACAAAAATGGAATCATCCCTTTTATTAGAAATTTCTCCATTTCCTCTCTATGGTGCATTTCCAAATCTTCAGTGTGGGTTTAGACAACTTCTTAATGGAAATCAAAGGCAATTGGACATTTCATTCATTGTTCATGCAGAGATTGTGAAATAATTTAGTAAAGGTAGGAAGTCTGCCGCAGGGACAGGGCTCTGGTTGGAGCAATTAGTGCTGAGGGGTTGGTGGTTCTGTTTCCAAGATGCTCAGCTGCTTTGCCCGTTTCTGGACCAAGGGGCTCTGGGTGCTATTTTGCTGCTCTTGGCCAGAGAGGATGGCAAGAAGCAGAAGCAGAGGCAGATCCTTGTTGCAGGGAGGCTGGTGGGTAAGGAGCTGTGTCTCTGTCCCGGCAGTGCTTGTGCAGGGGGTTCATGCCAGGAGCCCTGAAGTCGTCCAGCGCGACGCCCTGCCCGTGCTCTGGTCCTGCCTGGAGAACAAGGCGCTGCCTGTGCGCAGCGCCAACGTCCGCACCGTGGCCACCAAGCTGGCCTCTGCCCTCTGCAAGGTGATGGGCACCCAGCTGAAGGAATGTGCTGCCAGCAAGCCTCCACATGTGCGGGAAAACCTCTCCAAAATGCTGGGCTGGTGAAGGCGAGATGTTCTCCAGAAAGCTGAGGAAGCGCTGAGTTGGACACCTCTGGATTTGGCTTTTGAGCTGTGCCAAAAATGACAGAATGCTAAGGAAGGGTGTGCATCTGCCCCCACTCTCTCCATTGCCCTTCCTAGTCATGACATGGGGGCCTGGAGCAACTCCAGATTAATGACAAGGTGAAGGCAATCATGGCTCAGCCGGACGCAGAGGTGAGGGGGGAGCTGGGCCACTCTCTGCTGGGAGGAAGGGTCTTGTGGCAGCCCAGAGAGGCTGTGCACATTGCCAGGGAACAGCTGTGCCCTGCACGTGCCCCTGCAATGAGCTGTGCTGCTGCCAGTGCCCCTGGAGCTGTGGGGCTGCTGAGCTGTGGGGCAGGCAGAGGAGCAGGAGGGTGCATGTGCAGCTGAGCCATTCCTGGGGAGCACAGGGCTCTGGGCTCCCTGCTGTCCCAGGGCAGCCCCGAGGCCAGGCTGGGCCTGTGCCAGCTCTGGGCAAGTGGCTCAGGGTTTTGCCCTGGCCTGCCTCAGTGTCTGCCAGCAGGAGCATGTTTCCCTGTGCAGCTGTTTACACATCTCCAGGAAATGTGTCCCATGAAATACAGAGCTTCAGATGCTTTAGGTTTGCATGGTGGCCTCTGCTAAACTTTGCCTCTCTGTTAAACTTTGTGTCTCCATTTTGCACATCCGACTGGTTACAGTCTTACTGAGAAGTTTTCTCTGGACCCTTCGGATGTTCCCTCACGGACAAAGTCCTCGCCTCCCCTCCAGAAGAGCTCTCTTTCCTCCAAGCTCAGGAAGAAGCTGCCGCCTGTATGAAGAGTGTTTGCAGATTAGGATTGATGTGTTAGGCTTCATAGTTACAGCTGTACATATGTTCTGATCTTTAGATACAGTTCTGAATTAATGTGTTTTGATTGTATCTTTAAAATTTGATGACATATTTTTAATTGTATATATTTTTTTTGATGATGAAAAAAAGTAAGTAAATAAATAAAAATTAAATAAACCAAGAGGAGAATGTGAGACCAGCACCTGCTAGCCTAGAGATTATGGGAGTGCAGCTCACTCAATGTGCCAGTGTCTCACCACATCCTTTCCTCATTGGGCCTCTCCTCTTCCTCTTTGGCCATGCTTTCTTTGTGTCATCTGTGCTGCTCTTTGTTACTTGGCATTACAACGGGGCCACACATTGACATGTTTGGGGGACAATGGATCCAAAAGATCCTATCTAGTCAAAGGTTTTCTACCTAGGTGTGTTTTGTGCTCACCAAAGGCCTGAGCAAAGAAACCAAGAGAAGCGTGCCCAAATCCCAAAGCTTTGCTCCTTTGCAATCTCCCATAGATCTGCCTCACAGGTGTCTTCAATCACAATTCCATAGGTAAGAAGAAGTCATGTATTTCACTGGGAAATGATGCACTGCTTTGGCACATGTATATTTATCTGGGACAGCAGTGCAGCTGTGTTGTTTGCACCTTGTTTGCAGAAGGATGAGTGCCCTGGGAGGCCAATAACAAGTGACAAGGGTTCCTCAAATCTGCACTGCAGCCTGGGTGCCATTCAGCCCAGAGCTAGGGGATCATTTGTTCCCATGGACCAGTGCTTGCCAGTGGAATGAATTCCTGCACAGCTGGAAGAAGCAATTCTGGATTCAGCTCCAGCTCTTGGTGGGCTGCATGATCATTGACAATGCTGCACTTCCAGAAATTATTCTGCAGTTTCCTTTCATAGTCATTTGAAGCTTTTAAACTTAACATTTCAATTTGCTTTGCCTTTGGGCCCAGTGCAAACTGTAACCTTTTGGCAGCAAAGTCCTCATGGTTGCCTGTTGAAAGCAAAGGAAGCCAACCCACCTTGTTGTTGATCAGCATTGACTTCGATTTATTGATCAATCAGCCACTTTATATAACAGTGTTAATTAACTTCATGCATATTGCAAAATCCAAGCTCACGATAGGTTACAGAGAAAACTCTAACCCCTCCTGTTGTTTACAATACCTGTGGTTTGTCTATTGAAAACAGGATCAGTGTTCTCAGAGAGCCCAAGGACAGAATGTTTGCCTGTTATGGGAAGACTGTCTGAGAATCTTATTGTTTAACAAGTGGTGCTTGAGAGAGCCTAACTATTTATAGAATCAAGCCTGGGAAATGCTTTAAAACTACCTTTTACTTTTCCCTCAACTGTATACCTTCATGGCCTCTTTCTTTAAGCCATGCTAGAACCAGACTCTCCACAGTTGCCAGCTTCTGATGTTACACAATGTCACCTGGCTGCATGTGTTTGCTTAGCTCTGGGTCTAGTCCCGGCCTAGTAAAGCCCAGGCAGGGAGGCACATTGCAGGGAAAATTGGTCCATGAGCTTATGGGGTTGCCATCAGCAGCAGAGTCAATGTGTCCTTTGGGGATTCCTCTGGAGACAAAATTAGGGACCTACTCCATGCCACAATATTCTCTTAGATCTTTCTAAAATATCCTAGAAAAGGCTGTGAAACTTCACATCTCCTTGCACAGCCAGTGTTTGAAGAGGGGCATTTTTGTCCCTCCTCAAAGTCATTGCTCTTGCACACCAGAAACGTGAACATCCACCAGCAGGAATGATGCATGGTCCTGCTGCTGCTGCTTCAGAGCACTGGGCAGTGCAGACCTGGGTATTACCAAGATGAGCACTTAATTAGCATTTCATGCTCCTTCAAACTATCCAGATCTCAGGGCTTTTTGTTTCAAAGCAGCCACTGCACCATCTCTAGGGAAAAACAGGGAATGGGAAACAGCGACTGCCAGCCTTGCAGGGGTGTGAGAGAAAACCTGAAGTGTCTGCTTTAAAAGATGAATGGGAAGAGTGTAATGGCCAAAGCAAACGCTTCGTTAGGATAGCAGGAGCCGTTCTTTACTGCATGCTTGCATGAAGATCATTTGGGATCTCCTTTTTGTGTCTCATGCCGAAAAGGAACTCTTAATAATACCATGCTACCTAAACCAGATTGGGATGCAGCTCTGTAGTGGTTCACAATGAAGCAGACGGCCTGCTTTGTCACTGCCAGCCCTGCTGAGCCTGCGAGGGACTGCAGTGTATCCCATGCCTGTTTTGCCTCCAAGCAGAGCTTGGTTTTCCTTATTAGTGTGCAGTAAATACAAGAGTAATAAAATGGGCAATTAAACTGGCCACTTTGGAGGATATGCTCATGCTTTGGCATGTCAGTCCTGTACCTCATGCACCCAAGGCTTGTTACTCATCATGAAATATTTTAACAAAAAAAGCTCAGCTCTCATGTTACATCTGAATAAAACTGCATCAGATGATCAAGAATTCTGCTGTCAGGAACAAGACAAGAGCCTTCCGACACTCACTTGCAGCTGTCCTGGATTGCTGCAGCCCTTTGTGAAAAGCTGCTGCAGACAGAGTGTTTGGAGCTGGTTTGGGCCTTTATGAAAGATCAGTGGAGCAGTGTGCAGGGCTCTCCTGGCAGGAAACTGTTTGTCCCAGCCCAGGGACACGGTGCCGGCAGGAGCGGAGCGGCCCCGCTCCCAGCCCGAGAGTCTGTGGGCTGAGCCACGCCGGGGAGACAAGGCAGCGAGGGGCTCCAGCCCAGCTGCTTCACTGCCCTGCCCGCTCCATGGAGCTCTGCCGTGGGGGAAAGCCGACACCGGATGAGTCCCCGAGCTTCCATCAGCTGCTGGATTTGCTCCGTGACCGCTCCTGTTCTTCCAAGAGAGACCCCAGCGCCGTCTTGGAACGCGTGTCATGGGGGGATTCTGTTTGATAATAAACTGTTGGGGGTTTTCCACTTCCATCCATTAGTAATAATTTCCTATTGCTGGAAAGGGATTGTTGGCACACTTTAGAGGAGACAACTTATTGCACAATATCCTATTTGAAGTTGTCTCAAACTGTGTGAGACAGATGGCTTCACACAGGAGCATCCCCAGGGCTGCTGAGGGGAAGGCACAGAGGAAGACAAACCCAGTATTTCTGAGGGAACTCCTTGACACAAACCCAACCTGAGCTGTCAAACAGCAGACCTGATGTTTCGAGACATGGGCCACAGGGGAAACCTTTCAGTGTGTTTGGTCCAGGCTGGGCTATGCTCGAGGCAAAGGTGTGTCAGTGTGTTGGATAAAACTCTTTTCTTGACCTAGAGATGGGGCAACTGAGAGGTGTTTTAAAAACTTTTATTCTATTTTCAGTCTCATGAGAATGGTGAGACAATACAGATGTTATAATTCACGCCATCACCATCAGAAGCCAGCTACTTCCTATGTGTAATACATTAAAAGCGTTTCTTGGTCTATCAGCCTTTTGCCATGCCATGTTGTAGATGCCTGGAAGCCAATTCTTTAAAAATACTCTTTGTGGGTCCCACTACAATGCATCTTTCATAGCTCTGTTTTTCCAAAATCTTATTTGCGAGGCCATCTTTTGAAACTTTTCCAGCTCCATTTCTCTCTCAACAATATCTGTCCTATTCCATGGAAATTTTTAAGTTAGCGTTTCTTGTCTCAAGATTTATATACAGATTCATACTGTGTGGGCCTTCTATTAGGCCCTAAAAACTTTCTACAAAACCATTTTCCACATCAGTGCACTTGGCTCCTTCTCTCCTCATTGTGCCTGGCAAGCCCAGGAGCCCAGAGCTCGTGCAGAACCCATCACACCACTCAGTGGGAGCAAACTTGTGTCCAGTCCTCACCTGGAGCTGCGGTGCCCAGCATTCCACCACTCTGGAATGAGGAACTGTTCCTGCTCTTTCAGAAGGAGCTAAGGAGCTTTGGCCTTCAGATCAATTGTCTGCAGGCTCCTGCAGTGCCTGGTGCTGCTCCCTTGCCAGCGGCACCCCAGGGCAGGGGGGCACATCTGGGCTGCTGTGTCTGGCTCTGGGGCTCCCTGTTCTGGGCAGTGAGGAGGAGCTGCAGAGGCTCTGCAGGACTGACAGGAGGGGCTTTGGGGCTGGCAGGAGAAGCTGAGGGACCTGGGCTGCTGGAGCTTCTGAACAGCAGGCCCAGGTCTCATCGGTCAACTGCTCCAAGTATTCTTTCAGAGAATCCCAGAATCAGCAAGGGTGGAACAGGCTATGGAGATCATCAAGTCCAATCCGTGCCCTGACACCACCTTGTCTCCCCTGGGCCTCCTCTCCTCCAGGATAAACAACCCCAGCAGCTCCCTCAGCCGCTCCTCACAGCTCTTGTGTTCCAGATCCCTCGTTAACCTTATTGCCCTTCTCTGGACACACTCCAGCCCCTCCATGTCCTTCCTTAACTGGGGCCCCAGAACTGCAAACAGCACTCGAGTTGCTGCCCAAGGAGTGCTGAGCACAGGGGAAGAATCCCTGCCCTGCTCCAGCTGGCCACACCATTCCTGATCCAGGCCAGGAGCCATTGGCCTTCTTGGCCACCTGGGCACACAGCACAATTCCAGCAATTTGCTGCCACAGAAAATTACCATCTGGCAATTTCCCAGTGCTGTCACATTCCCCACTCAGATCTGGTGTGCACTGGCACTGCCAGTGCCCACATCTGGAAACTTTCCTCTTCTGGCACCACCGATATCCAGAATTTACTGGCAAAGAAAGCTAAAACCTGGCAATTTCCCCTTGCCAGCACTGCCCAATCTGGAGTTTGTTGGCAGCAGGATCCCAAGAAAGAAGGAAGGAAAGAAGGAAAGAAAAGAGGAAGGCATCCAGATCCAGTCCTTCCTGGAGCCTGGAGCCTGAAATGGGCTGTTTGCTGGCACTGCCAGTGCCCAGATCTGGAAATTTCCCTATTCTGGCACAGCCCAAGTGCAGCAATTTCCTGGCACAGACATCCAAAAGCCGAGGTGTCGCAGACATTTTTTCACAGAAATCCTTTCTTTCAGATTTCTGCCTCTTCTGGAAGGCAGAGGCCCCAGAAGAGAATGTAAACAATTGTTATCAGCTGCTGTGAAATGCAATAGGATGCACCTATTTTGACCTGTCATTGGTTCATGTTCCCATGTTTATAATGAAGGGCCAATCACAGGAACAAGCTAGGGACAGAGTCCCTGGACACAACTTTGTTATCGATTCTTTCTTTCTATTCTTAGCTTAGCAGCAGCATCTGAAACTTCTCTCTCTTTATTCTATTTAGTATAGTCATAATGTATTATATATCATATATCAATAAATCCAGCCTTCTGATCAAGAAACAAGATTCACCATCCATCTCTCACCCTCAGCGACCCACTCAGGTGCCAGTAATACCGAGGCAGCTTCCTGCTACTGGGTCTGCCACCACCCCCACATCTTGTGTTTCATGTAACCAGAACCCAGATTTGGAAATTTCTCAGTGCCAGCAGAGCCCAAATCTGGCAGATTTCTGTTGCTGGCAATGACTCCACCCAGATCTGGTGTTTGCTGGGACTGCCAGTGCCCAGATTTGGAAATTTCCCGATGCCTTCACAGCCCAGGTCTAGCAATGTGGTGTTAGCTAGCTTAGGAAGAGAAGTTCCTCAGACTGTGACTTTCCTTTTTCTTGGAACTGTTTAAACCTGCTCTGGACTGAAAACCCAGACAAACACCGGCAGCTCACACCTGTGGCACACCGAGCTCTGGGATGCTGCATTCCAGCACCAGAGGGACTTAGAAGAGACCGAGGGAGCCAACTACAACCCACAAAAAGGACTTCCTGAATTTGCCATCTCTTCAGCACTGTCAGAGGTTTTATTTAATATTTATTTAATATTCATTTTTCATGCTTGTGAATACTTTACTTGTTAAATAAACTGGGGTTTTTTCACTTTTCTCCAGGGAAGTCTTTTCCTGAACTAGTAGGGGGAGACGTCGCTTGAACTTGCTTTCTAGGCGGACCCCTTTTGGAGGTTTCCTCCCAAAATTTGCCCTCAGCCAGCACAAACAGTCATCATGAAAATTGTACCAGTGGCGTAATTTCCTGGCGGCAAATCTTGTGACAGAAGCTTGACCTTGTTCTCCATGAGAGATTCTTGGGAAGAGCAGACAGGAGAAGATTCCTGGAAAACTGAAACAGCTTTCCAGATGTGAAATGGAAATGAAAGAAACAATCCAAGATGTTTTCCTCTATTTATTTCTATGCTCCCCTTTTCCATGTTACACTACTTCTCCATCCCAGTAATTCCAGATGCACAGCACCTCTAAGATCGGTGACTTAGTGATTTTTAGACACTCTAAAATAGCATGAGCCACACACAGTTTTCCTTCCCCTGTTTTTACTGGAAGGCAACACTGGAGCTGTAAGTGCAGTGCTGGGGTCAGGTAGGAATCCTACCCCAAGGAAAGTGTCCCGACAGTGTTTGACCCTCAGCAAGGACAATGCCCAGCAGCAAGCGAGGGGATCGCTGTGCCAGCGTGCAGGAGTCAGGGCTCTGCATCCGGGCTCAGCGCTGCAAAGTTCCCGTGTTTGGACAGACAGAGGGGCTGTCCCCGGGGCGCGCGGGGCTCGAACGTGGGGCTCGTGGGGCGAGCGGGGAACGGACACGGGGACGAACGGCCCCGGTGCTTCAGTGGCAGCGGCGGCAGCAGCGGTGGTAGCGGCGGCAGAATCAGCGACAAAACAGATAATTTAGAATGCTCTTTCTCTTTTTTTTTTTTACTTCCTCTTCCACTTTTTCTTTTTTTTTCTCTCCCTTTCCCGCTGTCGGGCACCCTTCTCTCGGGGTCCCTTGCCCCGCGTCCCTCCCCTCTCCCCGCCTCCCTCTCCCCTTCCAGGCCGGTCCATGCCCCCGGCCCGCCCCCGGCCCCGGGCGGGGCTGCCCCGTGCCCGGCCCCGGCCGTCCCGCCGCGGTCTCGCCTCCGCCCGGCTCTGGCCGTACTGGCGGTGGCGCTGCGGGCGGGCATCAGTGCCTGGGGCTGGGGCGGCATCACCGCCCTTCGCCTCCGCCTGGCCTGAGCCCGGCCCCGGCCCTGGCCCCGGCTCCTCCCGGGGCCCGCGGAGCACACACGGAAATGAAATTTCCTTACGGGAATGGAAAAGGAATCTTGCGATTTCAATGGGAACCAAGAGAGGAAATCTTTGGTGCATGTCCCTGCCCTTGATGGCATGCCATTCCATTTGATGGCTTTGACTTTGGGAAAGATTTCTTTCTTTTTTTGGTTGTTTTCTGAAGTGTCCATGCCGTGTCCCTCATATCTTGCCCCCTAAGTAGGGTCTTCCTCCTTGACTTTTTCCCCTGCTTTTGCAACATCTGTGAGCTTAGTTTTAGCATATTTTGATCCTTTCCACTGCACCTGATGTAATCCCAGGCCATTTTCTTAGAGTCACTAAATTTCCCAAGTTTTCTTTTTTTCTCCTCCACTTGCAATTCCTTTGATGGTGTCTCCATGCCAGCGTGTTTGTAGGTCCTTCTTTTCTGTTTTGGCCTTCAGTGGGGATCAATTTTGGCAAGCTTTGCTGCATGTGCCTGCACTTGCTGGCTTATGTCCTGCCTGCATTTTGATGGCTTTGAGTTTGGCAAAGATTTTTTTCTTTTTTTGGTTTTTTTATGAAGTGTCCATGCCATGTCCCTCATATCTTGCCTCCTAAGTTGGGTCTTCCTCCTTGACTTTTCCCCTGCTTTTGCAACATCTGTGAGCTTAGTTTTGGCATGTTTTGGTCCTTTGCACTGCACCTGATATAATCCCGGGCCATTTTCTTAGAGTCAGTACATTTCCCAAATTTTCTTCTTTTCTACTCCAATTGCAATTCCTTTGCAATGCAGCTGATTTCCTCAAAGCCTATTTTTGCAGACACTAAAATTCCCGATTTTCTGCTTTTTTTTAAATTGCACTTCATTTGAAACTATCTCCTTTAAAGAGTATTTGTAAGCCTTTCTTTTTGTATTCGTAAGATTCCTTTTCCCTTCCCGAAAGGAAATTTCATTTCCTTTCGGGAAGGGGAAAGGAATCTTGCGATTTCAATGGGGACCAATAGAGGAAATCTTTGGTGCATGTCCCTGCCCTTGATGGCATGCCATTCCATTTGATGGCTTTCACTTTGGCAACAATTTTCTTCTTTTTTTTGGTTGTTTCCTCAATTGTCTGTGCCATGTCCCTCATATCTTGCCCCCAAAGTTGTGTCTTCCTCCTTGACTTTTTCTTCTGCTTTTGCAACATCTGTGTTCCCTCTTTTGGCATGTTTTGGTCCTTTGCACTGCACCTGATATAATCCCGGGCCATTTTCTTAGAGTCACTTAATTTCCCAAATTTTCTTTTTTTCTTTTCCAATTGCAATTCCTTTGATGGTGTCTCCATTCCAGCGTGTTTGTAGGTCCTTCTTTGCAGTGGGGATCAATTTTGGCAAGCTTGGCTGCATGTGCCTGCACTTGCTGGCGTATGGCCTGCCTGCATTTGGGAGGGTTTGACTTTTGGAACGATTTCTTTTTGTTTTTTTTTTTTTTAAGTATTCATGCCATGTCCCTAATATCTTCCCCTCCAAGTTTTTCTTCCTACTTGACCTTTTCCCCTGCTTTTGCAACCTCTGTGAGCTTAGTTTTAGCATGTTTTGGTCCTTTGCACTGCACCTGATATAATCCCGGGCCATTTTCTTAGAGTCAGTACATTTCCCAAATTTTCTTTTTTTCTCCTCCAATTGAAATTTTTTTGATGGTGTATCCATTCCAGCGTGCTTGTAGGTCCTTTTTTCTGTTTTGGCCTTCAGTGGGGATCAATTTTGGCAAGCTTTGCTGCATGTGCCTGCACTTGATGGCATATGGCCTGCCTGCATTTTGATGGCTTTGACTTTGGGAAAGATTTTTTCTTGTTTTTTTTTTTTTTTTGTTTTAAGTATTCGTGCCATTTCCCTCATATCTTCCCCTCCAAGTTTTGTCTTCCTACTTGACCTTTTCCCCTGCTTTTGTAACATCTGTGAGCTTAGTTTTGGCATGGTTTGGTCCTTTGCAATGCAGCTGATTTCCTCACAGCCTATTTTTTGAAGACACTAAAATTCCCGTATTTCTGCTTTTTTCAATTGAATTTCATTTGAACCTATCTCCTTTCCAGAGTGTTTGTAAGCCTTTCTTTTGGGATTCACAAGATTCCTTTTCCCTTCCCAAAAGGAAATGAAATTTCTCTTCGGGAAGGGAAAAGGAATCTTGCGATTTCAATGGGGACCAATACAGGAATCTTTGGTGCATGTCCCTGCCCTTGATGGCCTGCCTGCCTTTTGATGGCTTTGATTTTAGGAAAGATTTTTTTCTTTTTTTGGTTGTTTTCTGAAGTGTCCGTGCAATGTCCCTCATATCTTGCCCCCAAAGTTGTGTCTTCATATTTGAGTTTTCCCCCTGCTTTTGCAACATCTGTGAGCTTAGTTTTGGCATGTTTCGGTCCTTTGCACTGCACCTGACATAATCCCGGGCCATTTTCTTAGAGTCAGTACATTTCCCAAATTTTCTTTTTTTCTCCTCCAATTGCAATTCCTTTAATGGTGTCTCCATTCCAGCGTGTTTGTAGCTCCTTCTTTTCTGTCTTGTCCTTCAGTGGGGATCAAATTTTCAAGGTTTGCTGCATGTGCCTGCACTTGCTGGCGTATGGCCTGCCTGCATTTTGATGGCTTTGACTTTGGGGAAGATTTTTTTCTTTTTTTTGGTTGTTTTATGAAGTGTCCATACCATGTCCCTCATATCTTGCCCCCTAAGTTGGGTCTTCCTCCTTGACTTTTTCCCCTGCTTTTGCAACATCTGTGAGCTTAGTTTTGGCATTTTTTGGTCCTGTGCAATGCAGCAGATTTCCTCACAGCCTACATTTTGAAGTCACTAAAATTCCCGATTTTCTGCTTTTTTCAATTGAATTTCATTGGAACCTATCGCCTTTCAGAGTGTTTAAAAGCCTTTCTTTTGGGATTCACAAGATTCTTTTTCCCTACCTGAAAGGAAATGAAATTTCCATTCGAGAAGGGAAAAGGAATCTTACGATTTCAATGGGGACTAATAGAGGAATCTTTGGTGCATGTCCCTGCCCTTGATGGCAAGCCATGCCTTTTGATGGCTTTGACTTTGGGAAAGATTTTTTTCTTTTTTTGGTTTTTTTCTGAAGTGTCCATGCCATGTCCCTCATATCTTGCCCCCTAAGTTTTGTCTTCCTTCTTGACTTTTTCCCCTGCTTTTGCAACATCTGTGAGCTTAGTTTTGTCATGTCGGCCCCTGCCAGGCGTCTGAGCAGGGACGAGGAGGCAATGAGGCCCCAGGCCTGCAAGGGTCACTTGTCCCCTCGTGGCCTCAGGCCCATGCCCAGCAGCCATGGCCAAAGTGCTGCCCATGTTGGCTCTGGCAGGGCTGTCTCGCAGCTGCTGCCCATCCCTGTGCCCTGTGCAGCCCAGGCTGTCCCACGGTGTCCCTGCCCTGCGCCTCTGGCCCTGCAGGCTGTCGGCATCCCCCGGCTGCCCCACCTGGCTGGGCCCTTCCTTTGCTGACAGCTCTGCCTCCTGCCTGCCCCTGCCTGCCCACACAGAGCCTTGGGCTGCTCCAGGCTCCTGCTGGGGACGTGCTGCACCACAGCCCTGCCCTGCCAGGGAAATTCCTTTCTGCTGCTGCCCGGGCTGGGCCTCACCAGCTGCCCTTGTGCGGGGTGCGGAGGTTCAGGGATATCACACCACAAATAATATGATCCAGTAAAGCCAAATTTATTATCTCTAAAAAGACTATATTTATAATAAATCTCTACTGTCCACGTGTCTCTAGCTAATACATGATTGGTTAATCCTAGCTGTTTACACATCTAAATTAGAATGCTGATTGGATCACCTAATTTTTCACGCGTCTTGCTGTCGTCTTTTGGCCCATTCATGGTTCAATGTTTTCCTTCTTTCCCAAGCTTGCTGTTAAACTTGCTGAGTCCTGATGACTCTTCTTGGATTTTTCTCAAGGATATACCAACCCCATTTCTGAATATGTCCATTATCCATTGTTTGTGAATGTGTCCATTGTCCATTAGTACAAGCAGGTTGGATTGTGCATCGGCTGAATATGGCCCTTGTCTAGCCAGAACTCCTCAATCTGCAAAAAACTCTCAACAGTTCCCCGGTTTTGTTTTTGCACAAGCCAGACTGATTTAAAAGCACGCTCAATTATTTTCTGCACAGCAAGGCACTACAAGCAGAATTGAAAATGAAGACAAAGTATCATTATGCCAAAGGGTACTAAATCCTTGAGCCAGCCTGTTATTCCCCAGGATTTTAGCCACTCATCAAAAGAATTCTCAACCACTGTGAGCTTTTTCATATTCTCCTTAAGCAATGACAATTTCTTGTCAATAGATCCAGAGTGGTCAGAGAGATTCATGCAACACATCCCTTCAAAATCTTCACGCTCATCTCCTTGTGCTAGCAACAAAAAATTTATAGCAGTCCTATCCTGTAACACAGCATGGTGTATGCTACCTACATCAGTGGTAAGCTAATTCCGGATTGCAGATGTAATGTTAATTTGTTTTCCTGTCCAACAAGCCAATAGTTTGAATGATGTAAGGGCCTGTGATGAAGCTAATCCTGGTGTAAAAAGTGATGCCAGGATAACCGAAGGCCAATTCCACAATTCTACATTATCCTTGCAGTCTGAGCCTAATAGATGCTCACTACATTTTGGACGTTGGAATTTGTGCCTGATGTCAAGCATCTGTTGAATGCTAGGGGCAAACAGTGTCATTTTCCCAAACTAGCATGGTCCTCCTAATCCTTTCTGAGGAATTGCAGGCCAAGCTTTATCTCCACCAAAGAGAAACAAAAGTAGAAAAAAGTTATTGCAGAAGCTATTGTAGAAGGGACTTTTCTCTCCAATGATGTAGAAGCTTTTCTTGTAGTAACTAATGCTGCAAGTAGAGTTTGAGAACCTTTCGATTGGAAGATTTTAGAAAAGATGAGAGCTGCATTTTCGCAATTTGGTTAAAAATGCCAACTTGCACAGTCACTTCTGCAGTATATTTTTCCATCTAACGCATTAATTCCAGCTGATGTGCATACCCTAATAAGACTTAGAATGCCACCCTATCAGCAGGTGATGTTTCATAAAAGCTGGGAGGAAAAGTGTGCTCAAGAAGCTGCAAGAGCTAGAGTGCAGGGTGATCCTCTGTATGGTTTAACAGCACAACAGTTACTTGGCAAAGGGCCCGGGCTACTGCCACTGCCCAGGCTAGGAGCATTGATCAAGTCTTACAGATGAGCCAACAACTAGCATGTAATGCATTTCTTGCACTTCCAGATAAGTTACACACTATGTCTTTTACACAGATTTGTCAAAGAAAGAATGAAGACTTTGATAAATTTGTAGACAAATTGCATGAAGCTATCTATAATCATTCTGATTTCAATTCAGACACAAAGATACAACTAGATGGACTTTGGGATCATTTCTCCATTCCAAATGGCTTTCCCTTCAGTCACAAGAGCCTTCCATCTCTTCCAAAACTTGCCTGCTGAAACTCTTCTGCTCCCTTGCAAATCAGTTCACTACTCCAGCATAACCCTTGAAGCACGGACAGATGACTCTTCAACTAATTATAGCAGAAAAGAAGGGTATTTATTGCAGCCCTGGTCACATGTGAACTAGTTTCCAGAGACATGTGCAAGGAGTTGCAGACTCCTGCTCTCTATTTCTGCAGAAAAGGTTTTACTTTAGGTTTCTAAGGACCCATAATACATAATTATTACCTGCCTGCTTCGCATTTTTATCAGCTGAATATCTATTACAGCTGAACAATTGTATTCCCTTAACTGGATTGGTGGGATTTTGAAATGAGGGAGTGGTTGTATGGGAGGAAGAAAGCAGTCTTCCTCATGGTGAACTCTCCTCCCATGGCCAGTTGGCAAGACCTTTTGACCTGCTGCTCATGGTCCAAGCCTCTCCTAACTGTTCAATTATTCTTAAGGCAAGGTCTTTCTATGGTCTCAGCTTCTTCACAATTGCTTCCTCTATCCCTGTCACTCCTAGCTTTATGTTCCTAATATATTTGGTACTCTTTAACTAAGGCACATGATTTCTGCTACCTGTATTACTAACTTAGCTTCTTACCTCATTTTAAAATCTTAACTAAAATATGCAATCTTCTACTATCCCAATTCTCTTCCCAGCTGGGCCCTCGACCCATCTGCACTTTTCTATTTTCCTCATTACATTTTCAGCTAAGCCCTTGTCTCACCTCAGGCACATCCCCGACTGCCTCTCTCCCAGCAGCTCAGAGCTGCATTGCACAGCGCTTGCTGTGCACCACAGAGCACAAAGCAGGCTGGCCTGGTGGGCCTTAATATTTCTGCCAAACACTCTGCATCTCATACCTTTGCTCTGGCTCAGTGCAGAACTGCAGGGTTGCAGGCGCTTCCTCCCAGAGCTGCGTGAGGCGCTGGCTCCTGCAGATGGGCCCTGCCAAGCTGTCCCTGCCTCACGCTGGCCTCGCTTCCCTGGCACAAGTGCCGGGCCTGAAGGAGCTGCCCTGTGCTCCAGCCTGCCGAGCAGCCCGGCTCCCTGCCCCGGTGCCCAGAGTGCTGCACACACTGCTGGCCTTTGCCAGGAGTTGCAGGGCAGCCGGCAGAAGAGGAGGAATCCTCAGCCAGCCCAGCGGCCCGCGGCTGCCCTTGGCCTTTCTCTGCTCCTGGGCACACTCCAGACGGCCATGGCCCCCAGGCCGGGCTGTGCCCAGCACGGCTACGCTTCCCCTCGGCAGCAGCCAGCTGCCACCTGGGCTCTGAGAGCGGAGGATTCGCCCGCTCCCAGCAAGAGGCACCCAGGGCCCGGCTGCTGCCTCTTGCAGCTCCAAGGGCCTCCTTCCAGCCTGCCTCTGCCGGGGCTCAGGCTGCTCCGGCCTCTGCCGGGGCTCTGCTGGGGCTCCAGCCCGGGCAAGGCCGGGCCCGCTCTCACCTCACAGGCGCTGACAGCTCTGCGCCACAGGAGACCTTCCCGAGCACCCTCTCTGATCTTTCTGCTTTCTCACTTGAGCAAGGCTCTCTTCCAGCCAAAGAGATTATTGCAGTTAGGGATACAAATCCAAGTGGCAGGAACCACATTGTTCTCCAGTCACAGCTGAAGGCCTGCATCTGCACAAGATGTTTGGGCTGCCTCATTCTTCCTTTGGTTTTGCCTTCAAATGCCATTGCCCTTTCTGCCTCAACTAGAAATACCTCAGCTGTGCCATAACCAGCCAGTGGGTCATATTCCAAAGGCAGTGTGGTCTGGAGAGGATGAATGAAGAAGAGCCCTCCTCACTTATGAAACCATACAAAAAAAGCCATATGTGTGACTTAGCACCAATAAAAAACAATTGGTAATTCAGAAAAAAATATTGAATTTTCTGAAGGGGTCAGAAGGAGAAGAATCTTCCAAGTGAGTTGATGTTTCAGAAACTTTATTAATTACATCTCTAATCTATAATTCTATGCTACAAATCTCTTTAGCAACCCTACTCTACAATCCTACTCCAAATTGGTAACAGAGATAACATCTTGACATGATTGCTATGTTCTAGTCTCCTAGGGTTAGGGCTAGGCTTAGGCTTAGGTTCAGGTTTAGGCTTAGGCTTAGGCTTAGGCTTAGACTTAGGTTCAGGTTTGGGTTTAGGTTTAGGCTTTGGCTTAGGCTTAGGGTTGGGGTTAGAGAAAGGGTAAGGGAAAGGGTAAGGGATAGAGATAGGGATAGGGTTAGGGTTTGGGTTAGCATTTAAGGTTAGGGTTAGGTTTTAGGTTTAGAGTTTAGGGTTAGGGTTATTCGTCTTCTTCACCGAGTTGATGACTTGTGCCAGGATGAATGGTGGCTTGGCTGAAGTTACAAATGGATGCTGTCCACCGGAAAAAAAACAAAAAACAAAAGAACATAGAACAGTGAACCATTACTTTCCAAGCTCATTGCTTCAGGGACTCAGTCAGGATACATCAAGTTCCTGGAAAGACCCAGAAAGAGGAGCAATGGGACCATCTGCTCCCCAGTCATCCCCAATGTGCAAGACCTTGCCATCACAGGCAAACCTGACCCAGAATCCCACTCATCTGTTTATTGTGATGTCTTCATCCTGCTGGGATTTTTGCCCTGCCAGCGCTCTAGAAATGGTGCTTTCTGTCCCTGGGTTTTCTTCCTTTCAGGAAACTCCAATGACTCACATAGGTCCCTGCCTTTGAAAGACAGGCACTGTGCTGATTCCCACAGGGACAGAAAGCAGTGTCTGCCTTTCCATGCCCTGCCCCTCGTGTGCTGGATGGCACCTTCCTTCCCAGCAGGGCCAGCCCAGTGGCACTGGGCCTTGCAGTTCCCTCTCTGCCACACAACCTGGCAGTAACCCTGGCACAGTTCCCATCTGCTTGAGCGTGCCAGGCAGCAGATGGGGCTGGGACAAGTCCCTCCCAGCTGTCCCTGTTTGCATGGCAGAAACCTCTGAGGGTGGGCTGGGGGGCACCAACCAGGGCCCCTCAGAGGCTCACAGTGAGCCCCCCACAGCCCCTCCTGCCCACAGCCAAATCTCTGACCCCTAGGCTGGGACTGGCTTCCTTGGGTTCCTCCACCACCATTTCATGTCTCTGTACCCTGCATTGCTCTACTTCAATTCTTTTGCCATTAGATAAAACTGAATACTCCACTAAATCACAAAAGAGGGCAACAGACACAGTCAGAGGACAGAGCACCTCTCCTCACAGGAAATGCAGAGGGAGCTGGAGTTATTCAGTTTTGTGAAGGACAGGCCCCAGGGAGACTTTATTGCCACTTTCCAAGACTTCACAGTGGCTTTGAAGAAAGTGGGGGACATCTTTTTTAACAGGGCCAGTTACAATAGGATATGGACAAATATTTTTAAACACTAAGGGCATCTAATCAGAGTAGGTCTAAGGAAGAACTTGTGTACTCAGAGCATGGTGCCACACTGGCACAGCTTGCCCCAAGAGCTTGTAGGTGCCCCATCCCTGCAACCATTCCGGCTCCGGTGGCAACGGGCTCTGAGCAACCTGATCTCTTTAAAGATGTCCCTGCTCATTGCTGGACACTTGCACCAGAGGACATTTACAGGGCCCTGCCAGCCCAGGCCAGTCTAGGATTCCTCACCATTTTCATTTGAAGAGCAGCAAGAGTGGAGGTGAGGAGGAAGGGGGCTCATCTGCTGCCTTGGGCTTGAGTGGAGGAGGAGCCCATCCCTCAGAGCCTGTTTCACCTGCAGCCCCATCACATTTTACCTGCAGGAGCTCCTTGGCAGACCAGCGCTGCTCCTCGTCTGTCTGCAGGCAGCAGCTCAGGAAGTCACGCAGCAAAGCCGAGAGGAGCTTGGGCTGCCGCAGCTGTGGAGTCCCTACTGTGGCTATCAGGTATGTAGCCTGGAAAGAAAGGAGACACCAGGCTCCACCTCCTGCTTTCACACCTCTAAGGCTCTCCCAGATCCCTTTGTTTAACCTCTGTTCTTCAGTGGCAGTTTCTGCCCTGGCACAGACCCAGAGATGACTTTCCTTTACCAACCAAAAACCCAAACCCCGATGCAGCCACAGCTTTTCCACCATCCTGCAGATCTTGCCTTGGCAGCTGATTTCATTGCCTGACCTAGTTAGTGGGAACTACATCAGCAAAAGGACATTTGCTTCTCTGAGGATTCATGCCAGCTTGAGATGGTTTTTGGAAGAGGGACTTTGCTATACTAACTAATTTCAAGGGTTAGTACATGAACGGCATCTCTGCAGTGCTTGTTGGTCCTTTAAGCGCACGTGCCCTAGAACAAAACTCATCCAGCTTTTTGTGCTGTTCTTGAAAACAATGAGAATTGGAAGAAAAGAAAGGAAATCCATCAGTTAATACCCAGGTAGGAAAACAAACATTTACAATCTCCTCTTCAACACAGACACATTAAGATGCCTGCACAAATGTATTGGGATGAAAATGCCTGCTTGGGCACACAGGAGCCACTTGCAGCTCTGTCTCTCAGCAGTCTGAAAATTTCAGCTTCCCATTTTTGCAGCCAAAGGTCAGAAGAAGAAGAAGTTCCATCCCTATGGACACCCTCTAGTCATTTGGCTGCTCAAGTCAATGCATTAATGGTAGGCCCATGCCAGAAAGTGCCAGGAAACAAACAGGAGCTTTTGGCAGGCTCTCCACATCACCAGGCTCTGGCTTGGTGACGTGCAGAATGTTGCTTGGGCTAGGAGAGAAACACGGTCACTGAGTGTTTCGGCAGCACTGCACAAGAAGCAGAAGAGACTCTGTACATTACACCCTCGTGCCCATGTTTTCCAGTGAGAAGAAACTGCACACAGGGTTAGGTTCCTCTCTAAAGACCACGGTTTTAGAAACTTTGTTGGGTTTGGGTTTCCTTCCTTCATTTCTGGAAAGATAAGAACACTTTTAAGATGCTTTTTCCCTGTTATTAAGGCCATCTACACAGACAAAAGAACTGGAACCACTAACCCAAAGGAAAGTGTTGAGTGGGAATGGAGTTTGTTTGGAGTTTGTTTGCATGTGGTAAGGCTTGAGTTCCCCCACTGATGCAAGCAAAAGTACAGCAGATGCTGATGTGTTGCAGGCACATTTGTAGGAGGGGACCTTGGTGGAAGTAGTTCCAGCAGATGGCAATGGGATTTTGTCCAGTGGCACACAGGACATGGGACAGGTGAGAAAGACAGTGGGATCAGTGAGTATTTGCTCCTTACCGTGCCAGAACTTTCACCCAAGTAAGGAGGTTCTTGTTCTATCATTTCAATTCCCACAATTCCAAAAGACCATATGTCCACTTTGGGGCCATATGGTTGACCTGTCACCACTTCAGGCGCCATCCACCAAGGAGTCCCGGTTACCGAGCACCGTCTGCTCTGCTCAGGGCTGAGCTGAGTAGCGAGGCCAAAATCAGCTGAGGAGAAAACAAAATACTGGTTTTATCTGAATTCTGTGCAATTAGGAAAGCAAGCAAAAGAATTCCCCAGTAGAAGTTTGAAATTGCTCTGTTGAATCTCCTGGCATTGGCGACTTTAAAAATCCCCCCATGTTTTACACTGCCTCCAGCAGTGGCTTTTGTTCTTTGGAAACTTTAGACTTGTAACTCCCTCTCTCTGGAAGGGACCTACACAGGTCAAGGCCACTCTTGAGTGCTTGTGGCTCCTTCTACCTCTGTGCACGTTGCAACTGTGCCCTCAGCTCGCAGCAGGGCTCCCTGCACTGCCACCAGCACCATTTTTGGGGAGCTGGCAGTCACGCCAAGCAGCCCCACACCCACATCCCTGGAGAGCTGCACCTGACCAAGAATATACTGACCCAGTTTGACAGAACCGTCCGTTCTGAGAAGGATGTTGTCACTCTTCACGTCTCGATGGATCACATCGTTTGCATGAAGAAAATCCAGTCCTTGCAGGCACTGAGCGAGAAAACAGAAACAGAAGGGCAAAAATGAGTGATGTGATTTCATCACACAAGAAAGGAAACAAAGAATCTAAAAGATCCCTCTCCAGGGGAATGGGGAGTAATGGCAGAACAGTCATGGCCACTGAGAGGAAGAGCTTGCTGCTCCAACACTTGCAGAGCAGGACCTTTCTGAGGAAAGGCACGTCAGCTTTGGAAAGAGCAACAGCACCTGCTGTTGTAGGCTGTCCCCTGCCAAGCAGCCAGGATGACTCCTGCTGCAGCGCATGTGCTCAGAAGCAAAGAGCATTCTGGCTGCACTCCTATCCTTTTTAGCTGAGCACTGAGAGAAACGAGTCTCTCTCTTCTTTCTTTGCTCTTTGTTTCAAATCCTGCCACCAGCACCTTTGCTTTTACAGGCAATGAATGCAGTGAAGACAGACTCCAGGCAAACATTTAGAGAGGCAAGGTGGAGAACAGCAACTACAAATACAAGAGACAGAGCGAGAATACAACAGCAGGAGATAAGAGTACTGGCACTGAGTACAGGGAGTGCAGGGGCACTGGCAGGCCTTTCACTTGAGATGCTTTTACTTGCCCATAGCATACCAGCAACACAGAAACAAAGCTCGGCACAGGAAACCTCTCCTGTTCTGAGCCCCTGTTTCCCAGACAATCCTGCCCAAGCCCTTGGAAACACAGATGGGATTGCTGACCTCCCGACTGATGGCTGCCATCTCATCTTCAGACAGGCAGGTCTGGCTGACGATGTCGCTCAGGACACCTCCATCCATGTACTCTATAACCAGCAAGAGTTCCTCGCCCAGAAGGTAGCTGAAAGAAGGAAACAAGGGGGTAGAGATGAACATGCATGGCTACGTTGATTTTTTGCTTCCAGGTTTCTTATTTCCAGATGCCTTTGTGACAAGGACAGAATCAACGGAACAGACATTCCCTCTTGGCTGTGCATTGTTTGCAATCTGTGCAGTCTCATAGAGAAAGACACATCTGTGAAAAAGGATATGTCTTAGATGGGCAGCAAATGAAAAGTGCAGTTTAGAAACAGCCCAGATAAAAAACATGTTAGGCATGGTGTTTCTGGAAATAAGCACCTAGTCTTCCTGGCATGCATAGCAATGGCAAAGAGGGGCAACAATCCAAGGGAAATCCACTTTAGGATGGTTCATCTGCACTTAAGAAACTTTAAAAAATCAATCCCAAATAAATGTGGAGGCAGTGAACTTTGAGGCTATTGAGTTAGGAAGATACAGCTGATCCAGGTTTGGAATAATTTTGGAGTAATTATCAAACTAGGTGTGCCAGGGAAGACTACTCATGCAGACAAGATGCCCTCTCTTCTCATCCATTGGAGATGAGTAGAGAAATATGAATAAATAAAAATTAACAGCTTTACTTGCTGCCACTGACCAAAGTGGGTTTTTAACCTCTCATGTTTGCGATATGTAAACACACATCCATGGGATAAGACCATGACCTCTCACCTGTCTAAATAATTCACAACATTGGGACTCCTATACTTCTTCATGATCATTATTTCATTAAAGGTTAGCTCCTTCCTCCGCACTCCTTGAAGATTTATTTTTTTTATTGCCACCTAAAATGACATTGAAAATCAGTAACTTGAGGGGTTGGTGGCACGAGACCACAAGGCACGTGGAGCGAGTGATTTTGCAATGACACAGCTGAGCTGTGCCAAACTGCCTTGTGATTAGGCACTGCAGTAATCAGGAACTGACATTCCAACAGCCCATTTCTCTGCTCCCTTGGGAGCCAGTTACAGGACACGTGGGGCCACTGACATTTGGCCTTGACCACTTGGTAACAACGGTGTCTCAGTTATCACCCACAAACGTCTGACCGCACTCTAGCTGCTTTGTTTGGGACTCAGAAGAAGGAATCCATGCCTTAATACTCTGTGGATACATCTTGTGATATGGGCAGGGCTTAGGGCTTTCAGGGACGCCTTGCAGATCTCTCCCTACGTGCAGTTCCCAAGTGCAGCACTGCAGGTGGCTAAGGAACTACCAGTAACTTTCAGATGGATTTGCTGGCAGCCAGAAATGAGAATCCAGGACTCTGAAGCTGTAGCCCCAAAGAGCAGGGAGGTGCTCGCAGGCACCACCTTTGTTTTAGCAATGGAGAGCGAGTGAGCGCGTCCTTCTCTGAAAGGAACCGCTGCCCTCCGTGCCTTCCTTCCGGCAGCTGAGGAGGACAAAGTCCCAAATGTGTTCTGTGGGCTGGCACCAGTCTGTGCTTCTTGTGCCTCTTCAGCACAGCTCTGCCCAAAGCTCCAGCCACAGCTCACACCAGAGGGGAAAGCCCTCGAGTGCAGCAGAGCCTGCAGGGGCTGGTGACATTTACCTCTCCTCCTGTGGCACTGTCGAGTGCTCTGTAAACATCTCCAAAAGTCCTAGAAACAAAACAGAAGCAGAGAAAGGAGAAGCTGTTTAGATCTTGCAGTGAAAGTCAGCCCACACAGGAGATCTCTGCTGGAAGTGTCAAAACCTGCAGGATGCAGGAGGGCTCTGCCAGAAGGGAGATGATGCATTTTCCTCTCAAGTGCATGGGCACTGGGCCTGTTCCTGAAGCACTGGGGTCCAATTTCTAAAGGGAGTTTAGTCTTTCCTCTTGGGTTTCACTGTCTAAACAGTTTGGTTGCTATTCTGACCACAGAGTATTTCCCTCTTCAAACCAGGGGCAAGAATTGTTCCTGGGAACTGTTATCTCACAGCTTTGATAGGGCATAGGTTGCTCTTTCAGGCAAGCAAGTTTCTTCTCTTTTCATTAGTGTGCCAGTATGATTTTGAGACACATAAAAAATGCTAAAGAAATTAACACAGAGCTGTCCCACACTTGAGAGACAAGGAGACCTTCCAGGTCCTGTTCCTTGATGCAGGAAAGACCTCGGTAGCAAGGCATCTCTGACAATGCCTTCTGAGCCCACTCACAAATTCTGAGCAGCATTGAGAGATGGGACGATCTCTCCCCAGTGTGTGATCATCTTTGCAGCTGGCCTGACTTCACGCTGGATAGACATTCCACCGCCAAAAGCACCTGGCCCACGGCTGTGCAGGAGTAACTGCTGTTGGACTCACCCGCTGCCAATATATTTCAGATGCGTGTATTTCATCAGGGGATTTTCAGTGGTGTTCACCATTCTCCCTGAGGGAAACAAAATGCAAGATGCTGACTTTAAAGCAGAGATCCCAGCTTCCAGGAGATACAAAAGGCAGCCCCAGCGCCTGGAGCTCTGAGCCCTTCATGGTCGGCTGGGTATCAACAACCACAACCAGGCAGACAGCCCTGCAGCACAGGTGGCCAGCACAGAGACTGATTTGTACAGTCTTTTGAAGAGTTCTCTTGACAGGAAACAAAGCACAGGGACATACAACCCCAGGAGAGGAGGACATCTTCCCCACCTTTCAGCAGTTTGCCAAAGGAATGCCTTCCCATTTGTAAACCAGAGCAGCTCCAGCTGCAACCGATCCTGATGGGGCTTTCAGCATCAGGACCCTGACCTGTTTGTGAGCAGGCTGAGCTCAAAGATGCCCCTCTCCCAGCTAAGGAAGGCTCCAGCCTCTGCAGTCCCTCCAGCCCTCAGGGACAGGGCAGCGACCACAACAAGGCTGGCAAAGCCCCAGCATGAGCACTGACAGGCACTGATGGGAAGAAGCCAGAGTGAGCCTGAGCCCCAGACAAGCTGTTGCCCCCATTCAGGACACAACAGGATGGGCTTTGAGATCAGCCACACTGAGGCACAGATCAGTGCCCTTTTTGTCCCAACAGGTGATGGCAGACACAGAATCCACTGGGCTCTGGTCTCAGCCCCACCAGGTCTCTTATCTGAGAGCACAGCACTGGAAGCTGTTATGGGCAAGAAGCAGATTCATTGGGTTGTGCTGCAGAATCACAAAGGGCTTGATGTGTTTTCCTAGAGACTGATCTGAGCCGGGCCTGGGCCAATGGGTAGGATTCTAACAGTCATGGGAAAGAGTGGGAATCAGGTATGGAAAAGTGCCATGGATCTGAGGGATATACCATGGCTGGGCTGGAGGCTCTCTCCTGAGAAATGCCTGCAGTACAGTTTGATCTGATCATGCCACTTGGATGTGTCTCCTGGACACATTTTGATAAGCATAAAACTAGAAGATTAAATAACGATTTTTATCAAAGTCTCTGTTTTTTCTTTGGCGACACATGGAAAATACCTTGTGCTCTCTATTTGTCCTGTAACCTGATGTTCTTTCAAAGTAGTTCTTATTGACAAAAAGATAGCATTCTCTTATTGACAAAAATATAGCATTCTCATGAAAATAAACTGCAGATGTAGTAGTGGTAACAGTAACAGTCATAAAATGACATCAGTAAAACGTGGGGTAAAAGGGCTCCTTCAGGATGGAGAAAAACACAACAAAAAACCCCCAACAAAAATGAAAAACAGAAAAGCAATCCCACCCTACCCCCCCAACAAAAAAAACTCCAAAGCCAAAAAGACAAAACTCCAAAGTCAGTCCATTTCTGTGAAGTTTTTTTGCTGTGATGACTGGTTGCAAGTCAGGAGTCTAAGGAGAATTTAGGAAGCTAAAAATTCTGTTCAGTTTGGCCACTAGCACACAGGACTTGCCTAGATCATTTGCTAGGTCACAGCCTTCTGCTGATCCAAGAACAATCCCTGCTTCAGCCTTTAGCAGAGAGGGAAGCTCAGGCAAACCCAAGCCAGTCCCAGGTGCCCTCAGAGGCAGCAGGAACACCCAGAGCTCTCTCGCTGCCTCGCAGCACAGCACTGCCTCTGGGGAGTCCTAAATGGCCCTGTGACACCGAGCTCAGGAGGAGCATTGGGTACAGCTCTGCTGACACCTGCACACAACACACTGTCCCTCAGATAAGAAACACCCCAGACGTACCCAGCAGCTCCAGGTACTCCTCCTCAATCTCCTGTTCCCGGGATGTGCCCCAGCCTGAGTTCCCAGGTTTCACAGAAGGGCTTCCTCCAGGTGATGCTGCTGCAGCAGCAGGTTCAGAGCCCATGATGTGCTGGACCTGGAGCATTTCTGGTGGGCACAGTTCCTGTGCCTCACTCCTCACTTGGGGTTCTTCATTGCCACACATTCCCTGCAAGTCTTCGCAGGCTGCCCGGTGAGATGTCAACACTTGCACCTCAAGCCAAACAGAACAAAGCAGTCAGACACTACAGCTTGTCCCTGTCAGCCAGGAGTCATCGACTGTGAGGAAAGGCAAAGAACAGACTGACAGGGGATACAACAGCTTGTTTCAATCCTCCTTCTGGGTCACCAAGTTCCACTGTAAAAACACCTCAAGAAAAAAGGAGAGCAGGAACAGGCCAGCAGGAATCAATTGGGATGACTGCTGGCCAAAATGCCAAAGGACAAGTTTCACTGTCCAGGGCAGACGTTGAGATTCAGCACACCGGGAAATGTCCTTCAGAGTGACTGTGATACACACACTACAGCAGCATGGCACTCAGAGGCATGGCCCCACTCCCTGCTGCTCTGCACTGGAAAGGCAAGAAGGGCAGAAACCACCAGACTGGTGACTGCAGTGGCTGCATCCCTCTTTCACTCACTTGGTTTTGCAGAGACTGACGGAAGCGATTAAGTTTCTCTCGGATGATTTTCATTTCTTCCTCCAGCTGCTTATGCCTTGCCTTGATCATACTGTGAGCTGTCTGAAGCTCTGCATCCAGCTGTTCCTTCATGTTCTCTAATAAACAAAAGAGAGGACATTTCATGAGTGGAGTGGCTGCCACTCTTTCATTCACCTGGTTTTGATGATCGCCCCTCTGCTGATGGAGATTCTCCTCTTGAATTCTTCCCATGTCTTCCTTGTTCTTTCTCTTCACTGCCATGATGTCACTCTGAGCTTCGGGCAGCTCTGCTTGTGGCTCTGCCTTGATATTCTGTACACACAAAAGCAGAGCAAGGGACTGAGAGCTGCCATCAGGCTCAGCTTTTTTCCTCTTGCAGCCTCAAAATCACATTCATTCAGCCCCTTCTTTCTGCTTCCCTCCCCACATCTGCCTCCATTGCAAACCTCCTGTCCCAGGGCTGATCTCTGCAGATTGCAAGGCTCTGTGCTTCCATTGCCTGTGGGACTCCTGGCCTCCTCAGTCCCAAGAGCTCTGGTTTATGCCCCTCTCCCTGCCTTTCCCTCTGTGCCCTGGCCAGTCAGACTTACCTGGCCATTCTCCTGTGGCTCTTCCACCTGCTGCCTGAGCTGCTCTTCCTGCCCTCGGGCTGGGAACAGCTCTCCCTGAGTCTGGCATGGCAGCTCAGATGAGGCAGTGTGCTCCTGCTCTTTCTCTAGAAGCACCTGCACAGAAAGCAAGAGAAGATGGGTTTCAGCTTCCCATACGCACTTTGTGAGCCAAGACTCATAGACTGCTGGGCTCACACGTTCCCAAAGCACTGTGCTGCTGCTCTCCTGGGTCGTTCTCTACCCGAGGGGAGGCACAGATTCCAAAGTGACCCTGGCCCTACAATCAGGGGCCATCTGGGACTGAAGCTCCAGCAGCCTCTCAGGCAGCTGACAGGGAAGGGGTGGCATTTCTCAAGGGTCTGGTGAGGGCCTCCCTCTGCTTCCGCCGTGTCCTGTTTGTCTTTCAGTAGTGACTGACTCCCTGCCCTGTCCCACAGCTCCATCCTGGCTCTGCAGGGGCTTCCTGGGTGAGCTCACTCCTTGTGAGAGACACTTCTGGAGTTCACCTTCTCTTCAGGCCTGCACCAGCATTCCTCCTTGCTGACATCCACACTCTTGTTAGAAAACCGGGTCATTCAGGAGATAAGGATGCATGCAAAGATCTCTGATGGAAGTCAGAGAACCTCTATGGCCACCTCTACATATGGAGGAGGACCAAGGTGTTTCTTCTCCCTCTTTTGTCAACGGAGAATTCTGACCAGCAGTAACAGAGTTTCTCATAAGGCCCCATTAACGAATGCACTTACACAGCCCTGGGGATGCCAGTGAAGGAAACCATGTGTCATGTATGGCATGGCATGTATGACCAGAGTCACCAGACCCCAGCTACAGCATGGGATAGTTCCATTCCCTTAAGACATGCAAAAATTTAAAGGACAAATGAAGGCTTCAGGTGAGAAAAGGCTGGAGTAGGAAAACATGAGGGGAAAAAACAACCATCTCTGGAGGGGGAAACATCTCTGCCTGCTCAGGATCAGTCAATGGAACTTGTCTCTACTTCTCTCCTGAAGGGATGCCTTTCTGTGAGCTTTGCATCTTCCACTGCTTTGGAGCAGAGCCAGGAAGATTAAAATCGATAGACAGACAGATCTCATTTTTATCATCTCTCTTTATTGTGCTGTAGTATTTACCTTCTTTGAATGGAGAGAGATATAGTTCTCTCTCCTAGGTTTTTTTTAAGGGAAGGTAGTGAGAAACTCATAGAAGGAGAGAAAACATTGATTATCTCTACTTGCTGTTCTTGTTTTTTAGTACATGAAGAATGTGTTATAGTGATTGTTTACTGAAAGTGATTTGTTAATTGGATTTTAGAGATAGTTGTTTAGACTGATTAGATAATTAGATAAAAGGCTGTGTGGAGACAGTCACGAGTTTTTCTTTCGTATGTTTTTAGTATAATATCTCTTTAGTATAGTTTTAATATAGTACTAGTGTAATATAACATAGCTTAATAAAGCATTTGTTTAAACTTCTGAATCATAGAGTGAAAGCACATTTTTCGCCACGTGGGGGTCTCCCTGAATCAATCCTGTCCTTTCTGTCGCTACACACATCAGCCCTCGGCAGCAGTGCCCCAACCAGCAGCCATCCTGAACTTGCTCTCCTGTTGCTTCAGTAACCCACACTCTTGGGGAATCTGGAGCATGTGGGTCCTTATGGAATGCATCAGACCCAGAGCACTGCACTGGGAACGGCTCTCTTTGTGCATCTGTGCTCGGGCAAGTTCTTCGCTTGGACTCGCCCACACTGATGGTGCTGAAGTGGCTGGAATCAGAAATGCAGCCCAGCCCCTCCCAGCTCCTCTCATCTCTGAGCACCAGCTGGAATGCAAGGGCATTGATTTCCTACTCAGTTCCCAAACACAACACACACTGATTCCCTGGGCAGCCAAAAGACACGGGAGCCGTTAACTTGAAAAGGATGGGCAAGCCCTACTGGCTGGTCTGGCACCAGAACAGCTCGTTCTGCACCAACATCCCTGCCCCAAACGATGTGTTCTTGTGCAAAAATACTGCATTGTCCAGAACTGCCCCCTTGAAAACTGAAATTCTAGCAGAATTTCTGCCAGTGCTGTAAAAGGGTAGGAAAGACTGAGAAAAAAGCTCCCTTGCTCCCTGGAGAAGGAGAAATTGCACAAGGCTTCTCCTTCTAGCAAACAAAGAAATCAACAAAATATGAAAGTGTTACCCACACCAGTGTCTAAAGCACTTGGATGCAGTGAAGGGATGTTTGGCAGGGAAACAGCCCTCGTGCTGAGCATTGGCTCTATGGATCCAAGGCAGGGATCTATGGCAGTCTGCCTGAAGGTCCCTCATGAGCCCCCATTGTCCAGGCTAAAGCTCCCTCAGCACCTCCCTGGCCTTGTGCTGCACCCCTTGCCCAGCTCCCCTGTCCCTCTGTGCCCACGCTGCAGCCCCTCCATGACTTTCTGCTTCCCAGGGCCCACAGCTGCACACAGCACTCCAGCTGTGGCCGCAGCGCTGCCCAGCACAGGCCACGCTCCCTGCCCTGCTCCTGCTGCCCCACTGCTGCTGGCACAGCCACCGTGCCCTTGGCCTTCTGGGCCCCCTGGCCCCACGCTGCCTCCTCTTCAGCTGCTCACGGCCGCCAGCCCTGCGTCCTTTGGGCCCACGCAGCTCCCCAGCCACAAAGGTGCCCATTGCACTTCAGATACAGCAGGCACCATTGCAAGATGGCCTTCCTGTTCTACCACCTCATGTTCCAAGGAGATATCATCGAGTTTGATAGGAATAGGATTCTAAGTCCCTCTCTTTAAATTAAAATTATCTAATTCAACTGTACAGGAAATTGCTCTTAATTAAATTTTCCCTATCTGCTGTCTGCAAGCATCGTTCTATTTTCAAAACTAGGTTTTTAGTTCTTCAAACTCTGAGAAGGAAATTTAAAAATATCTATCTCTGCCTTTCTTATTTTTGTTACAGGCATGAATATGGTTTTTCTTTCGGCCTTCCTAGCTGGCCCTCAACAGTCTACTGCTACTGGCCAAGCTCTCAGCTTGCTCTACAAGTCTTAAACACCAGGAACATGAAATGTTCCTTTCTCACTCACCTCAGGATCTTCAGCGCTGCTGAATACACGCTTCAGGTGTCCTGTAGTGGGAAGGGAAAATGAACCAGATGCTGTCAGAAAACTGCCTGGGCTGCTGAATCCCACAGAACAAGTCAACCCAAACAGAGATGATTTCCCATTTCACAACATCCCTCCAGGAGACACATCTCATTCAAACAGCCAGCAAGAGATCAGGACAATATTCTTGGTTGTGCCTACACTGCAGCCAGTTTAGCCAGGAAATGAATACAAATATAATCAAGCAAATGCAAAGTGTTTTTAACACTCAATGCTCCTGTTCTACCAAACACATAAGACAGCTTCTGAAATCTTCTCCTTCAGGTACTCTGTTTTTTTTCACTCAGTGTCATGCACCAATTCTGATTAACTTGCAGGAAACCGTTACCCAGAAAAGCTTCCCCAAAATCCCCCAGAGGTGGCGCAGTTCTATTGTGGAAAAGCACAGCAGAACTTCCTTTCAAAGGGAACAACTATTTTAGCATTTAGTAAAAGGTCAAGTTAGTCAAGTCCTTTCATGACACAATTTAAAAAGAAAGAAGCTTTCTCTGAATTCTGGGAACAACTGCAGAGTTTTTGGAAAGCCTTAAAGAAGGTCTGCCAGTCTATATTTTCAAAGGTGTCCTGCTTGTCCCAGCAACCTGAGGAAATGACAGACTCTGCTGCCACAGACTCTCCCGTGCAGGGAATGGAAGCCCTGCAGGTTCCCCTGCAAATGCTGCCCCTGTGGCTGCAGGCACCCCCTTTTAGCTGAACCTCTTGACAGGAGCTTTAGCAAAGCACTGGCATCCTAATGCTCTTTCTCTTTCAAAATCAGAAACTCAGCCCCCAAGAAAGAGCAGGAAGACATAGAAAAGCCAGGTTAGGATACACCCTAATCTAAGTAGAATGGAAACCTCTACTTACGTGCAAAATGTGTAATGTAATACACAGAAAAAGAAATGCCATAGGCAGCAAATGCTGCTTTAGCCAGATGATGAAACATTATAACAGTGTTGTATGAGTTTTTCCTAAATTAGGAAAAACAAGGCTCTTGTCAATGGGCAGCTACCCACTGACAAAGGCGCCAGCCAGGAAAGTTCTCCTGATGTGAGCAAGCACTAGGGCTGCTCTGACACTCAGGCCTTCCGTGCACCAAGGCAACCTTCTGATGCCACTATGACGATGTGGCAACCATGCCCTGACATCACAAAGGGACAGCTCTGTGTTGGTCTGTGAGTTTATGCAAAGCAATAACCAACCTTCCCTACAGAAAACACAAAAGAGCCTGGAAAATTCTCATCTGTCACAAAGCACCAAAAATTCCCCTCATGGGCCAAACCCTGTTGTTCAGGGGATCCAAGAGGAACTCCAGGAGTGCCCCAAGCACCTACAGCCTGTACCCCAACTGAGCACTCAGATGGGACACAAGCAAAGGAAACCAGACCTTAAGATAATGGCCCACAGCTTTGCACGTGTGAGAAATGACTCTCACTTTTAAAATTTTAAAGGTTTAGTAAACCTTAACAAAGGACTGAATAAGGAAAAGTCGCAGCATTGGGAGTCTCTGTGATTAGCAGCCATGTGCTCATCTGCAAAAAGGATGCTCGGCCTTTTATACCCTCAGCCCCTCCAAAAATTTTGTCAGTCAACTCTTTCTATGCTGCCCATTGGTGGAGATTACTTTCCTGCATCCCGACTGGAGGTCAGGCGTTGTTACACCCTGCCTGCTGGTCACAAGCCAGCCCTCCCCAAATGCCCTGACTGCCCAGGCTGTTACAAGGGGGACGGGAAAGAGGACTATGGGAGGATATATTACAATATAATCACTACTCATTTGAACATCCACATAACATCTGCTTCTTAATTGTCAGAGCCAACCATTGCATTACTTGTCCAGAACACACAGAACCAGGAGAGAAGCCACTGTTGGCATCACAGCTGAAATGTTTCCTTACAAATCTCCCCACATATTTGCACCTTTATTGGACATGCCCAGGGCTCCGGTGCGTGTACATCTCTGCCTCTCTTCCCCTTTGGCAGCAGTGGAACTGGCAGCATCTGCCCGCCAGCAGCAGCTGCTCCCAGCTGGGAACGCCACTGGCGCTGCTGATTTCCAGAGGCTTCTGTGTGCCAGGGGGAGCCAAGGCAGGAGCGGGTTGAACGGTGCTGGCGCTGCTGCTGCTCTGTGCCAGAGAGCCCCGGCTGGGCAGGGCACGGTGCCCACTGCGCTGCGGGCTCCTTCTCCTGCCACAGCTGGGCACACCTGGCAACAAGGCATGACAACCTGTGGGCAAGCCAAGGGGTTTCTGGGGCTGCACTGCTCTGCACACACCCAGCACACCTGCAGCACACAATTTTAACCCTCAAACTGGTAAACCAAAGGAAAACAGCTGGAAAAGATTTCATTTTCACCATTCTTACCTGCTCAACAGAAGTCTTCAAAATGAACGTTACCAAGCAGGGCCCAATTCCTGCTGCCAGCTCAGGGTTAGAAGAGAGGCAATCCTTGATCTCAGCACTGGCTGTGTGGGGAATCATATCCCCAACACGTGCACACCCAGCAATCTCACTTACTAGTTTGTATCCATGGATCTAAGACATATTCAATACTTTGCTGAAACTCACAGGCTAAATATTCCCCCAAATGATTTACTGATTGATACTTATTGACTTCTTGATACTTAAATCACTTCTCCAAATTTACTGACAAGAGAATAGGAGTGTCCTGTAGGTCCCTACTGGTCATTGCCCCAGGTTCAGGAGGAGACCCATGCAGAAAATAATCCAGGGCAAAACTGGGCTTGCAAAGCAAATTCATTCTATTTGTTGCAGTAGCAAATAATACATACCAAGCCCTGGATTCCTAAAAAACTGCTGAGCAGGAGAAGGAGGTGGAGCGTGGTGCTCGGCAGCAGGGGCAGGTGGGCAGTGCACTTTCAGGACATCCCCTGGAGCAAAACCACGTGCATCTCATCCTTCTCACCCTTCCAGCTCAGAACCAGGCCTGGCATCTCCTGCTCAGGAGTGGAATTTCCCAGTTACAGCATCGGCTCACACATGGCTGGTGTGTGAGATGAGGCCATGAATCTAGGATTTAAAAGAACTGGAAGAGTTAACATTTTAGCAAGATTTAGTTAGGGGGAAAGAGTATAGCAAGAAGAGTAGAAATAATAAGGGATAATTAATTTTTATCAGATAAGGTAGTTAAGGCTAGGGTAATATATCACTTGCCTGTCTTTACTATGTTTAAAGAAGCGGGATGGGATGCGGATTTCTTTGTGACAAAGAAGAAGAACGTAGCCTGCACCTGGGCCCCGAAACTACAACTATAGCTGTCCTGGTTTAGGACAAATTAGGGGAAATCTCCAAAAGGGAGCCCCCCAAAGAAAACAAACCTCCAACCACCCCTCCCCCAACACCGGGTTCAGGAAGGAATTTCTTGGAGGAGCAAAGTGGAAAGCAAAACCTATTTATTTACAAGTAACAAAAGAACACTCCCCAACACAAGAAAAGAAAAGAAAACACACTGTGTTGTGAGGGCGCCAAGCTTCTCTCACAAGCTCCAGGTGTCCTGGACATCTCAGGTCAGGTCCGGAGCCGGTCCAGTATCTTCAGGGGAGGGTAAGAAAGAGGGAACAAAAGAAAAGGAAAAAAAACAGCGCAAAAAGCAGAAAGCAAGCAAGCAAAGCAGCTAGCCAAGCCAAGAAGCCAAAAGCCCCAAAAGCAAAAAAAGGCCTGGTCAAACACTCCCCCCCTCTCTTCCCCGCCCCGCTTCAGCAAGACGGCCGGGGAGGGGGGGGGGGAAGAGAGAAAAGGCACAGCTGCCAGACACAACACACGATATTGGGATAAAGGCTGTCAACCCACGACACTCCACTCCTTATCCCATATTGTGAATATACAATAAAAACTTTCATTTCACTTACTCACACCTTTGACACTTACGCATTCCTCTCATCTTACTTGCTCAGACCTTTGACACTTACAGTTTCCTTCTGTCTCACATTCAACAAACAATGACATTCATATATGAGTCTCATCCCACAATCAGGTCTCCCTGAGGCACACACCGTGTTGTTCCATCTTTCTGCATTATCCACCATGTATAACCTGGTCCTTGAGCAAAGACAATCCCACGGATGGGTTTGTCTGTACTCGAGGCAGAGTTGATCCATACTGTCTTTCCCAACAAACCTCTGACATGGGCCACTGGGGCTTTATCCCCATCTACTATATTAAGGAGCTCAGACTGAGCAGGACCCGCTCGGTTGGTGGAACCTCGAGTGTTAACTAACCAGGTAGCCTTTGCCAAATGCTGCTCCCAGTTTTTTAAAGACCCCCCACCCAATGCTTTTAAGGTGGTTTTTAACAATCCATTATACCTTTCCACTTTCCCTGCAGGTGGTGCATGATAGGGGATATGGTATATCCACTCGATGCCATGTTCCCTAGCCCAAGTATTAATAAGATTGTTTTTAAAATGAGTCCCATTATCCGACTCAATTCTCTCGGGAGTACCGTGCCTCCAAAGGACCTGCTTTTCAAGGCCCAAGATAGTGTTACAGGCTGTGGCATGAGACACAGGGTAGGTTTCCAACCATCCCGTGGTGGCTTCTACCATGGTTAGTACATAGCGCTTGCCCTGGCGGGTTTGAGGCAGTGTGATGTAATCAATCTGCCAGGCCTCCCCGTATTTGTACTTAGACCACCGCCCCCCATACCAGAGGGGCTTCACCTGCTTGGCCTGCTTAATGGCAGCGCACGTCTCACAGTCATGAATAACTTGAGAGATACTGTCCATTGTTAGATCCACCCCTCGGTCTCGTGCCCACTTATAGGTGGCATCTCTACCCTGGTGGCCTGAGGCATCATGGGCCCATTGTGCTAAGAATAACTCTCCCTTATGCTCCCAGTCGAGATCTATCTTCAACTCCCCTATCTTTGCAGCCTGATGTACTTGCTGGTTGTTTTGCTGCTCTTCATTAGCTCTACTTCTGGGGACATGGGCATCTACATGACGAACCTTCACAGGTAACTTCTCTAACCGAGTAGCGATATCTTTCCACTCTTCCGCAGCCCAAATTGGTTTTCCTCTTCGCTGCCAGTTCGCCTCTTTCCATCTCTTCAGCCATCCCCATAGAGTGTTGGCTACCATCCAAGAATCGGTATACAAATAGAGCCTTGGCCACTTCTCTCTCTCTGCAATACCTAGGGCCAGTTGAATAGCTTTGATTTCAGCAAATTCGCCTTCGACTGGATTCGCCTTCTCCTTCAGTAGCCTCTGCAACCCGTCGAGTGGGACTCCATACAGCTGCTTTCCACCTCCGTTTCATCCCTATGACGCGACAAGAACCATCGGTGAATAGAGCGTAACGCGTTTCTTCTGCTGGTAACTGATTGTATGGCGGAGCTTCCTCAACCCGGGTCACTGGCTCTTGTTCCTCATCCGCGACACTAAAGCTTTCAGCTTCGGGCCAATTTGTAATTATTTCCAGGATCCCAGGGCGATTTAACTTCCCAATTCGAGCGCGCTGCGTAATGAGGGCAATCCACTTACTCCAAGTAGCATTGGTGGCATGGTGGGTAGAGGGAACCTTTCCTCTGAACATCCATCCCAGCACCGGTAGTCGGGGTGCCAGAAGAAGTTGTGCCTCTGTACCAATCACCTCCGAGGCGGCTTGGACTCCTTCATAGGCGGCCAAGATTTCTTTTTCTGTTGGGGTATAGTTATCTTCAGACCCCCTGTAGCTCCGACTCCAAAATCCCAATGGTCGGCCTCGGGTCTCGCCAGGTAGCTTTTGCCAAAGGCTCCAGGACAGACCATGGCTCCTGGCTGCAGAGTAGAGCACATTCTTCACATCTGGTCCCGTCCTGACTGGACCAAGGGCTACAGCATGAGCGATCTCCTGCTTGATTTGGACGAAAGCTTGCTGCTGCTCAGGGCCCCAATGGAAGTCGGTCTTCTTGCGGGTAACCAGATAAAGGGGTCTCACAATCTGACTATACTCAGGGATGTGCATCCTCCAGAAACCTATAGCGCCTAAGAAGGCTTGTGTTTCCTTCTTATCGGTTGGTGGGGACATAGCAGTGATTTTGTTAATAACATCTGCAGGAATCTGATGCCGTCCATCTTGCCACTTCACCCCCAAGAACTGAATTTCTCGGGCAGGTCCCTTGACTTTGCTCTTCTTAATGGCAAATCCGGCTTCCAAGAGAATATGAATTATCTTCTCTCCTTTCTCGAACACTTCTATTGCCGTGTTCCCCCAAACAATGATATCATCAATATATTGTAAATGTTCTGGAGCCTCACCCTCTTCTAGTGCAGCCTGGATCAGTCCATGACAGATGGTAGGACTGTGTTTCCACCCCTGGGGCAGTCGGTTCCAGGTATACTGCACTCCCCTCCATGTAAAAGCAAACTGAGGCCTGCATTCTGCTGCCAGAGGGATGGAGAAAAACGCGTTAGCTATATCGATGGTCGCGTACCACTTTGCTGCCTTGGACTCCAGCTCGTACTGCAGTTCCAGTATGTCCAGGACAGCCGCACTCAGTGGTGGAGTCACTTCATTCAAGGCACGATAGTCCACAGTCCGTCTCCATTCTCCGTCAGATTTTCGCACAGGCCAGATAGGGCTGTTGAAGGGTGAGTGGGTTTTACTGACCACCCCTTGGCTCTCCAGCTCTCGGATCATTTTGTGGATGGGGATCACGGCATCTCGATTCGTCCGGTACTGCCTGCGGTGCACTGTTGAGGTGGCAATTGGCACTCGTTGCTCCTCTACCTTCAAGAGTCCTACTGCAGATGGGTTCTCTGATAGCCCAGACAAGGTATTCAATTGTTTAATACCCTCTATCTCCACTGCAGCTATTCCAAAAGCCCACCTGAATCCCTTAGGATCTTTGTAATAGCCATTCCGGAGGAAGTCTATGCCCAAAATACACGGAGCCTGTGGACCAGTCACAATCGGATGTTCCTGCCACTTCTTCCCAGTCAAGCTCACCTCAGCTTCCAACAAAGTCAACTGTTGTGATCCCCCCGTCACTCCAGTAATGGAAACAGGTTCTGTCCCCACGTGTTACGATGGCATTAAGGTACACTGTGATCCAGTGTCAACCAATGCTTCATAGTCTTGTGGCTCTGATGTGCCAGGCCATCTGATCCACACCTTCCAGAAAACCCGGTTCTCCCGTGCCTCTTCCTGGCTGGAGGCAGGGCCCCTCTAAGCCAGATTGTCCTTCCTTCCTTGGGCATATGCCTTAGAAGTTCCTTCAAGGGGTTCGGACATGTCATCGTCATCAGCATACTTAACATCTCGGCTACGAGAGACCGGAGCTGCTATCCTTTTGGTGATACTTTCTCTTTTCTTCAAATCACACACCCGTTGTGCCAAAGCAGCGGTGGGTTTTCCATCCCATCTCCTCATGTCTTCTCCAGACTCACACAGAAAAACCCGTAACTCAGCCCATGGGATGTACCTTCTCTCCCAATCAAAGGAGCGCCAGCGTTGGACACCAGGGCCTCTAATTTGTACAGCTGAGACTTGAATAAGGTCCTCCTTAATCTCTTCCCGGAGTTTCTTATGATTCTCCTCTATTTTGTCCTCTAGTTTCTGCAGTCGGGTTTCCACTGCTGCAATTCTGGCATGAGTTGGGCCATGCACAGCATCTGCATACATCTGCATACACTCGAAGCTTCTTTGCCATATCGAGCACAGTCTCATGTGTATCATCCCGCTTCATTATTGCTAGGGCAGAAGCGTATTCAGGTGGCCCAAGTCGCACAAGTTTCCTCCACATTACAGGTGTGCATGGTACCAGGTCCGGATTCCTAGTTGTTGTATCATCTGAGAAAATGAGCTCTGCCACCGCCATCTCTCTCAGGCGTTGGATCCCCTGTTCTATGGTCTTCCACCGTGTCTGCTGCATATAGAGATCATCCGTACACAGGTATTGTTCTGCTACGCTTCTTAGGACCCGTTCCCAGAGGCTGTGAGGGTTAGCCCCCCTCATCATACCTTGATCGATGACAGGATCATGTGACAGGGATCCCAAATGCCTCGCTTCAGTACCATCCAAAATCGTAACCTCCCCTGCAGCATCCCAAAGGCAGACTAACCAACTAATTATAGATTCGTCAGGTTGTCGTCTGTAATCCTTTCTTAGGCCTCTGAGGTCCTTCAGAGACAAGGAGTCAATATTAGCTCCAGATTCTGTGCCCCTTGATGTGGCCTCTGATTTTGGGGAGGGTCCTTCTCCTGCATCATCATCATCATCCTCCACCTTTCGATCGGTCGCATCATCCTCATCATCCTCCACCTTTCGATTGGTCTTGCCTTTACACTTTCCACCTCTTGTATTAGCTGCAACAGCCATGGTTTGGGGCCTATTGTCTGATTCAGCTGCTAGCCTGGAGCCTGGGATGTTAGCTGCAGCCTGGGTCACTGGGATAGTAACTAACTTATCTCCCTGTTCCCTTTCTGCTATCTGCTGCTCCACAGTATCTAGCAGAGTACGGTAAACAAATGCCAAGGCCCAGCTCACTGCAGTAACCCTTTCTTCCTTAGTATTACCATGGCACTTCTCCCTCAAATACTTTGCCACCTCGACTGGATCCTGAATTTGATCAGATGGAAAGTCCCAGTCTATATGATCGGAAAATTCCTTTAAAGTCGGGCCCATATCCTCCCATTTCCCGCTCCAGTCAAGATTTTTCCTGCTTTGTTTTACTCCTAAGTCAGGAGTGTCTCTAACCCCTCTAGAAATCTCAGTCTTCATTTTATACACTCTCCAGACAGTATAGAAAAGGCTTAATAAATTAAATGCCAGAAAGATGGTTTCTTTCAAACTCAGGGGAAATTCAGTATTTTCTAATAGAGATGTCAACAATTTGGAGGACAAGAAGGAAGACAAAGGCTGAAAAGCCCCTTCCCCTTCTTCTCCCCAAACAAACTGTGTACACAGCCATAACAACAATCCATACGTTCCTGAAACAAAGTCCAGCATTTTTATCCCACACATCATCAGACATAAGACCAGCACAATGAATATTCTGGTTAGTGCCCCCTGCTTACAAAAGCTACTTATTAGGGACAACATCAGAGCTATTTTTGGGTAAGGAAATAACCCCAGGGACCACAAAAGTATTAAAACTTCAAAAACCCCTAGGGACCAGAAATACCGGCAAGCTTCCACTCCAAATGACATTATGAATCACCAATATGCCCACAAAATAACCAAAACCAAAATATTATTGTTATAGGTTTTTTTCCACTGTTTTTTGGCCTCCGTTTCCCGGGCCAACGCACCAAAAGATATATTGTCCTGGGTTAGGACAAATTAGGGGAAATCTCCAAAAGGGAGCCCCCCAAACAAAACAAACCTCCAACCACCCCTCCCCCAACACTGGGTTCGGGAAGGAATTTCTTGGAGGAGCAAAGTGGAAAGCAAAACCTATTTATTTACAAGTAACAAAAGAACACTCCCCAACACAAGAAAAGAAAAGAAAACACACTGTGTTGTGAGGGCGCCAAGCTTCTCTCACAAGCTCCAGGTGTCCTGGACGTCTCAGGTCAGGTCTGGAGGCGGTCCAGTATCTTCAGGGGAGGGTAAGAAAGAGGGAACAAAAGAAAAGGAAAAAAAACAGCGCAAAAAGCAGAAAGCAAGCAAGCAAAGCGGCTAGCCAAGCCAAGAAGCCAAAAGCCAAAAGAAAAAAGGCCTGGTCAAACACTCCCCACCTCTCTTCCCCGGCCCGCTTCAGCAAGACGGCCGGGGGGGGTGGGAAGAGAGAAAAGGCACAGCTGCCAGACACAACACACGATATTGGGATAAAGGCTGTCAACCCTCGACAATAGCCAAGGGGTGTGAAAGCCTGCCAACAGATCATAAGGAAAGAGGTCAAATTGAGGAAGACGTCTTGGCCTTCATTAGAAGGAGACCATTCCCCACAAGTCTTTAGGAGACAACTCCTCCTGCGCCTGGCTGTAATAAACACACCACCTCCTACCTTTAACTGTGGGGAGTTCTATTCCACACCTCATTTGCTGACCGCGGCAGGAACGCTTCCCTGCTCCAGCAAGAACATCCGGGCTCTGGACGTCTCTGGGCGCTGCCAGGACATTCCTTTCCTGGAGGCAACTCCGCTCTCGGCTGCTCCTCATGGGGAACAGACAAGACTGCTGGCACTGTGGAGAAAGGAACCTTTAACTCTGTATAAAGTAACCCGTGAGGCGTATGCAGGGGATGGGCTGTTCACAAGTCACACAGAGATGTCCTGTGCACAACGTACGCCTGTGCAGTTTGGGCTTGGGTCTGGCTGATGGCAGAAAGGATTTGCTGTGTCAATAAGGACCTGCTAGGAATTCTGGGGGTGAACTGAGCAAATCCTGTTTTATTGCTGCTGTTTTTCCTGTGTGTTGTAATTGTGGTTGTATTTTCAGTGTGTGAATGTTTGAGGAAGATGATGTGGGTGGATGCCGATGTGGTGTATGGTGTGTGTTGTGTTGAGAAGAGTGAGCTCTCTGTCCCCTCATAAAGAGATATTCCCTTCCCGGTGAGCCTGTGTGTGTGGACTTTCTAGTTGCAGGGGTTGGTGCTCCCTGTGACACCTGGTGCTTGGGTATACAGGGGGGTTGAGTGGTTTTTCTCCCACATTGTGGTCATTTGGGACTGCACGGTTGTGTTTGGGGAGATTTCAGGATTTTGTTTGCAACAAGTGCAGCAATTTCTGCAGAAAACTACAGTGTGGTGATTTATTATGCTGAACTATGGCAGTTCCTTTCTACTGCCCCCCTCTCCGAGCATTTACAGTCTCCTGCCACAAGGAGGACACTCTCTTGCCTCCCCTGGACATCCTCTTTCCTTTCCTGGACACTCCCTTTCTCTCCTGGAGCTGTTCTCCATTAAAGCTGTGGGACTTTGGTCCCAGGAAGAGAGAGCGCCTCTCGTCTTTTGCTTTTGTCCTTGCCAGTGTCACTGGGCCCAGAGCTCACCAAACTGATCCCCCACGAGATGAAAACTGACAAATGGTCCCATATACACAGCTCAAAAATTGGCCACATTTTTGATGGACTGGGGTGTTCGCCACATTTTGGAATTCCCTATTCCTACACAGGTCAGGCAATTGTTGAAAGGACGCACCACACTCTAAAACCATTCTACAACAAGAAAACGGGGAGTGGCCCAAGCAACACCCCAGATGAGGTTGAGCAAAGCTTTATATGTCTTTATGTTTTTAATAGCTCATTTGCAGGAACTAATCCTCCAATTTTTAGGCACTTTTCAAACAGCACACAGGAAAAATTGAAAGAAATTCCTTCAGTTTTTATCAGAAACCTTGAGTTAGGACAAACTGAAGGACCATTTCCACTAATCACTTGGGACAAAGGGTATGCTTGTATTTGCACAGGTGCCAGACCTAAGTGGGTCCCCGTGAAGGATGTGAAACCGTCTCATACACAAGAGCACACCGACAATTCCACCAGCAGGGAAATGAGCACGCAGACGTGAGCCGCACGGAGAAGCTACTGTGCGTGCCAGACGTTCCCCGTTCAACCTGTGAAAGCTACAATTCTGGAGTTTGATGTTGATTTTTGGACTGGGAAAATGGTTTGTATCATAGAGCTCTTTCAGCAAAAGCGTGGTGTCCATTGTGTTCCCAAGAATTCTAAGATATCCAAATTTGTAAAAATTGAAGGTTAGAGGGACAGTTTAGTGCCCTATAGTTGGCCAGTCCCTGAACAAGCGCTAAAAGATTTGCTTCAGAACTGAAATAGATGGGGAAGCTTTTGCCAAAAAACAGCTGAACAGGAACATGGAGCTTGATCAAATGATATACTGGCACTTGTTGGTTTTGCTTGCTTGCTTTTGCATGCATACGTGCCTGTAGATCAACCAAAAATGAAGGTTTGCCTTGCTTTAGCCAAGTCAGCAGGCTCAGACACCGTGTGTTTGACCCATTTCAGCCCAGACAAATCATTTGCAACCCGTCTGGTCGGTGTGCCTGTGCCAGCCAAGGAGCAGCCAATACCCAATCGTGACAAATATTGGTGTGAGGCTGCCAACGAGACCAATCCCATAACCAGCTGACATCACTGGGCCCCTGATCTTCTTAAAGCACCTTCTGAACATCAAGAATTGGGATTCTTGGTTCATTGGTGATGGAATTTTCTGCTGAGTTTCAGTACCAGGGAGATCCACAGTTGAATGTTACTCCCCATCATCCTGAGGACAGATACTCCAGTTTGTGGTGCAATTGTACTACCCCAGTGCCCCCTAAGGGTGAAACTGCTGACCAGTAGATGACCTAGATGAGTCCCCACATCAATCAGCAACAGAATATTGGCTCATTTGTGGAGATAGAGCCTGGCAGGACATTCCCTCAAAAATTAAAGCTGGCTCAGGTAGCATCAGACAACTCACTGTGATAGCACCTATCGTTCAAAAAGCCATCAAGAGAAAACACAGAGAAAAAAGATTTGCCCATCATTATAAAGAAAACTGTAATAGCAATTTCAGACCCTAGGGCCCTGCAAAATGAGGTACATTGAATTTATTTCTACATCAACTTGCCTTGGGTGAGGCATTGAAACCATTACACCGATTGGGGTGTTGGCTGAATAAAGAAGACAGTGCTACTTCCATTGCAATTAGTGACATGAGGACTGATGTTAGTGCTGTCAGACATGCAACCTTACAGAACAGAGCAGCAATTGATTTCCTTAGCAGCCATTCCATGTGTTCAGTGTCACCCCCATGTTCAACACTGTCACTGTCAGCTTTGACAGCTTTTGGACTGTGTTTGAGAAGTCAATTTTTTCTGACTCTGAAGGGCTTTGGGGCCCAGAGTTCTTGTTAGGAACAAGGGATTAAGTGTGTGAGCCATGGAGTTGTTGGAGCAGGTGTTTTGTCTAAGTGGTGAGAAGGGTTTCTTCCTTTCTGTTTCTCTTTCAAGGGGAATATTAATGTTGCCCCTGAGTCCTCAGGAGGGGAGCCTGTGGACAGAGCTGCAGCAGAGGGAGCTTTGCCTGGCACCGAGAGCTGTGGGAACAATGCCCAGGAGCCCGAGGAGCCTGGTAAGGACAGAGCCCCCACTGGTTTAGAGAGGGGTGAGATGGCTGCTCTGAGCCTGCCTCTGGCAGGGAGGGAGATGAGAAGGGTTGAGTTCCTGTCTGCAGCCTCGGTGCTTCCTGGTGCCTTGAGTTCAAATCCTGCACTGGCACAGCCTGCCTGATCCCTGCCCTCCACGCTTCTCCAGAGGCTCTGACACTGAGTCCTCAGAGGGAATCCACAAAATTAGAGAGTTTTGGGAAAGCTGCAAAAGGCAGGTCTCAGATACAGCAGAACTGTGATTAGAGCCAAGCAGCAGCCATGAGATAGGTCAGCAGAAAAATTGTTTAAACTGCAGAAAAGCAAGGACAAATAGAACAATGGTCTGTGTATTAACGCTGGTCTAGAATAAATCTCCAAGCTACAGAAAAGTTTATCTAGCAAGATATTGGGAAGGTTGAAGTTTAATAATGGAGCTCAGTGCATTGTGTTTTAAGGCTTACTGGTAGGTATTGTCTTCAAAATAAACAAGCACTGTTTGAACCAAAGGTACCCGTGCTTATAGTGATTGGATAGAACTGCTGTCAGTATGCTTTTGCTTTGTGTGATTGGTCAAAAAACTTTTACAGTAAGTTTTAACATTAAGTTCTTTGTCTGCTGCCTGGGATGTGAGCTGCTGGCATCTTCCCATTGTCATAACCACGTAATGAGAGTGATGCTGGAAAACAAACAGCTCGAGGCGCGTTCCTCAGCAGCCCCGGCCCGCTCGTGATTTCTACATAGCCCCTGCCAGCGTCAAATGGCACAGCTTGATCTGCAGGGCAGACAGTCTTAAACATCTGCAATATCCTATCAGAGTCCTAGTTTGGCTTCATTCAAAGAAAGAGGAGAGTGCACCTAACACTGACCACTTGTTAGGCAATATCTTCCACCTTGCCCTTGTACCCCTACAGAGAGGCTGTCTGCAAAATGCCCAGAACACCCTCCAAATCTGCAGCAAGGACAGGAAAAGCAGGCAGAGAATCTTTCTGTTTTCAAGGTCCCCCTTCCTAGGCGACTTGACCCTTTCTACCTGATTCTCACTTGAGATCTACCCATGATAGAGCATTGCAGGAAAACACTTTAAAGGGTCATTAACCAGAACCTGCTTGGAAAGCAAGGGTAGAAACTCTTTCCCTCCCTGATGAGATGCGGGCTGGCAACTGCTGCTCTGAAGATGTGCAGCTGCTCCTCTCTGGAGAGGCCATGGAAGGGCTGTGATGGTCTGTGGGAACCAGAGGAATGATGAGCTCAGGTTGGCATTTGAGCTTCATGGGAACAAGCAGCATGAAGAGCTCACAGTGGAGATGAAATTTGCCTCTGCCTGGCTCCTCCAAGGAAACCCCAAGAAGTCCAGATGAAGCAAACACGTTCTCCCAAGAAGCTAGGAAACCTCAGAGTCCTGAGCACCTGCACTTAGCCTGGAAAGGCCGGGAGGCAGCTCTAAATCCTCAGGTGAGGCAGCACTGAGGTCCTGTATGAGAGCGCTGTGTAGCAGTGCTGTCCAGAGCCACTGCCAGGAAGTTCTGGGAGCTCCAGTCTATGAGATTCAGTTCTACAATTTGAAAGAGCAATGCAGGTCACACCATGCTTGGCTAGAGAGCCCTGCCCTTCACCCGTGCTGCTGCAGCAGGTGTGGGTGCACATGTGCACACACACACGTGCAGGTGAGGGGCAGCCTTCTGAGTGCCACTATGCCCAGCTGCTGGGGCCAGGTACCCTGCTCCAAGGCATCTACACTGTGCCCTAGACCACTGTCCCGCTAAGGCCACACAGGGACACTCCAGAAGGGGTCTGTGCTAGCCTGGGTACACCAAATAATACAGATAGCCCAGTTACACTGTCCTAGGAACAGCAATCCAGTGCAGAATGTTCTGGATGCCCAGCACTCAACCCTGTAGCCTACTTACAGTAGTCGTTGAACATCTCTGGTGCATCCAAGACCCGTTCTGGCTTTGAGGGAATATTTCTGCTATTCTTCCTGCTGGATCCAGGTGCCATTTTCTGACTGTAGAGCACTTTCAGGTTATTCTGACAGCCTGTGTGCAGGGGAACAGGTTTGTTAACCTGAGTTAGTTTCCTCCCAGCTGAGTGCTGCTCACCCAATTAGGAATCCCTTGGAGTGAAAATAAAGTCCTAAGAGAAACACTCACAAGCCTGCAGTGCACTAAAATCACTGGCAGTATGAACTGCTGAACAGGGGTGAGCTACAATTTCCTCATTCATGGAAACAAATTTGACAAACACTTGGGTTTTTGAATCCCATTCTATTTAGTTGCAGTTTAAGCTAGAAAGTGCACAGCAGAGGGTTTGATGCTCTTACAGACTTCATGAAGGTTTGGAACCTGCAGTATAGGTGAAAGGTCACTGACATCTTTTCATAAAAATCCTTTCTTTAGGATTTTTCCCCCTTCTGAGAAGCTGTGGCCTCAGCAACAAAAGGTAAACAATGGTCATCTGCTGCTGGGGAATGCAACAGGTGGATGTGTGATTGGTCTCAGGTGGATGTTTGGATTTACTGACCACTCAAGGCAGAGCTAGGTCTCGCTCTCTGCTGAGACACAGCCCTTTGTTTATTCATTCTTTCTCTATTCTTAGCTTAGCTAGCTTCTGAGAACTTTCCTTCTATTTCTTTTAGTATAGTAATAATGTAATATCTATCATAAAATAATCAATCCAGCCTTCTGAACATGAGGTCAAGATTCTCGTCTCTCTCTCCACCCTGAAGACCCTTGCAAGCCCTGTAACAGGTGACCAACTGGCAGTCATAGCAACTCTCCTAAATAAATTCACTGTAACTGTTATGCCCTCCCTCGACCTCAGGAACCTTAAGAAAGGAGACTCCAGCCTGTACAGCTCTCAGAAACCAGTTGATTTCTCCTGTGACCACACACAGAGCCTCTGTGTTGCTGTTCCCCTGACCTGATCTCTCCTGCTGATTCAGCTCACACAGAGCCTGTATCACACCTTCTGGAGCATTCTGTGGTTTCCTTCTGAGGTGGAGGATTTTTGCCTCTTCTACATCAAAACATTTCAGATTCACTGCCCAGGCTTTCTGTTGCTCCTACAGAGACAAATCACCCTCAGTGCAATGCATTTAAAACAATTCCACACTGCAGTTTAAATAGACACCTAAGTCCCCTTCTCTTAGAATCTGAAGATGTTTGCCTGTGCTGCAAGGGTCAGTCACACAGAGGCAGGTCAAAGCAGTTTCTCCTCAGACTGTCATACATCGTCCTGCTCACATTTTCACACAATGGCAAATTCAGTGTCATTGGCAGTGGGAAAAGCCACAGCCACAAAACGACCAAATGCTTCACAAACAGATTGCAGAAGACAGTGTAAAACATTCCAGAAGTGTTCCCTGTGGAGACATTGTCCTAGAATAGCTACCACCAGCAGTTTCACTTTGCATAGGCTCAACAGCTTTGTGTTTGTGTTGCCTGCTACATTTTAAAGCCTCATTAGTCAAAAGCTAAATTTTGCTACCAGAAGCAGCATAGGCTTCGAGTGCATGGCAGTCTCTACAGCTTCAGTCTCATCCTAGGCTCCTGAAGCCCAGAGCTGCAAGTAGTGATGGCTGGGACTTGTCAGTCCCGTCTGCCCACTTGATAGAACCTATTGTTCACTGCTCTGTAAAGGGGCAGGAAGGAGTAGCGGTTGTTGAAGCAATTGTAACTTAGCAACATGCTCACCTTCTTGGTAGGGGAATCCTCAGCAGGGTCATTCTCTTTGGTTAGGAGGAAATTTGCCATCTCCATCTGCAAGGTGCTGCGTTTGGGAATGTAGCGATCCCCCCCCAGCCTTTGTGGGGTAGCTTTGAATTTTGCATCCAGATTTACCTGCATTCACATATGAAAATATTGTCTTACAGCTATTTAACAGCCTGTATTAGAGCTTTCACGGGAGCAAACCCAACACTCTTCCACATCACACCCACCAGACAAGTAGGACTCTGAGGTCTCATGCCACACAGTCACAACTAACTTATATTTTCCTCCCTGCCACCAAGTTGGTTAGGGACAGTGTGGTGCAACTCCTTGGGTCTAGTGCAGCAATTCCAGAGTCCAGAGATAAGGGGAAGATACAAAAACGCTCACAGGATGTAAAGCTGTCAGCTGACAGTCCTCCCCACACTCGTCCTAGCCTCACGCTGCGGGCCGGGCAGCACCTCCAGTAGGCAGGGCAGGACGGTCTCCTTCGGTGGCTGCTTGTCGAAGGCATGGCCTGGGGCGACATGCAGTGGACGGGGTAGGGGCTGCCCTTCGAGCTGCCCCCGGGAGCAGCTGAGTCGCCCTGCCCACCCACTGGCCTGGCCGTGCTTGCTGCTTTCCTGGAGGAAGCTGCCCAGAGCACAGTGCAGCTCAGGAACGGGCGGCCGGAGTTTCGGCTTCATGTTGCTGGGTACGCAGGAAGGGGTTATCGAATTTACCCTCAGACTTGAGGTGCCCTAATGCCCCATGCAAGGTGCCCAGGCTTGGTGCTGGACCCCCCCGCCTGCCCCCGGCACAGCCCTTACCTGTAGAGGGAGGGGAAGGTGCAGCGCAGCCCCAGGAGCACTGCTGAGAAGAGCAGCGGCACCACCGTAACACTGGGGATGAGCCAGCCTGCATCGGCCGAGGAATGCCGGAACTGTAGCCTTTCCCAGAGCCACCATCTCTGAGCCCCTCGCAGCCCCCTGCCCCGTGCCCCCCTCCCCATTTCCAGCACTGTCCGCCTCTTGCCCTCAGCCGTGAGGCTCCTGCGGCCGCAGCCTCCAGCCCTGCCCCTTACCCGCATCGGCCACGGCATCAACCACAACGGGTTTGGGCCCGGCGCTCCAGCTGCCCCGGTACCACGGCCCGCTGGGCTGGGCCCGCACCTGCGCGGGGTAGCGGGAGCCTGGCCGCAGGTCCAGGACCTCTTTCCTCGCTGCTCGCGGAACCTGCAGGAGCTGCGGGGCAGAGCCGAGCTGGAGGCATGGCTGCTGTGGGCTGGCACCAAGGGGCGGGTCCCGCTTGGCCCGACCCCGCGCCTGCCGTGTGTCAGCAGCGGAGGGGGGCAGCGCTGCTCGGGGTTCCCTGGGCAGGCCTTGCCTTCCAGTCATGGCTGTTCTCCATGGCGTAGCCGAGCTGGTAGTCCAGCTGCTCTGCAGGCAGCTCCAGGGGCGGCAGCCACTGCAGGCTCAGCCGGCCCTGCGACGCTGTTGCCTGCACAAGCTGTGGGGCATCTGTGAGCACTGCTGGTGTTGGGGATAGGCATTCGTCGCTCCTGTGAAACGGGACAGGGGACACTGTGTCCCCTGTGAGCCAAGCAGGGGCTGCAATGGCACTGGGACTCACCAGCCTGGTGCAGCCAAAAGGGCTCCTTGAAGTAGCTGAGTGTGGGCAGCATGTGGGTCTTGGTGACATTCACCAGGACAGAGATGGCACTGCCAGCCTTGGGCTGGAAGGTGCAGGCATAGGTGCCCTGTGCCCCCCTGCTTACCTCCTCGCACTGTTGCCATGCATCTTCCCTGTGGGAGGAGTGGGGAGCCAGTCAGTCTCACCAAAGCATACCCACAGCCAGCATTCCTCCTGCTCTTCCCCAGGAAAGCTACTGCTGCTTGTAGTTGGAGGTGCAATGTGGTGAGGGGGTATGAGATAGGTGGTGGAAGGGCAGGACAGAGCAGGGCATGGGCAAGGGGCCCAGTGTGGGATATTGGGACACAGCAGGACCAGTGGTCTCTGGGATGTGCCTGCATGGGTGCCACCTGCCTGCCATGCCCCTTACCTTGTGCCAGCCCCGCTCGGAGGTGGCCGGTAGAGGAGCTGGTGGGAGCTGTGGGGCTCTGCAGGGTCCCAGCTCCACTCGCAGCGCATGTGCCGCAGGTAAGGGGTTCTGCAGCACAGCCCGATGTCTCCTGGGCAGGGAGAGCCAGGACAGGGAGGGGGCTGCTTCCCCTTGGCCCCCCAAAACTTGGGAGTCACACCTTGCTACAACAGGACCCCCACCCCTGCAGCCCCAGGCGTGGGTGCCTCCCTGCTGTTGCTGCCAGCACCCTGCAGAGGGGATGGCTGCTCACCGGAGGAGTGGGGGGTCTCTGCAGCCAGAGCCTGTGCCCAGGGCCCCCAGACGCCGTCCATGGAGGTACCGTCGGGCTTGCTGCACAGCTGGATGTGGTGCCTCACCCCTGGCTCCAGGCCCCGCAGCACCACCCAAGTGTTGGCCTGGACCAGCCTCTGCAGGAGAGGGGACAAGCTGAGGAGCAACTGCAGGCTCCAAACACCCCTGCCCATCCCTGACACCTCCAAGTACCTGTCCCAGTGCTGCTCATTTCAGAGGGTGCTGCCTTGGTGGAGAGAAAAATCAATCTTCTGCCTTTCAGGGAGCTGAACCAGAAGGGACTCTTCACCATCCAACACCTGGCTGGGTCCCATGCAGAGGTCCTGCTTTGAAGCCTCCGTCAGGTTTGCTTGGCAGTTACCAGCGAGGTGAGAACATCGTTCTGAATTGTCCCTTATACTTCATACACAGTGTGTAGAGTAGGTATGTGCTTGTTCATCTCCATGTGTGCTCAGGGTCTGCCTTCATTTCTGGTTTTAGACCTGAGATTTCTAATTTCTGTCAGCTATCTGTAGGATCTGTGGGCACATGCAGCTGTATTTACTGCCAGGTCGGGTATCTGACACTCATCTTTGAGTGCAAATGCAGAAACTGAGACGCTAATGATGTTATTTCCCAGAGTCCCAGTCTCTGCCCAAGCTGTAATTCAACACTGCAAATTATTCTGTAGACCTGAGCCTGTGTTTTCTGTTTCCTGGCTGAGTGCTTCAACTGCTGGTGTTGCTTTTTGGAACAGGAGCACCTGACTCTTTGATCCTTATGACTTGTGCCTTGATGATTTGAAAGCAGCCCTTGCTTTAATTTTCTAGTAAAAGGGCCTAAAATGAAAGCTGTGGACATTTTAGAAGTGTTAAGTAGAACACTGAATGAAATTTTTATTTTAGGCCCACAGTGAGCAGGTCTGAGGCCAGAAATTGGTGCCAGAGTAAGTGCCTTTCTGTGCTTATGCTCTCCAGCTCTTCCTGTACTTGTATGTTCCCCTGGACACAGTGGGATGTGTTGTCATTTCCTGGGACTTCTCCTGAAGGCAACTGGTTTTCTTTCCAAGGTGATTCTTATGTTTCCCCTCATGGCTTCCCCAGGGGACCAACCTCCGTTCCAAGGTGTCCTGCTCTGCCATTGTCACTCTGGGAGAGCTCTCTGTGACCTTGAAGAAGGACATGGACTCTGAGGTGGATGAGGGTGCTCGGGTCCTTCTCCAGATGGTGTCCATCTCCCCAGAATTTGTTCAGAAAGCAACCAGTCAGACCCTGGGGATCCTGGTGGAGAATGTGACTCCTGCAGGAGCAATGACTGCTCTCATGGACATGGGAGTCAAGTAGGTTCTTCTTCTTTTAGTGATATTCTTCACCTTTGTGTGTGTGGGAGGGAGAGGGGATGAGACAGAGAATGGGAATGGTTGGAGGGAAGGGTCCTGTATCCTGCATCTTCTATGAACTCAGTGACTTGATTCTCCAACCAACCTCACTTCTGTCCTCTCGTCACCTATTTCTGCCCTCCTGCAGCCCATCAGTTCTCAGAATCACAGAAGTGTAGAATATGGGGAGCTGGAAGGGGCCCATCAGGAGCATGGAGTCCAGCTCCTGGCCTTGCCCAGAACAGCCCAAGGGTCACACCAAGTGCCTGAGATTGCTGTCCAAATGCTCCTTCAGCCCTGTCAGGCTTGGTGCTGTGACCACTGCCCTGGGGAGCCTGTTCCAGTGCCCAGCCACCCTCTGGGTGAAAAACCCTTTTTCCTGATATCCAAACTAAAGCTCCTCTGACTCAGCTTCCTGCTGCTTCCTGCAGTTCTCCCAGTCTGTCAGATTTTCCTAGATGTGGTGACTGATGGGGAAGTGAAAGTGCCTGCAAAGGCCCAAGGATAGAGCCTTGTGCTTTTGTGGGCAGAGGGGCAATTGCAATTGCAGCTGTGAGCAGTGTTTGGTATTTCACAGTGCTAACCACAGAGGCCCTGGGAAAACCATGTCTCCTCATGATGCCACTAACTTGGGAAATGAGGAGGGTCCTTGCTGGGGCGTGGAGCACATGGGGGACAATCTGCTGGGTGTGGCACAGCCTGCACAGCAGGTGCAGCTCATGCCAAAGGAGTCTTGTATGACTGTCCTGGCCTTAGAGCTCTGCTTTCTATGGAAACTGATGTTTCATGTTCGCCTTGAGAAGATGAATCACTTTACAGGCACCTCCACAGGGTGACAGCCATTGGGCAGTTGCAGCAAATGCTGCCTTAAATGTTGGTGCTGGGCCTGATAGTTCCCAAGAGACACTCTCTAGAACAGGACAGCCTGGCTAAACTGCCTGCCACCCTTTCCTCAGCTTTGCAATAGGATAAAACATTCAGATGGATCCATTGCCAAGGCCCACAGAAGAAACAGGCTGCATTGCTGGATATTCTGCAACTTCACAGCCCACCACGTGTTTTCCCTGCATTTGTTGTTTTCCAAAGGTCTGCAAGTTTGGGGATAAATGGGTGGAAAGAGCCTCAGTCCTGCTGTAGCTCTGTGTACTGGGTGCCCTCTGATGGGTCAGCATCAATTGTCCTTAATTTCTAAATTATTCATATGTCATCTATTTCTTTAATCTTTCTCCGAGTAAATACTGTGAAAGAAACTGAGTATCAGACAGTGCAGGGAGACTGAATTCCTCCCTCTTCCGTGCAGGCAGGCCTAGTGTGCAATGCTGCCTTTGTGTTTAGCTGGGGACAGAGCCTTGTGCAGGTGTCTGAAGGTGCAGGGAGAGCCCAGGCTCCTTCCCCCAGCAAGGGCAGGGAGCGGCTCTGGCCAAGGCCGGCGCTACCGCTGCTCCTTGTCCCTGTGCCCAGGGTTTGCTCTCTCCTCCCCAGCAGCCGCCCCGCCCCGGGGCGCGAGTGTGCGGCCCAACTCCTCCTGTCCCTGGTGGAGAGAATTGGAGTCACCCAGCTCGCAGGCACCCCCAGGGCTGAGAGGCTGCCACACGTGGCAGGGAAGCTTGCTCAGGACTGTCACAAGGACACAAGTAATGATCTTCATTTCACCTCCCAAAACAGGAAAACCGCTTTGTGTCTGGCTGTAAAGGTGAAACCACGCAAGAGTGGAAACTGAAGGGAATATGAAGTTACCTCACGGTGTGAATAAGGGTCATAGAATCATGGAATATGCTGAGTTGGAAGGGCCCATCAGGGTCATCGAGTCCATCTCCTGGCCATGTGCAGTGACCCCAAGAGTCACTCCATGTGCTTGAGAGCATTGTCCAAACTCTTCTTGAGCTCTGTCAGCCTTGGCACTGTGACCACTGCTCTGGGCTGCCTGGGCAAATGGCTGTGCTGGGAAACCTTGGGTTGGCCAGCAAAAAGGAGCATTGCCACCTTTTTGCTGTGGCTTGAAGGATTCCTTACTGAGATCAAAAGAGCTCAGATCAGCCAGTCCAACACTTTTGTTTGGCCTTAGGTGCACAACACAAAGCCAAAGTGTTGGCTAATGTTCATCACTGAAGGACCCCAACATCCATTCTTCATTAACTTCAGACTTTCTAGAAATATTTCAGGGGTCTTTAGCCAAAATATTCAGTCTTTCTAAACCTGTTCTGCAGATTTCTAGAATGCTGTTATCTGTGGCTCAGTGAGTTCCAAACTTGTTCTTGAGGAAAACTGTGGTTTCCTACTGGCAAAATCAACCCAAATCACCAAAATCCCCTTCCTTTGGTAAAGAAATTCCCATGAATAGCTGCCAAGAACACCAGAGCAACTAGGTGCCCTTGTGCATACCCATAGTATAGAACAATCAATAGGATGCATGAGGTGTTTTGTCCTGGCTTCCCTGCCAGGTAAAGACAGGCAAATTATTGTGCAATGGCAGCAAGACACTGCTAATAGGCTCTGACAACAAAGCAGATGTGTTTTGCTTGCTCCCTGGGATCCTTTGATGCCACAGAAGCACACCCCCAGTCTCAGAGTGAAATGGTATTTTTCTGTGGCCCCACATTCACCTCTTGCCTCTTGTGTTCAGCTGACAGCACTGTGCAGTGTCAAGTGAGGTAAATCTCCCTCTTTGCTGAGTAGGCAATGCCTTCTTATGCAGGGATTGCACCTGATGAGTTTAAGGTATCAGTCTCTTCTGGTAACGCTCTTCCTGTGTTTGTTCACTTTTGTTTTGTTTCCTTCCTTCCTGCATTCCTTCCTTAGGCATTATGGACAGGAGATGGTGAAGATGTTGCTCAATCATCAACAATTTAAAACAGTTTTGGAACAATCTCTTTCCCCCCGTGACCTGGAAGATATTCTGACAAGAATTAAGAAGAAAGTAAGTGCTTGGCAGGAGAAACGTCTCCTTTGTGCAAGTATTGCCACTGCTAATGTGAGATCAAACATACCCAATCTGTCTTTAGCTCATTCCTCTTCTGCTGAATCATTTTGCTCCTGGGAATGAGCTGTTAATCCTCAGCCTGTTCATCTGCAGACCACGAAGGAACTGATATTACTAGGGAAAAAGTGGGGTTTTGAATATTTTCAATATTGGTCACAAAGAGGAAAGGGAAAGAGGAGAAAATGGATTTACATTTAAGCGTAAGCCCCCACCATGCTCTCCCTACCCTGCCCCCTGTAAAGCAATTAAGTGAGAACTGTGCTTCTGAAGATAACAGAGTCTTTGCAAAGGACACTGGAAGTAGTAGTGCCAAGAAAATTCCCAAATTTACAAAAGATGTCCAAGTCAATCCTAGTTACTACAATGTCTGTCTGTCTTTTGGGAATACCGCCCTGCTGTCCAGCCATGTGGGGCTGGAAGAAGCTTGGTGAATTCAGCAGCATCCAGTGGAAAATCCTTTGTTTGTTTGAGGGAGGATTTTATATTTTGTTATCAACATTATAGAAGGGAGCCTGCCTTTGTGCAGGCACAGGGAGAGTGAGTGTTGAACCAAATCGACTTCCAACACAATGGGCCAACCCCCAAAAGAGTCCAATTTATTCTGTTGATTCCTTTACGAACACTTGTTGCTTACCAGTTTGCATTATTCCCATTTATGGTCAAGACTAAGGAATTTTGGATTTTAGACTGCTGCTGAGTCTGGTAGCACCCATAACCTGCCTTGGGCTATTGAAAACAAAGAGTTGGCATCACTGAATCTCTGGTCTGTTTCCATCTGTAAGTTAGGAAATGTTTCCCTAAGCCTTGGTAGCAGTGATCCTGGTTCTAACTTGTGTTTTCATCAGGGAATTTCCTGTTTTATACTCTAAAGATTGATACTCTAAAGGTTTCTCTGTGTCTTTGTAGGGGATGGAAAACCAGAAGGCTGAAGGCCCATCTGTCAAGGAGCCGGTGAAGGAGAGGAACGATGGCTCAGAGGAGCCCCAGGCCACATTGTCTGCTGGCAAACGGTGCTGAGCACTTTTGTCAGATGTGACAAAGCACATGACAAGCTTTACATGCCTCTTCCTCAGGAAAAACTGTCTGGCAGAGATGACCAATGCCACAGATTGTTTCCTTTCCCTACTCTAGGATATGCTCTAGGATAAAAAATGTCTACTTGTGCATTGTGCTGAACACAACTTCTCTGGAGGGGTGTCCACAAAAATGGAGAGACAAACAGACACCCATTGGTGGCAGCTCAGACGATCCAGTGCAGTGGCAAGGGCAGTGTTGTGGAGGCTGGGAGAGAGCCAAGTTTCTGCTACCTGACTCGGGACAAGTAAATTCAAACAATGTTGTAATCATATTGTTGTATATCATATTTCCAGAGTCTCATACCTTCTTGGTGGTTTTCTCACAGCAGCTCTTCACAGCAGTGTTGTTGCTTCTCAGCCAGGGCTCCTCTGCAGCCCTCCCTGAATGCCTCACCCCCTTTTATCCCAGCTACCTCCACGGGCCAAAGCTGCTGCCCAATTAAGGACATCACAGCTGCAGCCCATTTACAATAACTAGAATCAGGGCAGGGTCACTTATACAATACAGAGATCTTTTACTGCCATACATATATTTACTCAGGCCCCTATAAAACAGGGCTTTTTTATCATTTGAGTGGAGTCATTTTCAGGTGGGTGTTTTGATGAGAAATCTCAGTCTGGAAGCAAGACGCCATTCCACAAAGATGCAGTTCTCATCTGTGAGGTTTGGCCTGGCTGAATCATGATTTTCTTTCCCTCAAACAGTACCAAGTTTGAGTAGTAAGTAGCAAGGCAATTCCTGAAAAACTTCAGTCAACAGGTGTCTCAATGTGGACTTTTTGCCTTGATATTCCTGTCCTGCAAGTAATTTGCTTGATGGACAGCATGTTTGGTTTATTTCCTCCTGTACTGCAATCAGCATTTAAGACAGGAATTTGCTCCTTGCTGTCTCTTCATGGCAGCTGCAGAGCTGCTTGTACCTGTTCTCCTCTGATAGCAGAGGGGATTTATTGAGCTCTGTCCTGCTCAGCAGTGGCAGGAAAGTGACCACATGCCTCAGTAGCACAGCTGGCATCTTCCTGTGCTCATGGAAGAGACAGGTTGATCAGGAGAATTGTTCCCAGTGGGGTTGTTAAGCTGTGCATCTGATCTCCAGGGAAGCAAATAAAATGTGAGCATAGTTCTGGGATGTCTGGCTTCTGTTTTTATCTCTGTTACAGATTTTCTGAATCCTTCAAATATGGCCCTGTTTATCTGTTCAGAATGCATCTGAGCTGCTTTTCCAGATTGTCATGTCTGGTTGCAGAGACACTTCTCCAGAGTGATGAGTTTCCTTATTCTAAGACACACACGTCCCATATGAGGAGGCATTTAAACTTGGCAGTAGTGTCTCTCTTTCTCCACAAAGCAAAGTGACCTGTGTGCCCTGGCAGCCATCTGAAGATAGATCAGATGCATCTCATCCTTAGTTTTCCTGAGTGAGCAGTGGTGAGAATGTCACTTGCAGATTGTCAGCCATACTGATTGTCATGAGGTCCACATTGTTCTTCAGAGCCTCATGATTTTCCAGCTTGAAATCACATGATTAGGAAAGCTGCTCAAGATGTTTTGCTCACAATTAACTGCAGGTATTGTCTGTGGCTGCAGCTGTCTCCATAGAGAGCAGCAGGCACAACTTTCCCAGGCATTTTTCCTGGAGAAGGCTGTGAGAAGACCAGAGAAAAGAATGAGAAACAATTCTTATCCTCACTTGCTGCACCTGTTGTTGTGAACACGTGGAATGTGTTATGGAAATTTGTTTACCAAAGGGTAATTTCTTAATTGGCCACTGGTGATGGTGTTTTGGATTCAATTGCCCAATCTGCTCTGTCTGTATCAGACTGTCTGTGAGGGCAGTGAGTTTCAGCATAGCATAGCATAGCAATTGATCAGCCTTCTGGAATCATGGAGTCAATGCTAATTATTTCCACTATGGGGATGCCATGCTATGATAATTATCTCCACCATGTCCTCATTAGGTTTTATTTTCCAGGGTGAAATCTCCCTCTGTTGGACACCTCCTACCCCGTGCAAAGGCCCAGGTCACGTCACCTCCAGCTGTGGAAGAAACGGAGCTGCCCCAGAAGCTTTACCATCTCCTGGAAGCCAAGGGGTTTCAGGCACGGATGGAAGGAGTGGAACTCCTCCTAGACCTGTGCCAAACCAGCCCCCAGCTCATCTCCCCTAACATTGCCCAAGTATGTAAGGTACCTTCACTGCTCCTTTCCTTTAGCTCCTTTCCTGAGCCTGTAGCAGCAAAGTTAATTCAGTGTGTCTTGGCACTCTGTCCTGGCTGTTTGGGACACGCTGGTCCTTCTTACCCAGAAAAAATTTAATTCAGGTCCAGGCTTCAGGACAAGTTATTTCAGTCCAGCTGTATTTGTCTGGCAGGTGCCTATTGATGCTGTTCATCAGATGATGGCAGAATTTTCTGCTGGTGTAACTGCTGCTCTCTCCTACTCCCAGCTGGGTGAAGTGAAGGGAATCCAGCCCCTGAAAGCATGGCAATTGTTCTCTAGACCAAAAATGGGTTTGCACAGGGAAGAGAAGTATCAGGCTGGGTTGGTTTAAACCCAGCTGCTTTTTTTAAGAACACTTCTATACACTCCATCTTGTCTTACACAGGCACAGCTCTGGCTACTCATTTCCATCCTTGTTCCTATTCCTCTTGGTAAAGACAGTGCTCTCCCTTCTTGGAGGGTCTTTTTTTCTCTTTGGAAAAGGAGGAAAACAGCTAAGGACTCATCTCTGCCTTCTCCTCCCAGTAGCTGCTTTTTCCCTTTTTCCAGGGAAAGGTGCCTGATAATGAGGCTGTCAAGGGACTGAACCTGCTCTAATGAGAGCTGTACAGCACATTACACTTCAGAAGTCCACCTGTCACTTAGAGAAATTGTCTGGATCCTGGAAGAGTTGATCAGGGCCCTGCTCTTCTCCAGACACTGGCTCTGAGACAAACAAAAGAAAACTTAGATCTCCTCCAGCCATAGTTTTGGCAAAATCAGAATTGCCCTCAGTACTTGAGGGAACTGTTTAGAAAACCAGGCATTGTAAACATCTGCTTCCATTCAAAGCAAAGGTATTCTTTAGCATTAATAAATGGAATTGATTTAATGATTTATAGATGGAGAGAAATACCATAGGAACCATTCAGTCCCCAGCCATACCTCCTAAAAACAGAAGAAAATCTTTCAACCAGCATGAGGTTGTGCCACCATTCCAGTGAGTGGCCCACAGGAAAACAGTGACATTGTGCAAGCGAGTGCTGACCTGACAGAAAGGATCACTTTCATCTTTGACATTGCTGACTGCTACAGCCGCTCTTCAAACAGGGGCATTTGAATCCAGCTTTCACGTTGCTTGTTCTCTTCACAGATTTTTGATTATTTTGTCCTGAGAATACCTGACAGCCACAAGAAAGTGAAGCAGAGGGCGCTGGATGTGCTGGCTGAAATCACAGGAGCCCTGAAAGATGCCTTGAACCCGGTGATCATTGGTTTGGTGGAAGGAATAACAAAGAACCTGAACTCAAAGGATCCCAGGGTTCGTGGGGCAGCTGTGAAAGCACTGGGAGAATCCATTGCTCATTTGGGTAAGGCTGAGCCCTGGCAGGGACTCTCCTCAGCTTCGTCTCTGTCTCTCCTGCACAAGAGAGCGCTGAGTGCCTTGACAGCTGCTCTTGTCTGGGGAACCCTCCAGCTGACACCCACCAGAGGCTGTGCAGGTGCAGTCCTTATGCACCATCCCCAACAGGCTGGAATGGGATCAGCATTTCCCAGCAGTCCCAGGAGCCCTTGGCTCTGTGCTGCTTGTCTGAAGAGCAAGTCCTGGGCTACAGCTCTGCTACAGTTCAGGGGCAAAGGGGGTTTGGAGTTTGCTTGGGCCCCGTCTGACTTCCCAAGTGAACAGCTTTGCTGTTGGCATGAAGGGACACTCACCCATCAGAGCTTCTGCAGGGCAGCCACCTGCAAGGCTCCACATTAGAGGCATTAGCTGCCTATTTCCCACTTTTCTTCTTTGTCTTCTATGTTCAAAGGGGAACTTGTGATTCACCAAGTTCATTTCTTTATATCAAACAGGTATAAACCCAGCTGTCAATGATGCCTTGTTCCACGTGTTGTTTTGCGTGGGGCAAGATGGCCACAGCAATTAACTACATAGGCAAGGGCTGCTCTAAATTTCTTTGCCACACAGATTTATGTCAGCTCTGAGAATGCTGCACTGGGGGAATATGCCTGAAAAAAGGAGTGTTGAAGAGGCAGGTCTTCAAGAGGAGTTTCCACTTTCTCCTCCCCAGCTGCTTTGTGAACTCAGGAACTGCCTGACTCAGTGCCTTTCTGTGTCCCAAGTATGGGGCTCTTCCTTTGTGCTCTGGGATGCAAAACCTTTTCACTGCTTCCATGTGACTGAACTCCTGAGGTCCCTGATGTGAAATGTTTTAACACAGCTCCTGCTACAGCAGACAACTTTGGATTTACAAATGTGAAAGGAGAGCTTTTCTTTTGGAACTTAAAACCCTGGCAAGCAGGCTGGAAGGAAAGAAGAAAAGGATTCAAAAATCCACAGAAATGTACTTTATTTTATAAAATGGGGTTGGCCCTGCCCTTTCTCCTATGACCTGAGCAAAGTGAGCAGAAACGTGTGTTTCCCTTGTAGATCAAGTGTCCCTGCTGAAAGAGTTCAGCTACCAATGGAATCACCTGTGTGGCCAAGCCCTGCTGGATGTCACCGAGCGTATCACAGGCATGGCCTCCCCTTCTGAGCCCAGAGCTCTTCCCAGGGAGCATTTACAGGGAATGCCTGTGAGCAGACAGCAGAGCAGCTCCTCCAAACCAGGAGGTGCTGAGCTTGTCCCTGCTGCCCCATGGCCAAGGCAGGTGGGTTTGGCAGGTTTTCCCTGGCTGCTGCAGGGCTGGGCAGCACCTGAGATGGGGGCGGCGCTCGTCCTGGGGCTGAGCTCTCACTGGGGCATCTCAGAACCACCTCCAGCAAAGGGAGGGCTAAAAATGCCCCAGCTGGCTCCTCTCTGGGGAGCTCAGGGACATCTGTGATCTTTGAGGGGAAATGGTGGCAAATGCTGTTTCAGGGCATCCGTTTATTTTGTCCTCACAGAATTCTTGTTTTTCTCTTGGAAAGTTTTGAGGCTGAACCGTGCAGGGCCTGGGGGTCACAGCTTAGGCCAGAACTCAACAGAGGTACCAGAGGCACAGGTTTAGTGCAAGGCAGCCTCTGGGGCACAGGGACAGAAGCAGAGTGCTGAGGCTCCCTGCCTGTGCTCTCAGAGGGGCCTTGGACTGAGCCTTTCAGGGTGTGCAAACAGTGTCTGCCTGTGTCAGCGCTGCCCAAAATGCTACACATGCAGCTGATAATTGATTCCTCAGAGGAGCTTGCTGTGTCAGCAAGAGCCAAGGAATAGAAAAAGGATAATCTCAATATATAGCAGAGAAGATGATTGATAGCCTTGCTTCAACTGGGGCTAAATCTGCTAATTATGCCAATTTCTTTGAATGTAAGGTTTAATACACTTTGTGTCTTCATTAGGAATCTCAAAAGGGCATGTTCTGAGATTGGGAATGTCAAAGGCCCTTTAAAGAGCATTTGAATAAAGTAGATCTCCAGCAATAGGGCATTTAGTTTAGCAGTTCTTTTGATCTCCTTTTCAAATAAAGGAATTAACCATAAATTAGGACTACTTTAGAAAAAGCAGATGTTCTCTCTGAGATTTAGCAGGACCGGACAACTGTTCCTCACGTTCAGTAGTCACCGATGTCTTTAATTGCATTTAAACTCAGATGAATTCCCATTTTAAAATGGGTACCATAACCCTTTCCTGCTTAGCAGAATTGGTTTTGGTTACTTGCAGGAGCTCTTTCAATGTTGATGTCTGCTGGTGGATTAACAGCATAGAGAAAATGAAGTCTCTTCCACCACAGAATATTAAATGGCTGCTGGATAACATTTTGTCTGATCAGAAAATAACAATGGTCTCCCGAGCATTTCAGGTTTTCATATCTTAGCCAAATCTGCCTGTGGCAAGGAGCCTGTTGGTAGTAAGCTTTTGTCTATGTTTGATACAGTTCAGTTAGGAAAATGGGCAGAGAGATTTCAGAGACAATGTGAGAAAACACTTGTGTTTTGGTTACCTTTCAGTCCCCTGTGTAGCATTTTTCTTTCTCTATGCCCCTATTTGAGTGGACATTATAGGAAAAAATGCCATTAAGATTGAGAGGGGAAATGGCATTAAAATGTGGAGATGCCCAAATGCCAAGGCAATGGGGTCTGGGTAATTCTCTAAGACACCCTGAGGTTTGAAACAGCTCTTTGTTGGAAGCCCCAAAAGCATTCTGCCAAAGACACCAGCTGGCCACTGATGTTTCTCATCCAGCTGTCAGGCAGCAGCCATCTCTGGTGGGCTGGAGTTTTGAGGTGTGTTCTAATCCTGCCCTTTGCTGTGTGCCGCTGAGCACAGGGAAGAGCCAGATTAGACATTTGGCACTTGGCATCAAAGTTACAAAAATGGAATCATCCCTTTTATTAGAAATTTCTCCATTTCCTCTCTATGGTGCATTTCCAAATCTTCAGTGTTGGTTTAGACAACTTCTTAATGGAAATCAATGGCAATTGGACATTTCATTCATTGTTCATGCAGAGATTGTGAAGTAATTTAGTAAAGGTAGGAAGTCTGCCACAGGGACAGGGCTCTGGTTGGAGCAATTAGTGCTGAGGGGTTGGTGGTTCTGTTTCCAGGATGATCAGCTGCTTTGCCCGTTTCTGGACCAAGGGGCTCTGGGTGCTGTTTTGCTGCTCTTGGACAGAGAGGCTGGCAAGAAGCAGAAGCAGAGGCAGATCCTTGTTGCAGGGAGGCTGGTGGGTAAGGAGCTGTGTCTCTGTCCCGGCAGTGCTTGTGCAGGGGGTTCATGCCAGGAGCCCTGAAGTCGTCCAGCGCGACGCCCTGCCCGTGCTCTGGTCCTGCCTGGAGAACAAGGCGCTGCCTGTGCGCAGCGCCAACGTCCGCACCGTGGCCACCAAGCTGGCCTCTGCCCTCTGCAAGGTGATGGGCACCCAGCTGAAGGAATGTGCTGCCAGCAAGCCTCCACATGTGCGGGAAAACCTCTCCAAAATGCTGGGCTGGTGAAGGCGAGATGTTCTCCAGAAAGCTGAGGAAGTGCTGAGTTGGACACCTCTGGATTTGCCTTTTGAGCTGTGCCAAAAATGACAGAATGCTAAGGAAGGGTGTGCATCTGCCCCGCTCTGTCCATTGCCCTTCCTAGTCATGGCATGGGGGCCTGGAGCAACTCCAGATTAATGACAAGGTGAAGGCAATCATGGCTCAGCCGCACGCAGAGGTGAGGGGGGAGCTGGGCCACTCTCTGCTGGCAGGAAGGGTCTTGTGGCAGCCCAGAGAGGCTGTGCACATTGCCAGGGAACAGCTGTGCCCTGCATGTGCCCCTGCAATGAGCTGTGCTGTGCCAGTGCCCCTGGAGCTGTGGGGCTGCTGAGCTGTGGGGCAGGCAGAGGAGCAGGAGGGTGCATGTGCAGCTGAGCCATTCCTGGGGAGCACAGGGCTCTGGGCTCCCTGCTGTCCCAGGGCAGCCCCGAGGCCAGGCTGGGCCTGTGCCAGCTCTGGGCAAGTGGCTCAGGGTTTTGCCCTGGCCTGCCTCAGTGTCTGCCAGCAGGAGCATGTTTCCCTGTGCAGCTGTTTACACATCTCCAGGAAATGTGTCCCATGAAATACAGAGCTTCAGATGCTTTAGGTTTGCATGGTGGCCTCTGCTAAACTTTGCCTCTCTGTTAAACTTTGTGTCTCCATTTTGCACATCCGACTGGTTACAGTCTTACTGAGAAGTTTTTTCTGGACACTTCGGATGTTCCATCACGGACAAAGTCCTCGCCTCCCCTCCAGAAGAGCTCTCTTTCCTCCAAGCTCAGGAAGAAGCTGCCGCCTGTATGAAGAGTGTTTGCAGATTAGGATTGATGTGTTAGGCTTCATAGTTACAGCTGTACATATGTTCTGATCTTTAGATACAGTTCTGAATTAATGTGTTTTGATTGTATCTTTAAAATTTGATGACATATTTTTAATTGTATATATTTTATTTTGATGATGAAAAAAAGTAAGTAAATAAATAAAAATTAAATAAACCAAGAGGAGAATGTGAGACCAGCACCTGCTAGCCTAGAGATTATGGGAGTGCAGCTCACTCGGTGTGCCAGTGTCTCACCACATCCTTTCCTCATTGGGCCTCTCCTCTTCCTCTTTGGCCATGCTTTCTTTGTGTCATCTGTGCTGCTCTTTGTTACTTGGCATTACAACGGGGCCACACATTGACATGTTTGGGGGACAATGGATCCAAAAGATCCTATCTAGTCAAAGGTTTTCTACCTAGGTGTGTTCTGTGCTCACCAAAGGCCTGAGCAAAGAAACCAAGAGAAGTGTGCCCAAATCCCAAAGCTTTGCTCCTTTGCAATCTCCCATAGATCTGCCTCACAGGTGTCTTCAATCACAATTCCATAGGTAAGAAGAAGTCATGTATTTCACTGGGAAATGATGCACTGCTTTGGCACATGTATATTTATCTGGGACAGTAGTGCAGCTGTGTTGTTTGCACCTTGTTTGCAGAAGGATGAGTGCCCTGGGAGGCCAATAACAAATGACAAGGGTTCCTCAAATCTGCACTGCAGCCTGGGTGCCATTCAGCCCAGAGCTAGGGGATCATTTGTTCCCATGGACCAGTGCTTGCCAGTGGAATGAATTCCTGCACAGCTGGAAGAAGCAATTCTGGATTCAGCTCCAGCTCTTGGTGGGCTGCATGATCATTGACAATGCTGCACTTCCAGAAATTATTCTGCAGTTTCCTTTCATAGTCATTTGAAGCTTTTAAACTTCACATTTCAATTTGCTTTGCCTTTGGGCCCAGTGCAAACTGCAACCTTTTGGTAGCAAAGTCCTCATGGTTGCCTGTTGAAAGCGAAGGAAGCCAACCCACCTTGTCGTTGATCAGCATTGACTTTGATTTATTGATCAATCAGCCACTTTATATAACAGTGTTAATTAACTTCATGCATATTGCAAAATCCAAGCTCACGATAGGTTACAGAGAAAACTCTACCCCCTCCTTTTGTTTAAAATACCTGTGGTTTGTCTATTGAAAACAGGATCAGTGTTCTCAGAGAGCCCAAGGACAGAATGTTTGCCTGTTATGGGAAGACTGTCTGAGAATCTTATTGTTTAACAAGTGGTGCTTGAGAGAGACTAATGATTTATAGAATCAAGCCTGGGAAATGCTTTAAAACTACCTTTTACTTTTCCCTCAACTGTATACCTTCATGGCCTCTTTCTTTAAGCCATGCTAGAACCAGACTCTCCACAGTTGCCAGCTTCTGATGTTACACAATGTCACCTGGCTGCATGTTTTTGCTTAGCTCTGGGTCTAGTCCCGGCCTAGTAAAGCCCAGGCAGGGTGGCACATTGCAGGGAAAATTGGTCCATGAGCTTATGGGGTTGCCATCAGCAGCAGAGTCAATGTGCCCTTTGGGGATTCCTCTGGAGACAAAATTAGGGACCTACTCCATGCCACAATATTCTCTTAGATCTTTCTAAAATATCCTAGAAAAGGCTGCGAAACTTCACATCTCCTTGCACAGCCAGTGTTTGAAGAGGGGCATTTTTGTCCCTCCTCAAAGTCATTGCTCTTGCACACCAGAAACATGAACATCCACCAGCAGGAATGATGCATGGTCCTGCTGCTGCTGCTTCAGAGCACTGGGCAGTGCAGACCTGGGTATTACCAAGATGAGCACTTAATTAGCATTTCATGCTCCTTCAAACTATCCAGATCTCAGGGCTTTTTGTTTCAAAGCAGCCACTGCACCATCTCTAGGGAAGAACAGGAACTGGGAAACAGCGACTGCCAGCCTTGCAGGGGTGTGAGAGAAAACCTGAAGTGTCTGCATCAAAAGATGAATGGGAAGAGTGTAATGGCCAAAGCAAACGCTTCGTTAGGATAGCAGGAGCAGTTCTTTACTGCATGCTTGCATGAAGATCATTTGGGATCTCCTTTTTGTGTCTCATGCAGAAAAGGAACTCTTAATAATACCACGCTACCTAAACCAGATTGGGATGCAGCTCTGTAGTGGTTCACAATGAAGCAGACGGCCTGCTTTGTCACTGCCAGCCCTGCTGAGCCTGCGAGGGACTGTAGTGTATCCCATGCCTGTTTTGCCTCCAAGCAGAGCTTGGTTTTCCTTATTAGTGTGGAGTAAATACAAGAGTAATAAAATGGGCAATTAAACTGGCCACCTTGGAGGATATGCTCATGCTTTGGCATGTCAGTCCTGTACCTCATGCACCCAAGGCTTGTTATTCATCATGAAATATTTTAACAAAAAAAGCTCAGCTCTCATGTTACATCTGAATAAAACTGCATCAGATGATCAAGAATTCTGCTGTCAGGAACAAGACAAGAGCCTTCCGACACTCACTTGCAGCTGTCCTGGATTGCTGCAGCCCTTTGTGAAAAGCTGCTGCAGACAGAGTGTTTGGAGTTGGTTTGGGCCTTTATGAAAGATCAGTGGAGCAGTGTGCAGGGCTCTCCTGGCAGGAAACTGTTTGTCCCAGCCCAGGGACACGGTGCCGGCAGGAGCGGAGCGGCCCCGCTCCCAGCCCGAGAGTCTGTGGGCTGAGCCACGCCGGGGAGACAAGGCAGCGAGGGGCTCCAGCCCAGCTGCTTCACTGCCCTGCCCGCTCCATGGAGCTCTGCCGTGGGAGAAAGCCGACACCGGATGAGTCCCCGAGCTTCCATCAGCTGCTGGAACTGCTCCGTGACAGCTCCTGTTCTTCCAAGAGAGACCCCAGCGCCTTCTTGGAACGCGTGTCATGGGGGGATTCTGTTTGATAATAAACTGTTGGGGGTTTTCCACTTCCATCCATTAGTAATAATTTCCTATTGCTGGAAAGGGATTGTTGGCACACTTTAGAGGAGACAACTTATTGCACAATATCCTGTTTGAAGTTGTCTCAAACTGTGTGAGACAGATGGCTTCACACAGGAGCATCCCCAAGGCTGCTGAGGGGAAGGCACAGAGGAAGACAAACCCAGTATTTCTGAGGGAACTCCTTGACACAAACCCAACCTGAGTTGTCAAACAGCAGACCTGATGTTTCGAGACATGGGCCACAGGGGAAACCTTTCAGTGTGTTTGGTCCAGGCTGGGCTATGCTCGAGGCAAAGGTGTGTCAGTGTGTTGGATAAAACTCTTTTCTTGACCTAGAGATGGGGCAACTGAGAGGTGTTTTAAAAACTTTTATTATGTTTTCAGTCTCATGAGAATGGTGAGACAATACAGATGTTATAATTCACACCATCACCATCAGAAGCCAGCTACTTCCTAATTATACTACATTATAAGCGTTTCTTGGTCAATCAGCCTTTTGCCATGCCATGTTGTAGATGCCTTGAAGCCAATTCTTTAAAAATACTCTTTGTGGGTCCCACTACAATGCATCTTTCATAGCTCTGTTTTTCCAAAATCTTATTTGCAAGGCCATCTTTTGAAACTTTTCCAGCTCCATTGCTCTCTCAACAATATCTGTCCTATTCCATGGAAATTTTTAAGTTAGCGTTTCTTGTCTCAAGATTTATATACAGATTCATACTGTGTGGGCCTTCTATTAGGCCCTAAAAACTTTCTACATATCCATTTCCCACATCAGTGCACTTGGCTCCTTCTCTCCTCATTGTGCCTGGCAAGCCCAGGAGCCCAGAGCTCCTGCAGAGCCCATCACAGCACTCAGTGGGAGCAAACTTGTGTCCAGTCCTACCCCGGAGCTGCGGTGCCCAGCATTCCACCACACTGGAATGAGGAACTGTTCCTGCTCTTTCAGAAGGAGCTAAGGAGGTTTGGCCTTCAGATCAATTGTCTGCAGGCTCCTGCAGTGCCTGGTGCTGCTCCCTTGCCAGCGGCACCCCAGGGCAGGGGGGCACATCTGGGCTGCTGTGTCTGGCTCTGGGGCTCCCTGTTCTGGGCAGTGAGGAGGAGCTGCAGAGGCTCTGCAGGACTGACAGGAGGGGCTTTGGGGCTGGCAGGAGAAGCTGAGGGACCTGGGCTGCTGGAGCTTCTGAACAGGAGGCCCAGGTCTCATCCTGCAACTGCTCCAAGTATTCTTTCAGAGAATCCCAGAATCAGCAAGGGTGGAACAGGCTATGGAGATCATCAAGTCCAATCCGTGCCCTGACACCACCTTGTCTCCCCTGGGCCTCCTCTCCTCCAGGATAAACAACCCCAGCAGCTCCCTCAGCCGCTCCTCACAGCTCTTGTGTTCCAGATCCCTCATCAACCTTACTGCCCTTCTCTGGACACACTCCAGCCCCTCCATGTCCTTCCTAAACTGGGGCCCCAGAACTGCAAACAGCACTCGAGGTGCTGCCCAGGGAGTGCTGAGCACAGGGGAAGAATCCCTGCCCTGCTCCAGCTGGCCACACCATTCCTGATCCAGGCCAGGAGCCATTGGCCTTCTTGGCCACCTGGGCACACAGCACAATTCCAGCAATTTGCTGCCACAGAAAATTACCATCTGGCAATTTCCCAGTGCTGGCACATTCCCCACTCAGATCTGGTGTGCACTGGCACTGCCAGTGCCCACATCTGGAAATTTTCCTCTTCTGGCACCACCGATATCCAGAATTTACTGGCAAAGAAAGCTAAAACCTGGCAATTTCCCCTTGCCAGCACTGCCCAGTCTGGAGTTTGTTGGCAGCAGGATCCCAAGAAAGAAGGAAGGAAAGAAGGAAAAAAAAGAGGAAGGCATCCAGATCCAGTCATTCCTGGAGCCTGGAGCCTGAAATGGGCTGTTTGCTGGCACTGCCAGTGCCCAGATCTGGAAATTTCCCTATTCTGGCACAGCCCAAGTGCAGAAATTTCCTGGCACAGGATTCCAAAAGCCGAGGTGTCGCAGACATTTTTTCACAGAAATCCTTTCTTTCAGATTTCTGCCTCTTCTGGAAGGCAGAGGCCTCAGAAGAGAAGGTAAACAATTGTTATCAGCTGCTGTGAAATGCAATAGGATGCACCTATTTTGACCTGTCATTGGTTCATGTTCCCATGTTTATAATGAAGGGCCAATCACAGGAACAAGCTAGGGACAGAGTCCCTGGACACAACTTTGTTATAGATTCTTTCTTTCTATTCTTAGCTTAGCAGCAGCATCTGAAACTTCTCTCTCTTTATTCTATTTAGTATAGTCATAATGTATTATATATCATGTATCAATAAATCCAGCCTTCTGATCAAGAAACAAGATTCACCGTCCATTTTGGCAAGCTTTGCTGCATTTTCCTGCACTTGCTGGCGTATGGCCTTCCTGCATTTGGGAGGGTTTGAATTTTGGAACGATTTTTTTTTTTTTTTTTTTTTAAGTATTCATGCCATGTCCCTAATATCTTCCCCTCCAAGTTTTTCTTCCTACTTGACCTTTTCCCCTGCTTCTGCAACCTCTGTGAGCTCTGGGATTCACAAGATTCCTTTTCCCTTCCCAAAAGGAAATGAAATTTTTCTTCGGGAAGGGAAAAGGAAGCTTGCGATTTCAATGGGGACCAATACAGGAATCTTTGGTGCATGTCCCTGCCCTTGATGGCCTGCCTGCCTTTTGATGGCTTTGATTTTAGGAAAGATTTTTTTCTTTTTTTGGTTGTTTTCTGAAGTGTCCGTGCAATGTCCCTCATATCTTGCCCCCAAAGTTGTGTCTTCCTATTTGAGTTTTTCCCCTGCTTTTGCAACATCTGTGAGCTTAGTTTTGGCATGTTTCGGTCCTTTGCACTGCACCTGACATTATCCCGGGCCATTTTCTTAGAGTCAGTGCATTTCCCAAATTTTCTTTTTTTCTCCTCCAATTGCAATTCCTTTAATGGTGTCTCCATTCCAGCGTGTTTGTAGCTCCTTCTTTTCTGTCTTGGCCTTCAGTGGGGATCAAATTTTGCAAGGTTTGCTGCATGTGCCTGCACTTGCTGGCATATGGCCTGCCTGCATTTTGATGGCTTTGACTTTGGGGAAGATTTTTTTCTTTTTTTTGGTTGTTTTATGAAGTGTCCATACCATGTCCCTCATATCTTGCCCCCTAAGTTGGGTCTTCCTTCTTGACTTTTTCCCCTGCTTATGCAACATCTGTGAGCTTAGTTTTGGCATTTTTTGGTCCTGTGCAATGCAGCAGATTTCCCCACAGCCTACTTTTTGAAGTCACTAAAATTCCCGATTTTCTGCTTTTTTCATTGGAACCTATCGCCTTTCAGAGTGTTTAAAAGCCTTTCTTTTGGGATTCGCAAGATTCTTTTTCCCTTCCCGAAAGGAAATGAAATTTCCATTCGAGAAGGGAAAAGGAATCTTACGATTTCAATGGGGACTAATAGAGGAATCTTTGGTGCATGTCCCTGCCCTTGATGGCAAGCCATGCCTTTTGATGGCTTTGACTTTGGGAAAGATTTTTTTCTTTTTTTGGTTGTTTTCTGAAGTGTCCATGCCATGTCCCTCATATCTTGCCCCCTAAGTTTTGTCTTCCTTCTTGACTTTTTCCCCTGCTTTTGCAGCATCTGTGAGCTTAGTTTTGTCATGTCGGCCCCTGCCAGGCATCTGAGCAGGGACGAGGAGGCAATGAGGCCCCAGGCCTGCAAGGGTCACTTGTCCCCTCGTGGCCTCAGGCCCAGGCCCAGCAGCCATGGCCAAAGTGCTGCCCATGCTGGCTCTGGCAGGGCTGTCTCGCAGCTGCTGCCCATCCCTGTGCCCTGTGCAGCCCAGGCTGTCCCACGGTGTCCCTGCCCTGCGCCTCTGGCCCTGCAGGCTGTCGGCATCCCCCGGCTGCCCCACCTGGCTGGGCCCTTCCTTTGCTGACAGCTCTGCCTCCTGCCTGCCCCTGCCTGCCCACACAGAGCCTTGGGCTGCTCCAGGCTCCTGCTGGGGACGTGCTGCACCACAGCCCTGCCCTGCCAGGGAAATTCCTTTCTGCTGCTGCCCAGGCTGGGCCTCCCCAGCTGCCCTTGTGCGGGGTGCGGAGGTTCAGGGATATCACACCACAACCAATATGATCCAGTGAAGCCAAATTTATTATCCCTAAAAAGACTATATTTATAATAAATCTCTACTGTCCACGTGTCTCTAGCTAATACATGATTGGTTAATCCTAGCAGTTTACACATCTAAAATAGAATGCTGATCGGATCACCTAATTTTTCACACGTCTTGCTGTCGTCTTTTGGCCCATTCATGGTTCAATGTTTTCCTTCTTTCCCAAGCTTGCTGTTAAACTTGCTGAGTCCTGATGACTCTTCTTGGATTTTTCTCAAGGATATACCAACCCCATTTCTGAATATGTCCATTATCCATTGTTTGTGAATGTGTCCATTGTCCATTAGTACAAGCAGGTTGGATTGTGCATCGGCTGAATATGGCCCTTGTCTAGCCAGAACTCCTCAATCTGCAAAAAACTCTCAACAGTTCCCCGGTTTTGTTTTTGCACAAGCCAGACTGATTTAAAAGCACGCTCAATTATTTTCTGCACAGCAAGGCACTACAAGCAGAATTGAAAATGAAGACAAAGTATCATTATGCCAAAGGGTACTAAATCCTTGAGCCAGCCTGTTATTCCCCAGGACTTTAGCCACTCATCAAAAGAATTCTCAACCACTGTGAGCTTTTTCATATTCTCCTTAAGCAATGACAATTTCTTGTCAATAGATCCAGAGTGGTCAGAGAGATTCATGCAACACATCCCTTCAAAATCTTCACGCTCATCTCCTTGTGCTAGCAACAAAAAATTTATAGCAGTCCTATCCTGTAACACAGCATGGTGTATGCTACCTACATCAGTGGTAAGCTCATTCCGGATTGCAGATGTAATGTTAATTTGTTTTCCTGTCCAACAAGCCAATAGTTTGAATGATGTAAGGGCCTGTGATGAAGCTAATCCTGGTGTAAAAAGTGATGCCAGGATAACCGAAGGCCAATTCCACAATTCTACATTATCCTTGCAGTCTGAGCCTAATAGATGCTCACTACATTTTGGACGTTGGAATTTGTGCCTGATGTCAAGCATCTGTTGAATGCTAGGGGCAAACAGTGTCAATTTCCCAAACTAGCAGGGTCCTCCTAATCCTTTCTGAGGAATTGCAGGCCAAGCTTTATCTCCACCAAAGAGAAACAAAAGTAGAAAAAAGTTATTGCAGAAGCTATTGTAGAAGGGACTTTTCTCTCCAATGATGTAGAAGCTTTTCTTGTAGTAACTAATGCTGCAAGTAGAGTTTGAGAACCTTTCGATTGGAAGATTTTAGAAAAGATGAGAGCTGCATTTCCGCAATTTGGTTGAAAATGCCAACTTGCACAGTCACTTCTGCAGTATATTTTTCCATCTAACGCATTAATTCCAGCTGATGTGCATACCCTAATAAGACTTAGAATGCCACCCTATCAGCAGGTGATGTTTCATAAAAGCTGGGAGGAAAAGTGTGCTCAAGAAGCTGCAAGAGCTAGAGTGCAGGGTGATCCTCTGTACGGTTTAACAGCACAAGAGTTACTTGGCAAAGGGCCCGGGGCTACTGCCACTGCCCAGGCTAGGAGCATTGATCAAGTCTTACAGATGAGCCAACAACTAGCATGTAATGCATTTCTTGCACTTCCAGATAAGTTACACACTATGTCTTTTACACAGATTTGTCAAAGAAAGAATGAAGACTTTGATAAATTTGCAGACAAATTGCATGAAGCTATCTATAATCATTCTGATTTCAATTCAGACACAAAGATACAACTGGATGGACTTTGGGATCATTTCTCCATTCCAAATGGCTTTCCCTTCAGTCACAAGAGCCTTCCATCTCTTCCAAAAATTGCCTGCTGAAACTCTTCTGCTCCCTTGCAAATCAGTTCACTACTCCAGCATAACCCTTGAAGCACGGACAGATGACTCTTCAACTAATTATAGCAGAAAAGAAGGGTATTTATTGCAGCCCTGGTCACATGTGAACTAGTTTCCAGAGACATGTGCAAGGAGTTGCAGACTCCTGCTCTCTATTTCTACAGAAAAGGTTTTACTTTAGGTTTCTAAGGACCCATAATACATAATTATTACCTGCCTGCTTCGCATTTTTATCAGCTGAATATCTATTACAGCTGAACAATTGTATTCCCTTAACTGGATTGGTGGGATTTTGAAATGAGGGAGTGGTTGTATGGGAGGAAGAAAGCAGTCTTCCTCATGGTGAACTCTCCTTCCATGGCCAGTTGGCAAGGCCTTTTGATCTGCTGCTCATGGTCCAAGCCTCTCCTAACTGTTCAATTATTCTTAAGGCAAGGTCTTTCTATGGTCTCAGCTTCTTCACAATTGCTTCCTCCCTGTCACTCCTAGCTTTATGTTCCTAATATATTTGGTACTCTTTAACTAAGGCACATGATTTCTGCTACCTGTATTACTAACTTAGCTTCTTACCTCATTTTAAAATCTTAACTAAAATATGCAATCTTCTACTATCCCAATTCTATTCCCAGCTGGGCCCTCGACGCATCTGCACTTTTCAATTTTCCTCATTATATTTTCAGCTAAGCCCTTGACTCACCTCAGGCACATCACAGACTGCCTCTCTCCCAGCAGCTCAGAGCTGCATTGCACAGCGCTTGCTGTGCACCACAGAGCACAAAGCAGGCTGGCCTGGTGGGCCTGAATATTTCTGCCAAACACTCTGCATCTCACACCTTTGCTCTGGCTCAGTGCAGAACTGCAGGGTTGCAGGCGCTTCCTCCCAGAGCTGCGTGAGGCACTGGCTCCTGCAGATGGGCCCTGCCAAGCTGTCCCTGCCTCACGCTGGCCTCGCTTCCCTGGCACAAGTGCCGGGCCTGAAGGAGCTGCCCTGTGCTCCAGCCTGCCGAGCAGCCCGGCTCCCTGCCCCGGTGCCCAGAGTGCTGCACACACTGCTGGCCTTTGCCAGGAGTTGCAGGGCAGCCGGCAGAAGAGGAGGAATCCTCAGCCAGCCCAGCGGCCCGCGGCTGCCCTTGGCCTTTCTCTGCTCCTGGGCACACTCCAGACGGCCATGGCCCCCAGGCCGGGCTGTGCCCAGCACGGCTGCGCTTCCCCTCGGCAGCAGCCAGCTGCCACCTGGGCTCTGAGAGCGGAGGATTCGCCCGCTCCCAGCAAGAGGCACCCAGGGCCCGGCTGCTGCCTCTTGCAGCTCCAAGGGCCTCCTTCCAGCCTGCCTCTGCCGGGGCTCAGGCTGCTCAGGCCTCTGCCGGGGCTCTGCTGGGGCTCCAGCCCGGGCAAGGCCGGGCCCGCTCTCACCTCACAGGTGCTGACAGCTCTGCGCCACAGGAGACCTTCCCGAGCACCCTCTCTGATCTTTCTGCTTTCTCACTTGAGCAAGGCTCTCCTCCAGCCAAAGAGATTATTGCATTTACGGATACAAATCCAAGTGGCAGGAACCACATTGTTCTCCAGTCACAGCTGAAGGCCTGCATCTGCACAAGATGTTTGGGCTGCCTCATTCTTCCTTTGGTTTTGCCTTCAAATGCCATTGCCCTTTCTGCCTCAACTAGAAATACCACAGCTGCGCCATAACCAGCCAGCGGGTCACATTCCAAAGGCAGTGCCGTCTGGAGAGGATGAATGAAGAAGAGCCCTCCTCACTTATGAAACCATACAAAAAAAGCCATATGTGTGACTTAGCACCAATAAAAAACAATTGGTAATTCAGAAAAAAATATTGAATTTTCTGAAGGGGTCAGAAGGAGGAGAATCTTCCAAGTGAGTTGATGTTTCAGAAACTTTATTAATTACAACTCTAATCTATAATTCTATGCTACAAATCTCTTTAGCCACCCTACTCTACAATCCTACTCTAAATTGGTAACAGAGATAACATCTTGACATGATTGCTATGTTCTAGTCTCCTAGGGTTAGGGCTAGGCTTAGGCTTAGGTTCAGGTTTAGGCTTAGGCTTAGGCTTAGGCTTAGACTTAGGTTCAGGTTTGGGTTTCGGTTTAGGCTTTGGCTTAGGCTTAGGGTTGGGGTTAGAGAAAGGGTAAGGGAAAGGGTAAGGGATAGAGATAGGGATAGGGTTAGGGTTTGGGTTAGCATTTAAGGTTAGGGTTAGGTTTTAGGTTTAGAGTTTAGGGTTAGGGTTATTCGTCTTCTTCACCGAGTTGATGACTTGTGCCAGGATGAATGGTGGCTTGGCTGAAGTTACAAATGGATGCTGTCCACCGGAAAAAAAACAAAAAACAACAAAAGAACATAGAACAGTGAACCATTACTTTCCAAGCTCATTGCTTCAGGGACTCAGTCAGGATACATCAAGTTCCTGGAAAGACCCAGAAAGAGGAGCAATGGGACCATCTACTCCCCAGTCATCCCCAATGTGCAAGACCTTGCCATCACAGGCAAACCTGACCCAGAATCCCACTCATCTGTTTATTGTGATGTCTTCATCATGCTGGGATTTTTGCCCTGCTAGCGCTCTAGAAATGGTGCTTTCTGTCCCGGGGTTTTCTTCCTTTCAGGAAACTCCAATGACTCACATAGGTCCCTGCCTTTGAAAGACAGGCACTGTGCTGATTCCCACAGGGACAGAAAGCAGTGTCTGCCTTTCCATGCCCTGCCCCTCGTGTGATGGATGGCACCTTCCTTCCCAGCAGGGCCAGCCCAGTGGCACTGGGCCTTGCAGTTCCCTCTCTGCCACACAACCTGGCAGTAACCCTGGCACAGTTCCCGTCTGCTTGAGCGTGCCAGGCAGCAGATGGGGCTGGGACAAGTCCCTCCCAGCTGTCCCTGTTTGCATGGCAGAAACCTCTGAGAGTGGGCTGGGGGGCACCAACCAGGGCCCCTCAGAGGCTCACAGTGAGCCCCCCACAGCCCCTCCTGCCCACAGCCAAATCTCTGACCCCTAGGCTGGGACTGGCTTCCTTGGGTTCCTCCACCACCATTTCATGTCTCTGTACCCTGCATTGCTCTACTTCAATTCTTTTGCCATTAGATAAAACTGAATACTCCACTAAATCACAAAAGAGGGCAACAGACACACTCAGAGGACAGAGCACCTCTCCTCACAGGAAATGCAGAGGGAGCTGGAGTTACTCAGTTTTGTGAAGGACAGGCCCCAGGGAGACTTTATTGCCACTTTCCAAGACTTCAGAGTGGCTTTGAAGAAATTGGGGGACATCTTTAAAAACAGGGCCAGTTACAATAGGATATGGACAAATATATTTAAACACTAAGGGCATCTAATCAGAGTAGGTCTAAGGAAGAACTTGTGTACTCAGAGCATGGTGCCACACTGGCACAGCCTGCCCCAAGAGCTTGTAGGTGCCCCATCCCTGCAACCATTCCGGCTCCGGTGGCAACGGGCTCTGAGCAACCTGATCTCTTTAAAGATGTCCCTGCTCATTGCAGGACACTTGCACCAGAGGACATTTACAGGGCCCTGCCAGCCCAGGCCAGTCTAGGATTCCTCACCATTTTCATTTGAAGAGCAGCAAGAGTGGAGGTGAGGAGGAAGGGGGCTCATCTGCTGCCTTGGGCTTGAGTGGAGGAGGAGCCCATCCCTCAGAGCCTGTTTCACCTGCAGCCCCTTCACATTTTACCTGCAGGAGCTCCTTGGCAGACCAGCGCTGCTCCTCGTCTGTCTGCAGGCAGCAGCTCAGGAAGTCACGCAGCAAAGCCGAGAGGAGCTTGGGCTGCCGCAGCTGTGGAGTCCCTACTGTGGCTATCAGGTATGTAGCCTGGAGAGAAAGGAGACACCAGGCTCCACCTCCTGCTTTCACATCTCTAAGGCTCTCCCAGATCCCTTTGTTTAACCTCTGTTCTTCAGTGGCAGTTTCTGCCCTGGCACAGACCCAGAGATGACTTTCCTTTACCAACCAAAAACCCAAACCCCGATGCAGCCACAGCTTTTCCACCATCCTGCAGATCTTGCCTTGGCAGCTGATTTCATTGCCTGACCTAGTTAGTGGGAACTACATCAGCAAAAGGACATTTGCTTCTCTGAGGATTCATGCCAGCTTGAGATGGTTTTTGGAAGAGGGACTTTGCTATACTAACTAATTTCAAGGGTTACTACATGAAAGGCATCTCTGCAGTGCTTGTTGGTCCTTTAAGCGCACGTGCCCTAGAACAAAACTCATCCAGCTTTTTGTGCTGTTCTTGAAAACAATGGGAATTGGAAGAAAAGAAAGGAAATCCATCAGTTAATACCCAGGTAGGGAAACAAACATTTACAATCTCCTCTTCAACACAGACACATTAAGATGCCTGCACAAATGTATTGGGATGAAAATGCCTGCTTGGGCACACAGGAGCCACTTGCAGCTCTGTCTCTCAGCAGTCTGAAAATTTCAGCTTCCCATTTTTGCAGCCAAAGAAAAATTGTCTAGGTCAGAAGAAGGAGAGGTTCCATCCCTATGGACACCCTCTAGTCATTTGGCTGCTCAAGTCAACGCATTAATGGTAGGCCCATGCCAGAAAGTGCCAGGAAACAAACAGGAGGTTTTGGCAGGCTCTCCACATCACCAGGCTCTGGCTTGGTGACGTGCAGAATGTTGCTTGGGCTAGGAGAGAAACACGGTCACTGAGTGTTTCAGCAGCACTGCACAAGAAGCAGAAGAGACTCTGTGCATTACACCCTCATGCCCATGTTTTCCAGTGAGAAGAAACTGCACACAGGGTTAGGTTCTTCTCTAAAGACCACGGTTTTAGAAACTTTGTTGGGTTTGGGTTTCCTTCCTTCATTTCTGGAAAGATAACAACACTTTTAAGATGCTTTTTCCCTGTTATTAAGGCCATCTACACAGACAAAAGAACTGGAACCACTAACCCAAAGGAAAGTGTTGAGTGAGAATGGAGTTTGTTTGGAGTTTGTTTGCATGTGGTAAGGCTTGAGTTCCCCCACTGATGCAAGCAAAAGTACAGCAGATGCTGATGTGTTGCAGGCACATTTGTAGGAGGGGACCTTGGTGGAAGTAGTTCCAGCAGATGGCAATGGGATTTTGTCCAGTGGCACACAGGACATGGGACAGGTGAGAAAGACAGTGGGATCAGTGAGTATTTGCTCCTTACCGTGCCAGAACTTTCGCCCAAGTAAGGAGGTTCTTGTTCTATCATTTCAATTCCCACAATTCCAAAAGACCATATGTCCACTTTGGGGCCATATGGTTGACCTGTCACCACTTCAGGCGCCATCCACCAAGGAGTCCCGGTTACCGAGCACCGTCTGCTCTGCTCAGGGCTGAGCTGAGTAGCGAGGCCAAAATCAGCTGAGGAGAAAACAAAATACTGGTTTTATCTGAATTCTGTGCAATTAGGAAAGCAAGCAAAAGAATTCCCCAGTAGAAGTTTAAAATTGCTCTGTTGAATCTCCTGGCATTGGCGACTTTAAAAATCCCACCATGTTTTACACTGCCTCCAGCAGTGGCTTTTGTTCTTTGGAAACTTTAGACTTGTAACTCCCTCCCTCTGGAAGGGACCCACACAGAGCAAGGCCACTCTTGACTGCTTGTGGCTCCTTCTACCTCTGTGCACGTTGCAACTGTGCCCTCAGCTCGCAGCAGGGGTCCCTGCACTGCCACCAGCACCATTTTTGGGGAGCTGGCAGTCACGCCAAGCAGCCCCACACCCACATCCCTGGAGAGCTGCACCTGACCAAGAATATACTGACCCAGTTTGACAGAACCGTCCGTTCTGAGAAGGATGTTGTCACTCTTCACGTCTCGATGGATCACATCGTTTGCATGAAGAAAATCCAGTCCTTGCAGGCACTGAGCAAGAAAACGGAAACAGAAGGGCAAAAATGAGTGATGTGATTTCATCACAGAAGAAAGGCAAGAAAGAATCTAAAAGATCCCTCTCCAGGGGAATGGGGAGTAATGGCAGAACAGTCATGGCCACTGAGAGGAAGAGCTTGCTGCTCCAACACTTGCAGAGCAGGACCTTTCTGAGGAAAGGCACGTCAGCTTTGGAAAGAGCAACAGCACCTGCTGTGGTAGGCTGTCCCCTGCCAACCAGCCAGGATGACTCCTGCTGCAGCGCATGTGCTCAGAAGCAAAGAGCATTCTGGCTGCACTCCTATCCTTTTTAGCTGAGCACTGAGAGAAACGAGTCTCTCTCTTCTTTCTTTGCTCTTTGTTTCAAATCCTGCCACCAGCACCTTTGCTTTTACAGGCAAGGAATGCAGTGAAGACAGACTCCAGGCAAACATTTAGAGAGGCAAGGTGGAGAACAGCAACTACAAATACAAGAGACAGAGCGAGAATACTACAGCAGGAGATAAGAGTACTGGCACTGAGTACAGGGAGTGCAGGGGCACTGGCAGGCCTTTCACTTGAGATGCTTTTACTTGCCCATAGCATACCAGCAACACAGAAACAAAGCTCGGCACAGGAAACCTCTCCTGTTCTGAGCCCCTGTTTCCCAGACAATCCTGCCCAAGCCCTTGGAAACACAGATGGGATTGCTGACCTCCCGACTGATGGCTGCCATCTCATCTTCAGACAGGCAGGTCTGGCTGACGATGTCGCTCAGGACACCTCCATCCATGTACTCTATAACCAGCAAGAGTTCCTCGCCCAGAAGGTAGCTGAAAGAAGGAAACAAGGGGGTAAAGATGAACATGCATGGCTACATTGGTTTTTTGCTTCCAGGTTTCTTATTTCCAGATGCCTTTGTGACAAGGACAGAATCAAAGGAATAGACATTCCCTCTTGGCTGTGCATTATTTGCAATCTGTGCAGTGTCTCATAGAGAAAGACACATCTGTGAAAAAGGAGATGTCTTAGATGGGCAGCAAATGAAAAGTGCAGTTTAGAAACAGCCCAGATAAAAAACATGCCAGGCATGGTGTTTCTGAAAATAAGCACCTAGTCTTCCTGGCATGCATAGCAATGGCAAAGAGGGGCAACAATCCAAGGGAAATCTACTTTAGGATGGTTCATCTGCACTTAAGAAACTTGAAAAAATCAATCCCAAATAAATGTGGAGGCAGTGAACTTTGAGGCTATTGAGTTAGGAAGATACAGCTGATCCAGGTTTTGAATAATTTTGGAGTAATTATCAAACTAGGTGTGCCAGGGAAGACTCATGCAGACAAGATGCACTCTCTTCTCATCCATTGGAGATGAGTAGAGAAATATGAATAAATAAAAATTAACAGCTTTACTTGCTGCCACTGACCAAAGAGGGTTTTTAACCTCTCACGTTTGCTTTATGTAAACACACATCCATGGGATAAGACCATGACCTCTCACCTGTCTAAATAATTCACAACATTGGGACTCCTATACCTCTTCATGATCGTTATTTCATTAAAGGTTAGCTCCTTCCTCCTCACTCCTTGAAGATTTATTTTTTTTATTGCCACCTAAAATGACATTAAAAATCAGTAACTTGAGGGGTTGGTGGCACGAGACCACAAGGCACGTGGAGCGAGTGATTTTGCAATGACACAGCTGAGCTGTGCCAAACTGCCTTGTGATTAGGCACTGCAGTAATCAGGAACTGACATTCCAACAGCCCATTTCTCTGCTCCCTTGGGAGCCAGTTACAGGACACGTGGGGCCACTGACATTTTTCCTTGACCACTTGGGAACAACGGCGTCTCAGTTATCACCCACAAACGTCTGACCGCACTCTCTGCTGCTTTGTTTGGGACTCAGAAGAAGGAATCCATGCCTTAATACTCTGTGGATACATCTTGTGATATGGGCAGGGCTTAGGGCTTTCAGGGACGCCTTGCAGATCTCTCCCTACGTGCAGTTCCCAAGTGCAGCACTGCAGGTGGCTAAGGAACTACCAGTAACTTTCAGATGGATTTGCTGGCAGCCAGAAATGAGAATTCAGGACTCTGAAGCTGTAGCCCCAAAGAGCAGTGAGGTGCTCGCAGGCACCACCTTTGTTTTAGCAATGGAGAGCGAGTGAGCGCGTCCTTCTCTGAAAGGAACCGCTGCCCTCCGTGCCTTCCTTCCGGCAGCTGAGGAGGACAAAGTCCCAAATGTGTTCTGTGGGCTGGCACCAGTCTGTGCTTCTTGTGCCTTTTCAGCACAGCTCTGCCCAAAGCTCCAGCCACAGCTCACACCAGAGGGGAAAGCCCTCGAGTGCAGCAGAGCCTGCAGGGGCTGGTGACATTTACCTCTCCTCCTGTGGCACTGTCGAGTGCTCTGTAAACATCTCCAAAAGTCCTAGAAAAAAAACAGAAGCAGAGAAAGGAGAAGCTGTTTAGATCTTGCAGTGAAAGCCAGCCCACACAGGAGATCTCTGCTGGAAGTGTCAAAACCTGCAGGATGCAGGAGGGCTCTGCCAGAAGGGAGATGATGCATTTTCCTCTCAAGTGCATGGGCACTGGGCCTGTTCCTGAAGCACTGGGGTCCAATTTCTAAAGGGAGTTTAGTCTTTCCTCTTGGGTTTCACTGTCTAAACAGTTTGGTTGCTATTCTGACCACAGAGTATTTCCCTCTTCAAACCAGGGGCAAGAATTGTTCCTGGGAACTGTTATCTCACAGCTTTGATAGGGCATAGGTTGCTCTTTCAGGCAAGCAAGTTTCTTCTCTTTTCATTAGTGTGCCAGTATGATTTTGAGACACATAAAAAATGCTAAAGAAATTAACACAGAGCTGTCCCACACTTGAGAGACAAGGAGACCTTCCAGGTCCTGTTCCTTGATGCAGGAAAGACCTCGGTAGCAAGGCATCTCTGACAATGCCTTCTGAGCCCACTCACAAATTCTGAGCAGCATTGAGAGATGGGACGATCTCTCCCCAGTGTGTGATCATCTTTGCAGCTGGCCTGACTTCACGCTGGATAGACATTCCACCGCCAAAACACCTGGCCCAGGGTTGTGCAGGAGTAACTGCTGTTGGACTCACCCGCTGCCAATATATTTCAGATGCGTGTATTTCATCAGGGGATTTTCAGTGGTGTTCACCATTCTCCCTGAGGGAAACAAAATGCAAGATGCTGACTTTAAAGCAGAGATCCCAGCTTCCAGGAGATACAAAAGGCAGCCCCAGCGCCTGGAGCTCTGAGCCCTTCATGGTCGGCTGGGTATCAACAACCACAACCAGGCAGACAGCCCTGCAGCACAGGTGGCCAGCACAGAGACTGATTTGTACAGTCTTTTGAAGAGTTCTCTTGACAGGAAACAAAGCACAGGGACATACAACCCCAGGAGAGGAGGACATCTTCCCCACCTTTCAGCAGTTTGCCAAAGGAATGCCTTCCCATTTGTAAACCAGAGCAGCTCCAGCTGCAACCGATCCTGATGGGGCTTTCAGCATCAGGACCCTGACCTGTTTGTGAGCAGGCTGAGCTCAAAGATGCCCCTCTCCCAGCTAAGGAAGGCTCCAGCCTCTGCAGTCCCTCCAGCCCTCAGGGACAGGGCAGCGACCACAACAAGGCTGGCAAAGCCCCAGCATGAGCACTGACAGGCACTGATGGGAAGAAGCCAGAGTGAGCCTGAGCCCCAGACAAGCTGTTGCCCCCATTCAGGACACAACAGGATGGGCTTTGAGATCAGCCACACTGAGGCACAGATCAGTGCCCTTTTTGTCCCAACAGGTGATGGCAGACACAGAATCCACTGGGCTCTGGTCTCAGCCCCACCAGGTCTCTTATCTGAGAGCACAGCACTGGAAGCTGTTATGGGCAAGAAGCAGATTCATTGGGTTGTGCTGCAGATTCACAAAGGGCTTGATGTGTTTTCCTAGAGACTGATCTGAGCCGGGCCTGGGCCAATGGGTAGGATTCTAACAGTCATGGGAAAGAGTGGGAATCAGGTATGGAAAAGTGCCATGGATCTGAGGGATATACCATGGCTGGGCTGGAGGCTCTCTCCTGAGAAATGCCTGCAGTACAGTTTGATCTGATCATGCCACTTGGATGTGTCTCCTGGACACATTTTGATAAGCATAAAACTAGAAGATTAAATAACGATTTTTATCAAAGTCTCTGTTTTTTCTTTGGCGACACATGGAAAATACTTTGTGCTCTCTATTTGTCCTGTAACCTGATGTTCTTTCAAAGTAGTTCTTATTGACAAAAAGATAGCATTCTCTTATTGACAAAAATATAGCATTCTCATGAAAATAAACTGCAGATGTAGTAGTGGTAACAGTAACAGTCATAAAATGACATCAGTAAAACGTGGGGTAAAAGGGCTCCTTCAGGATGGAGAAAAACACAACAAAAAACCCCCAACAAAAATGAAAAACAGAAAAGCAATCCCACCCTACCCCCCCAACAAAAAAAACTCCAAAGCCAAAAAGACAAAACTCCAAAGTCAGTCCATTTCTGTGAAGTTTTTTTGCTGTGATGACTGGTTGCAAGTCAGGAGTCTAAGGAGAATTTAGGAAGCTAAAAATTCTGTTCAGTTTGGCCACTAGCGCACAGGACTTGCCTAGATCATTTGCTAGGTCACAGCCTTCTGCTGATCCAAGAACAATCCCTGCTTCAGCCTTTAGCAGAGAGGGAAGCTCAGGCAAACCCAAGCCAGTCCCAGGTGCCCTCAGAGGCAGCAGGAACACCCAGAGCTCTCTCGCTGCCTCGCAGCACAGCACTGCCTCTGGGGAGTCCTAAATGGCCCTGTGACACCGAGCTCAGGAGGAGCATTGGGTACAGCTCTGCTGACACCTGCACACAACACACTGTCCCTCAGATAAGAAACACCCCAGACGTACCCAGCAGCTCCAGGTACTCCTCCTCAATCTCCTGTTCCCGGGATGTGCCCCAGCCTGAGTTCCCAGGTTTCACAGAAGGGCTTCCTCCAGGTGATGCTGCTGCAGCAGCAGGTTCAGAGCCCATGATGTGCTGGACCTGGAGCATTTCTGGTGGGCACAGTTCCTGTGCCTCACTCCTCACTTGGGGTTCTTCATTGCCACACATTCCCTGCAAGTCTTCGCAGGCTGCCCGGTGAGATGTCAACACTTGCACCTCAAGCCAAACAGAACAAAGCAGTCAGACACTACAGCTTGTCCCTGTCAGCCAGGAGTCATCGACTGTGAGGAAAGGCAAAGAACAGACTGACAGGGGATACAACAGCTTGTTTCAATCCTCCTTCTGGGTCACCAAGTTCCACTGTAAAAACACCTCAAGAAAAAAGGAGAGCAGGAACAGGCCAGCAGGAATCAATTGGGATGACTGCTGGCCAAAATGCCAAAGGACAAGTTTCACTGTCCAGGGCAGACGTTGAGATTCAGCACACCGGGAAATGTCCTTCAGCGTGACTGTGATACACACACTACAGCAGCATGGCACTCAGAGGCATGGCCCCACTCCCTGCTGCTCTGCACTGGAAAGGCAAGAAGGGCAGAAACCACCAGATTGGTGACTGCAGTGGCTGCATCCCTCTTTCACTCACTTGGTTTTGCAGAGACTGACGGAAGCGATTAAGTTTCTCTCTGATGATTTTCATTTCTTCCTCCAGCTGCTTATGCCTTGCCTTGATCATACTGGGAGCTGTCTGAAGCTCTGCATCCAGCTGTTCGTTCATGTTCTCTAATAAACAAAAGAGAGGACATTTCATGAGTGGAGTGGCTGCCACTCTTTCATTCACCTGGTTTTGATGATCGCCCCTCTGCTGATGGAGATTCTCCTCTTGAATTCTTCCCATGTCTTCCTTGTTCTTTCTCTTCACTGCCATGATGTCACTCTGAGCTTCGGGCAGCTCTGCATGTGGCTCTGCCTTGATGTTCTGTGCACACAAAAGCAGAGCAAGGGACTGAGAGGTGCCATCAGGCTTAGCTTTTTTCCTCTTGCAGCCTCAAAATCACATTTATTCAGCCCCTTCTTTCTGCTTCCCTCCCCACATCTGCCTCCATTGCAAACCTCCTGTCGCAGGGCTGATCTCTGCAGATTGCAAGGCTCTGTGCCTCCATTGCCTGTGGGACTCCTGGCCTCCTCAGTCCCAAGAGCTCTGGTTTATGCCCCTCTCCCTGCCTTTCCCTCTGTGCCCTGGCCAGTCAGACTTACCTGGCCATTCTCCTGTGGCTCTTCCACCTGCTGCCTGAGCTGCTCTTCCTGCCCTCGGGCTGGGAACAGCTCTCCCTGAGTCTGGCATGGCAGCTCAGATGAGGCAGTGTGCTCCTGCTCTTTCTCTAGAAGCACCTGCACAGAAAGCAAGAGAAGATGGGTTTCAACTTCCCATACACCCTTTGTGGGCCAAGACTCACAGACTGCTGGGCTCACACGTTCCCAAAGCACTGTGCTGCTGCTCTCCTGGGTCGTTCTCTGCCCGAGGGGAGGCACAGATTCCAAAGTGACCCTGGCCCTACAATCAGGGGCCATCTGGGACTGAAGCTCCAGCAGCCTCTCAGGCAGCTGACAGGGAAGGGGTGGCATTTCTCAAGGGTCTGGTGAGGGCCTCCCTCTGCTTCCGCCGTGTCCTGTTTGTCTTTCAGTAGTGACTGACTCCCCGCCCTGTCCCACAGCTCCATCCTGGCTCTGCAGGGGCTTCCTGGGTGAGCTCACTCCTTGTGAGAGACACTTCTGGAGTTCACCTTCTCTTCAGGCCTGCACCACCATTCCTCCTTCCTGACATCCACACTCTTGTTAGAAAACCGGGTCATTCAGGAGATAAGGATGCATGCAAAGATCTCTGATGGAAGTCAGAGAACCTCTATGGCCACCTCAGTATATGGAGGAAGACCAAGGTGCTTCTTCTCCCTCTTTTGTCAACGGAGAATTCTGACCAGCAGTAACAGAGTTTCTCATAAGGCCCCATTAACGAATGCACTTACACAGCCCTGGGGATGCCAGTGAAGGAAACCATGTGCCATGTATGGCATGGTATGTATGACCAGAGTCACCAGACCCCAGCTACAGCATGGGATAGTTCCACTCCCTTAAGACATGCAAAAATTTAAAGGACAAATGAAGGCTTCAGGTCAGAAAAGGCTGGAGTAGGAAAACATGAAGGGAAAAAACAACCATCTCTGGAGGGGGAAACATCTCTGCCTGCTCAGGATCAGTCAATGGAACTTGTCTCTAATTCTCTCCTGAAGGGATGCCTTTGCATCTTCCACTGCTTTGGAGCAGAGCCAGGAAGATTAAAATCGATAGATAGACAGATCTCACTTTTATCATCTCTCTTTACTGTGCTGTAGAATTTACCTTCTTTGAAGGGAGATATAATTCTCTCTCCTAGGTTTTTTCTAAGGGAAGGTAGTGAGAAACTCATAGAAGGAGAGAAAACAATGATTATCTCTACTTGCTGTTCTTGTTTTTTAGTACATGAAGAATGTGTTATAGTGATTGTTTACTGAAAGTGATTTGTTAATTGGATTTTAGAGATAGTTGTTTAGACTGATTAGATAATTAGATAAAAGGCTGTGTGGAGACAGTCACGAGTTTTTCTTTCGTATGTTTTTAGTATAATATCTCTTTAGTATAGTTTTAATATAGTACTAGTGTAATATAACATAGCTTAATAAAGCATTTGTTTAAACTTCTAAATCATAGAGTGAAAGCACATTTTTCACCACGTGGGGGTCACCCTGAATCAATTCTGTCCTTTCTGTCGCTACACACATCAGCACTCGGCAGCAGTGCCCCAACCAGCAGCCATCCTGAACTTGCTCTCCTGTTGCTTCAGTAACCCACACTCTTGGGCAATCTGGAGCATGTCGGTCCTTATGGAATGCAATCAGACCCAGAGCACTGCACTGGGAACGGCTCTCTTTGTGCATCTGTGCTCGGGCAAGTTCTTCGCTTGGACTCGCCCACACTGATGGTGCTGAAGTGGCTGGAATCAGAAATGCAGCCCAGCCCCTCCCAGCTCCTCTCATCTCTGAGCACCAGCTGGAATGCAAGGGCATTGATTTCCTACTCAGTTCCCAAACACAACACACACTGATTCCCTGGGCAGCCAAAAGACACGGGAGCCGTTAACTTGAAAAGGATGGGCAAGCCCTACTGGCTGGTCTGGCACCAGAACAGCTCGTTCTGCACCAACATCCCTGCCCCAAACGATGTGTTCTTGTGCAAAAATACTGCATTGTCCAGAACTGCCCCCTTGAAAACTGAAATTCTAGCAGAATTTCTGCCAGTGCTGTAAAAGGGTAGGAAAGACTGAGAAAAAAGCTCCCTTGCTCCCTGGAGAAGGAGAAATTGCACAAGGCTTCTCCTTCTAGCAAACAAAGAAATCAACAAAATATGAAAGTGTTACCCACACCAGTGTCTAAAGCACTTGGATGCAGTGAAGGGATGTTTGGCAGGGAAACAGCCCTCGTGCTGAGCATTGGCTCTATGGATCCAAGGCAGGGATCTATGGCAGTCTGCCTGAAGGTCCCTCATGAGCCCCCATTGTCCAGGCTAAAGCTCCCTCAGCACCTCCTCCCTGGCCTTGTGCTGCACCCCTTGCCCAGCTCCCCTGTCCCTCTGTGCCCACGCTGCAGCCCCTCCATGACTTTCTGCTTCCCAGGGCCCACAGCTGCACACAGCACTCCAGCTGTGGCCGCAGCGCTGCCCAGCACAGGCCACGCTCCCTGCCCTGCTCCTGCTGCCCCACTGCTGCTGGCACAGCCACCGTGCCCTTGGCCTTCTGGGCCCCCTGGCCCCACGCTGCCTCCTCTTCAGCTGCTCACGGCCGCCAGCCCTGCGTCCTTTGGGCCCACGCAGCTCCCCAGCCACAAAGGTGCCCATTGCACTTCAGATACAGCAGGAACCATTGCAAGATGGCCTTCCTGTTCTACCACCTCATGTTCCAAGGAGATATCATCAAGTTTGACAGGAAAAGGATTCTAAGTTCCTCTCTTTAAATTAAAATGATCTAATTCAACTGTACAGGAAATTGCTCTTAATTAAATTTTCCCTATCTGCTGTCTGCAAGCATCGTTCTCTTTTCAAAACTAGGTTTTTAGTTCTTGAAACTCTGTGAAGGAAATTTAAAAATATCTATCTCTGCCTTTCTTATTTTTGTTACAGGCATGAATATGGTTTTTCTTTCGGCCTTCCTAGCTGACCCTCTACAGTCTACTGCTACTGGCCAAGCTCTCAGCTTGCTCTACAAGTCTTAAACACCAGGAACATGAAATGTTCCTTTCTCACTCACCTCAGGATCTTCAGCGCTGCTGAATACACGCTTCAGGTGTCCTGTAGTGGGAAGGGAAAATGAACCAGATGCTGTCAGAAAACTGCCTGGGCTGCTGAATCCCACAGAACAAGTCAACCCAAACAGAGATGATTTCCCATTTCACAACATCCCTCCAGGAGACACATCTCATTCAAACAGCCAGCAAGAGATCAGGACAATATTCTTGGTTTTTCCTACACTGCAGCCAGTTTAGCCAGGAAATGAATACAAATATGATCAAGCAAATGCAAAGTGTTTTTAACACTCAATGCTCCTGTTCTACCAAACACATAAGACAGCTTCTGAAATCTTCTCCTTCAGGTACTCTTTTTTTTTTTCACTCAGTGTCATGCACCAATTCTGATTAACTTGCAGGAAACCGTTGCCCAGAAAAGCTTCCCCAAAATCCCCCAGAGGTGGCGCAGTTCTATTGTGGAAAAGCACAGCAGCCCTTCCTTTCAAAGGGAACAACTATTTTAGCATTTAGTAAAAGGTCAAGTTAGTCAAATCCTTTCATGACAAAATTTAAAAAGAAAGAAGCTTTCTCTGAATTCTGGGAACAACTGAAGAGTTTTTGGAAAGCCTTAAAGAAGGTCAATTTTCAAAGGTGTCCTGCTTGTCCCAACAACCTGAGGAAATGACAGACTCTGCTGCCACAGACTCTCCCGTGCAGGGAACGGAAGCCCTGCAGGTTCCTCTGCAAATGCTGCTCCTGTGGCTACAGACACCCCCTTTTAGCTGGACCTCTTGACAGGAGCTTTAGCAAAGCACTGGCATCCTAATGCTCTTTCTCTTTCAAAATCAGAAACTCAGCCCCCAAGAAAGAGCAGGAAGACATACAAAAGCCAGGTTTAGGATACACCCTAACCTAAGCAGAAGGGATGCCTCTACTTACGTGCAAAATTTGTGAAATAATAAATGGACTAAGTAATGCCATATGCAGCCAAAGCTGCAGTGGCCAGATGGTTAACTATTGGCATTTCTGCAATTTTTCTAAACGCTAAAAAAACAAGCCTCTTGTCAGTGGGCAGCTGCCTACTGACAGATGCTTTGACCAGGAAGGTTCTCCTGATCTGAGCAAGGCCTAGGGCTGCTCTGACACTCAGGCCTTCCGTGCACCAAGGCAACCTTCTGATGCCACTATGACGACGTGGCAACCATGCCCTGACATCACAAAGGGACAGCTCTGTGTTGGTCTGTGAGTTTATGCAAAGCAATAACCAACCTTCCCTACAGAAAACACAAAAGAGCCTGGAAAATTCTCAGCTGTCACAAAGCACCAAAAATTCCCCTCATGGGCCAAACCCTGTTGTTCAGGGGATCCAAGAGGAACTCCAGGAGTGCCCCAAGCACCTACAGCCTGTACCCCAACTGAGCACTCAGATGGGACACAAGCAAAGGAAACCAGACAGATAATGGCCCACAGCTTTGCACGTGTGAGAAATGACTCTCACTTTTAAAATTTTAAAGGTTTAGTAAACCTTAACAAAGGACTGAACAAGGAAAAATTACAGCATTGGGAGTCTCTGTGATTAGCAGCCATGTGCTCATCTGCAAAAAGGATGCTCTGCCTTTTATACTCTCAGCCCCTCCAAAAGTTTTGTCAGTCAACTCTTTCTCTGCTGTCCATTGGTGGAGATTACTTTCCTGCATCCCGACTGGAGGTCAGGCGTTGTTACACCCTGCCTGCTGGTCACAAGCCAGCCCTCCCCAAATGCCCTGACTGCCCAGGCTGTTACAAGGGGAACGGGAAAGAGGACTATGGGAGGATATATTACAATATAATCACTACTCATTTGAACATCCACATAACATCTGCTTCTTAATTGTCAGAGCCAACCATTGCATTACTTGTCCAGAACACACAGAACCAGGAGAGAAGCCACTGTTGGCATCACAGCTGAAATGTTTCCTAACAAATCTCCCCACATATTTGCACCTTTATTGGACATGCCCAGGGCTCCGGTGCGTGTACATCTCTGCCTCTCTTCCCCTTTGGCAGCAGTCGAACTGGCAGCATCTGCCTGCCAGCAGCAGCTGCTCCCAGCTGGGAACGCCACTGGCGCTGCTGATTTCCAGAGGCTTCTGTGTGCCAGGGGGAGCCAAGGCAGGAGCGGGTTGAACGGTGCTGGCGCTGCTGCTGCTCTGTGCCAGAGAGCCCCGGCTGGGCCGGGCACGGTGCCCACTGCGCTGCGGGCTCCTTCTCCTGCCACAGCTGTGCACACCTGGCAACAAGGCATGACAGCCTGTGGGCAAGCCAAGGGGTTTCTGGGGCTGCACTGCTCTGCACACACCCAGCACACCTGCAGCACACAATTTTAACCCTCAAACAGGTAAACCAAAGCAAAACAGCTGGAAAAGTTTTCATTTTCACCATTCTTACCTGCTCAACAGAAGTCTTCAAAATGAACGCTACCAAGCAGGGCCCAATTCCTGCTGCCAGCTCAGGGTTAGAAGAGAGGCAATCCTTGATCTCAGCACTGGCTGTGTGGGGAATCACTTCCCTAACACGTGCACACCCAGCAATCTCACTTACTCATTTGTATCCATGGATCTAAGACATATTCAATACTTTGCTGAAACTCACAGGCTAAATATTCCCCCAAATGATTTCATTTACTGATTGATACTTATTGACTTCTTGATACTTAAATCACTTCTCCAAATTTACTGACAAGAGAATAGGAGTGTCCTGTAGGTCCCTACTGGTCATTGCCCCAGGTTCAGGAGGAGACCCATGCAGAAAATAATCCAGGGCAAAACTGGGATTGCAAAGCAAATTCATTCTATTTGTTGCAGTAGCAAATAATACATACCAAGCCCTGGATTCCTAAAAATCTGCTGAGCAGGAGAAGGAGGTGGAGCGTGGTGCTCGGCAGCAGGGGCAGGTAGGCAGTGCACTTTCAGGACATCCCCTGGAGCAAAACCACGTGCATCTCATCCTTCTCACCCTTCCAGCTCAGAACCAGGCCTGGCATCTCCTGCTCAGGAGTGGAATTTCCCAGTTACAGCATCGGCTCACACATGGCTGGTGTGTGAGATGAGGCCATGAATCCAGGATTTAAAAGAACTGGAAGAGTTAAAATTTTAGCAAGATTTAGTTAGGGGGAAAGAGTATAGCAAGAAGAGTAGAAATAATAAGGGATAATTAATTTTTATCAGATAAGGTAGTGAAGGCTAGGGTAATATATCACTTGCCTGTCTTTACTATGTTTAAAGAAGCGGGATGGGATGCGGATTTCTTTGTGACAAAGAAGAGGAACGTAGCCTGCACCTGGGCCCCGAAACTACAACTATAGCTGTCCTGGTTTAGGACAAATTAGGGGAAATCTCCAAAAGGGAGCCGCCCAAACAAAACAAACCTCCAACCACCCCTCCCCCAACACCGGGTTCGGGAAGGAATTTCTTGGAGGAGCAAAGTGGAAAGCAAAACCTATTTATTTACAAGTAACAAAAGAACACTCCCCAACACAAGAAAAGAAAAGAAAAGAAAAGAAAACACACTGTGTTGTGAGGGCGCCAAGCTTCTCTCACAAGCTCCAGGTGTCCTGGACATCTCAGGTCAGGTCCGGAGGCGGTCCAGTATCTTCAGGGGAGGGTAAGAAAGAGGGAACAAAAGAAAAGGAAAAAAAAACAGCGCAAAAAGCAGAAAGCAAGCAAGCAAAGCAGCTAGCCAAGCCAAGAAGCCAAAAGCCCCAAAAGCAAAAAAAGGCCTCGTCAAACACTCCCCCCCTCTCTTCCCCGCCCCGCTTCAGCAAGACGGCCGGGGAGGCGGGGGGGAAGAGAGAAAAGGCACAGCTGCCAGACACAACACATGATATTGGGATAAAGGCTGTCAACCCACGACACTCCACTCCTTATCCCATATTGTGAATATACAATAAAAACTTTCATTTCACTTACTCACACCTTTGACACTTATGCATTCCTCTCATCTTACTTGCTCAGACCTTTGACACTTACAGTTTCCTTCTGTCTCACATTCAACAAACAATGACATTCATATATGAGTCTCATCCCACAATCAGGTCTCCCTGAGGCACACACCGTGTTGTTCCATCTTTCTGCATTATCCACCATGTATAACCTGGTCCTTGAGCAAAGACAATCCCACGGATGGGTTTGTCTGTACTCGAGGCAGAGTTGATCCATACTGTCTTTCCCAACAAACCTCTGACATGGGCCACTGGGGCATTATCCCCATCTACTATATTAAGGAGCTCAGACTGAGCAGGACCCGCTCGGTTGGTGGAACCTCGAGTGTTAACTAACCAGGTAGCCTTTGCCAAATGCTGCTCCCAGTTTTTTAAAGACCCCCCACCCAATGCTTTTAAGGTGGTTTTTAACAATCCATTATACCTTTCCACTTTCCCTGCAGGTGGTGCATGATAGGGGATATGGTATATCCACTCGATGCCATGTTCCCTAGCCCAAGTATTAATAAGATTGTTTTTAAAATGAGTCCCATTATCCGACTCAATTCTCTCGGGAGTACCGTGCCTCCAAAGGACCTGCTTTTCAAGGCCCAAGATAGTGTTACAGGCTGTGGCATGAGACACAGGGTAGGTTTCCAACCATCCCGTGGTGGCTTCTACCATGGTTAGTACATAGCGCTTGCCCTGGCGGGTTTGAGGCAGTGTGATGTAATCAATCTGCCAGGCCTCCCCGTATTTGTACTTAGACCACCGCCCCCCATACCAGAGGGGCTTCACCCGCTTGGCCTGCTTAATGGCAGCGCACGTCTCACAGTCATGAATAACTTGAGAGATACTGTCCATGGTTAGATCCACCCCTCGGTCTCGTGCCCACTTATAGGTGGCATCTCTACCCTGGTGGCCTGAGGCATCATGGGCCCATCGTGCTAAGAATAACTCTCCCTTATGCTCCCAGTCGAGATCTATCTTCAACTCCCCTATCTTTGCAGCCTGATGTACTTGCTGGTTGTTTTGCTGCTCTTCATTAGCTCTACTTCTGGGGACATGGGCATCTACACGACGAACCTTCACACGTAACTTCTCTAACCGAGTAGCGATATCTTTCCACTCTTCCGCAGCCCAAATTGGTTTTCCTCTTCGCTGCCAGTTCGCCTCTTTCCATCTCTTCAGCCATCCCCATAGAGTGTTGGCTACCATCCAAGAATCGGTATACAAATAGAGCCTTGGCCACTTCTCTCTCTCTGCAATACCTAGGGCCAGTTGAATAGCTTTGATTTCAGCAAATTGACTGGATTCGCCTTCTCCTTCAGTAGCCTCTGCAACCCGTCGAGTGGGACTCCATACAGCTGCTTTCCACCTCCGTTTCATCCCTATGACGCGACAAGAACCATCGGTGAATAGAGCGTAACGCGTTTCTTCTGCTGGTAACTGATTGTATGGCAGAGCTTCCTCAACCCGGGTCACTGGCTCTTGTTCCTCATCTGCGACACTAAAGCTTTCAGCTTCGGGCCAATTTGTAATTATTTCCAGGATCCCAGGGCGATTTAACTTCCCAATTCGAGCGCGCTGCGTAATGAGGGCAATCCACTTACTCCAAGTAGCATTGGTGGCATGGTGGGTAGAGGGAACCTTTCCTCTGAACATCCATCCCAGCACCGGTAGTCGGGGTGCCAGAAGAAGTTGTACCTCTGTACCAATCACCTCCGAGGCGGCTTGGACTCCTTCATAGGCGGCCAAGATTTCTTTTTCTGTTGGGGTATAGTTATCTTCAGACCCCCTGTAGCTCCGACTCCAAAATCCCAATGGTCGGCCTCGGGTCTCGCCAGGTAGCTTTTGCCAAAGGCTCCAGGACAGACCATGGCTCCCGGCTGCAGAGCAGAGCACATTCTTCACATCTGGTCCCGTCCTGACTGGACCAAGGGCTACAGCATGAGCGATCTCCTGCTTGATTTGGATGAAAGCTTGCTGCTGCTCAGGGCCCCAATGGAAGTCGGTCTTCTTGCGGGTAACCAGATAAAGGGGTCTCACAATCTGACTATACTCAGGGATGTGCATCCTCCAGAAACCTATAGCGCCTAAGAAGGCTTGTGTTTCCTTCTTATCGGTTGGTGGGGACATAGCAGTGATTTTGTTAATAACATCCGCAGGAATATGACGCCGTCCATCTTGCCACTTCACCCCCAAGAACTGAATTTCTCGGGCAGGTCCCTTGACTTTGCTCTTCTTAATGGCAAATCCGGCTTCCAAGAGAATATGAATTATCTTCTCTCCTTTCTTGAACACTTCTATTGCCGTGTTCCCCCAAACAATGATATCATCAATATATTGTAAATGTTCTGGAGCCTCACCCTCTTCTAGTGCAGCCTGGATCAGTCCATGACAGATGGTAGGACTGTGTTTCCACCCCTGGGGCAGTCGGTTCCAGGTATACTGCACTCCCCTCCACGTAAAAGCAAACTGAGGCCTGCATTCTGCTGCCAGAGGGATGGAGAAAAACGCGTTAGCTATATCGATGGTTGCGTACCACTTTGCTGCCTTGGACTCCAGCTCGTACTGCAGTTCCAGTATGTCCAGGACAGCCGCACTCAGTGGTGGAGTCACTTCATTCAAGGCACGATAGTCCACAGTCCGTCTCCATTCTCCGTCAGATTTTCGCACAGGCCAGATAGGGCTGTTGAAGGGTGAGTGGGTTTTACTGACCACCCCTTGGCTCTCCAGCTCTCGGATCATTTTGTGGATGGGGATCACGGCATCTCGATTCGTCCGGTACTGCCTGCGGTGCACTGTTGAGGTGGCAATTGGCACTCGTTGCTCCTCCACCTTCAAGAGTCCTACTGCAGATGGGTTCTCTGATAGTCCAGACAAGGTATTCAATTGTTTAATACCCTCTATCTCCACTGCAGCTATTCCAAAAGCCCACCTGAATCCCTTAGGATCTTTGTAATAGCCATTCCGGAGGAAGTCTATGCCCAAAATACACGGAGCCTCTGGACCAGTCACAATTGGATGTTCCTGCCACTCCTTCCCAGTCAAGCTCACCTCAGCTTCCAACAAAGTCAACTGTTGTGATCCCCCCGTCACTCCAGTAATGGAAACAGGTTCTGTCCCCACGTGTTCCGATGGCATTAAGGTACACTGTGATCCAGTGTCAACCAATGCTTCATAGTCTTGTGGCTCTGATGTGCCAGGCCATCTGATCCACACCTTCCAGAAAACCCGGTTCTCCCGTGCCTCTTCCTGGCTGGAGGCAGGGCCCCTCTAAGCCAGATTGTCCTTCCTTCCTTGGGCATATGCCTTAGAAGTTCCTTCAAGGGGATCGGACATGTCATCGTCATCAGCATACTTAACATCTCGGCTACGAGCGACCGGAGCTGCTATCCTTTTGGTGATACTTTCTCTTTTCTTCAAATCACACACCCGTTGTGCCAAAGCAGCGGTGGGTTTTCCATCCCATCTCCTCATGTCTTCTCCAGACTCACACAGAAAAACCCATAACTCAGCCCGTGGGATGTACCTTCTCTCCCAATCAAAGGAGCGCCAGCGTTGGACACCAGGGCCTCTAATTTGTACAGCTGAGACTTGAATAAGGTCCTCCTTAATCTCTTCCCGGAGTTTCTTATGATTCGCCTCTATTTTGTCCTCTAGTTTCTGCAGTCGGGTTTCCACTGCTGCAATTCTGGCATGAGTTGGGCCATGCACAGCATCTGCATACATCTGCATACACTCGAAGCTTCTTTGCCATATCGAGCACAGTCTCATATGTATCATCCCGCTTCATTATTGCTAGGGCAGAAGCGTATTCAGGTGGCCCAAGTTGCACAAGTTTCCTCCACATTACAGGTGTGCATGGTACCAGGTCCGGATTCCTAGTTGTTGTATCATCAGAGAAAATGAGCTCTGCCACCGCCATCTCTCTCAGGCGTTGGATCCCCTGTTCTATGGTCTTCCACCGTGTCTGCTGCATATAGAGATCATCCGTACACAGGTATTGTTCTGCTACGCTTCTTAGGACCCGTTCCCAGAGGCTGTGAGGGTTAGCCCCCCTCATCATACCTTGATCGATGACAGGATCATGTGACAGGGATCCCAAATGCCTCGCTTCAGTACCATCCAAAATCGTAACCTCCCCTGCAGCATCCCAAAGGCGGACTAACCAACTAATTATAGATTCGTCAGGTTGTCGTCTGTAATCCCTTCTTAGGCCTCTGAGGTCCTTCAGAGAAAAGGAGTCAATATTAGCTCCAGATTCTGTGCCCCTTGATGTGGCCTATGATTTTGGTGAGGGTCCTTCTCCTGCATCATCATCATCATCCTCCACCTTTCGATTGGTCTTGCCTTTACACTTTCCACCTCTTGTATTAGCTGCAACAGCCATGGTTTGGGGCCTATTGTCTGATTCAGCTGCTAGCCTGGAGCCTGGGATGTTAGCTGCAGCCTGGGTCACTGGGATAGTAACTAACTTATCTCCCTGTTCCTTTTCTGCTATCTGCTGCTCCACAGTATCTAGCAGAGTACGGTAAACAAATGCCAAGGCCCAGCTCACTGCAGTAATCCTTTCTTCCTTAGTATTACCATGGCACTTCTCCCTCAAATACTTTGCCACCTCGACTGGATCCTGAATTTGATCAGATGGAAAGTCCCAGTCTATATGATCGGAAAATTCCTTTAAAGTCGGGCCCATATCCTCCCATTTCCCGCTCCAGTCAAGATTTTTCCTGCTTTGTTTTACTCCTAAGTCAGGAGTGTCTCTAACCCCTCTAGAAATCTCAGTCTTCATTTTATACACTCTCCAGACAGTATAGAAAAGGCTTAATAAATTAAACGCCAGAAAGATGGTTTCTTTCAAACTCAGGGGAAATTCAGTATTTTCTAATAGAGATGTCAACAATTTGGAGGAGAAGAAGGAAGACAAAGGCTGAAAAAGCCCCTTCCCCTTCTTCTCCCCAAACAAACTGTGTACACAGCCATAACAACAATCCATACGTTCCTGAAACAAAGTCCAGCATTTTTATCCCACACATCATCACACATAAGACCAGCACAATGAATATTCTGGTTAGTGCCCCCCGCTTACAAAAGCTACTTATTAGGGACAACATCAGAGCTATTTTTGGGTAAGGAAATAGCCCCAGGGACCACAAAAGTATTAAAACTTCAAAAACCCCTAGGGACCAAAAATACCGGCAAGCTTCCACTCCAAATGACATTATGAATCACCAATATGCCCACAAAATAACCAAAACCAAAATATTATTGTTATAGGTTTTTTTCCACTGTTTTTTGGCCTCCGTTTCCCGGGCCAACGCACGAAAAGATATATTGTCCTGGGTTAGGACAAATTAGGGGAAATCTCCAAAAGGGAGCTGCCCAAACAAAACAAACCTCCAACCACCCCTCCCCCAACACCGGGTTCGGGATGGAATTTCTTGGAGGAGCAAAGTGGAAAGCAAAACCTATTTATTTACAAGTAACAAAAGAACACTCCCCAACACAAGAAAAGAAAAGAAAAGAAAACACACTGTGTTGTGAGGGCGCCAAGCTTCTCTCACAAGCTCCAGGTGTCCTGGACGTCTCAGGTCAGGTCCGGAGGCGGTCCAGTATCTTCAGGGGAGGGTAAGAAAGAGGGAACAAAAGAAAAGGAAAAAAAACAGCGCAAAAAGCAGAAAGCAAGCAAGCAAAGCGGCTAGCCAAGCCAAGAAGCCAAAAGCCAAAAGAAAAAAGGCCTGGTCAAACACTCCCCACCTCTCTTCCCCGGCCCGCTTCAGCAAGACGGCCGGGGCGGGGGGAAGAGAGAAAAGGCACAGCTGCCAGACACAACACACGATATTGGGATAAAGGCTGTCAACCCTCGACAATAGCCAAGGGGTGTAAAAGCCTGCCAACAGATCATAAGGAAAGAGGTCAAATTGAGGAAGACGTCTTGGCCTTCATTAGAAGGAGACCATTCCCCACAAGTCTTTGGGAGACAACTCCTCCTGTGCCTGGCTGTAATAAACACACCACCTCCTACCTTTAACTGTGGGGAGTTCTATTCCACACCTCATTTGCTGACCGCGGCAGGAAGGCTTCCCTGCTCCAGCAAGAACATCCGGGCTCTGGACGTCTCTGGGCGCTGCCAGGACATTCCTTTCCTGGAGGCACCTCCGCTCTCGGCTGCTCCTCGTGGGGAACAGACAAGACTGCTGGCACTGTGGAGAAAGGAACCTTTAACTCTGTATAAAGTAACCCATAAGGCCTATGCAGGGGAAGGGCTGTTCACAAGTCACACAGAGATGTCCTGTGCACAACGTACGCCTGTGCAGTTTGGGCTTGGGTCTGGCTGATGGCAGAAAGGATTTGCTGTGTCAATAAGGACCTGCTAGGAATTCTGGGGGTGAACTGAGCAAATCCTGTTTTATTGCTGCTGTTTTTCCTGTGTGTTCTAATTGTGGTTGTATTTTCAGTGTGTGAATGTTTGAGGAAGATGATGTGGGTGGATGCCGATGTGGTGTATGGTGTGTGTTGTGTTGAGAAGAGTGAGCTCTCTGTCCCCTCATAAAGAGATATTCCCTTCCCGGTGAGCCTGTGTGTGTGGACTTTCTAGTTGCAGGGGTTGGTGCTCCCTGTGACACCTGGTGCTTGGGTATACAGGGGGGTTGAGTGGTTTTTCTCCCACACTGTGGTCATTTGGGACTGCACGGTTGTGTTTGGGGAGATTTCAGGATTTTGTTTTCAACAAGTGCAGCAATTTATGCAGAAAACTGCAGTGTGGTGATTTATTATGCTGAACTATGGCAGTTCCTTTCTACTGCCCCCCTCTCCGAGCATTTACAGTCTCCTGCCACAAGGAGGACACTCTCTTGCCTCCCCTGGACATCCTCTTTCCTTTCCTGGACACTCCCTTTCTCTCCTGGAGCTGTTCTCCATTAAAGCTGTGGGACTTTGGTCCCGGGAAGAGAGAGCGCCTCTCGTCTTTTGCTTTTGTCCTTGTCAGTGTCACTGGGCCCAGAGCTCGCCAAACTGATCCCCCACGAGATGAAAACTGACGAATGGTCCCATATACACAGCTCAAAAATTGGCCACATTTTGGAATTCCCTATTCCTACACAGGTCAGGCAATTGTTGAAAGGACGCACCACACTCTAAAACCGTTCTACAACAAGAAAACGGGGCCCAAGCAACACCCCAGATGAGGTTGAGCAAAGCTTTATATGTCTTTATGTTTTTAATAGCTCATTTGCAGGAACTAATCCTCCAATTTTTAGGCACTTTTCAAACAGCACACAGGAAAAATTGAAAGAAAATCCTTCAGTTTTGATCAGAAACCTTGAGTTAGGACAAACTGAAGGACCATTTCCACTAATCACTTGGGGCAAAGGGTATGCTTGTATTTGCACAGGTGCCAGACCTAAGTGGGTCCCCGCGAAGGATGTGAAACCGTCTCATACACAAGAGCACACCGACAATTCCACCAGCAGGGAAATGAGCACGCAGACGTGAGCCGCACGGAGAAGCTACTGTGCGTGCCAGACGTTCCCCGTTCAACCTGTGAAAGCAACAATTCTGGAGTTTGATGTTGATTTTTGGACTGGGAAAATGGTTTGTATCATAGAGCTCTTTCAGCAAAAGCGTGGTGTCCATTGTGTTCCAAAGAATTCTAAGATATCCAAATTTGTAAAAATTGAAGGTTAGAGGGACAGTTTAGTGCCCTATAGTTGGCCAGGCCTGAACAAGTGCTAAAAGATTTGCTTGCGAACTGAAATAGATGGGGAAGCTTTTGCCAAAAAACAGCTGAACAGGAACATGGAGCTTGATCAAATGATATACTGGCACTTGTTGGTTTTGCTTGCTTGCTTTTGCATGCATACGTGCCTGTAGATCAACCAAAAATGAAGGTTTGCCTTGCTTTAGCCAAGTCAGCAGGCTCAGACACCGTGTGTTTGACCCATTTCAGCCCAGACAAATCATTTGCAACCCGTCTGGTCGGTGTGCCTGTGCCAGCCAAGGAGCAGCCAATACCCAATCGTGACAAATATTGGTGTGAGGCTGCCAACGAGACCAATCCCATAACCAGCTGACATCACTGGGCCCCTGATCTTCTTAAAGCACCTTCTGAACATCAAGAATTGGGATTCTTGGTTCATTGGTGATGGAATTTTCTGCTGAGTTTCAGTACCAGGGAGATCCACAGTTGAATGTTACTCCCCATCATCCTGAGGACAGATACTCCAGTTTGTGGTGCAATTGTACTACCCCAGTGCCCCCTAAGGGTGAAACTGCTGACCAGTAGATGACCTAGATGAGTCCCCACATCAATCAGCAACAGAATATTGGCTCATTTGTGGAGATAGAGCCTGGCAGGACATTCCCTCAAAAATTAAAGCTGGCTCATGTAGTATCAGACAACTCACTGTGATAGCACCTATCGTTCAAAAAGCCATCAAGAGAAAACACAGAGAAAAAAGATTTGCCCATCATTATAAAGAAAACTGTAATAGCAATTTCAGACCCTAGGGCCCTGCAAAATGAGGTACATTGAATTTATTTCTACATCAACTTGCCTTGGGTGAGGCATTGAAACCATTACACCGATTGGGGTGTTGGCTGAATAAAGAAGACAGTGCTACTTCCATTGCAATTAGTGACATGAGGACTGATGTTAGTCCTGTCAGACATGCAACCTTACAGAACAGAGCAGCAATTGATTTCCTTAGCAGCCATTCCATGTGTTCAGTGTCACCCCCATGTTCAACACTGTCACTGTCAGCTTTGACAGCTTTTGGACTGTGTTTGAGAAGTCAATTTTTTCTGACTGTTGAAGGGCTTTGGGGCCCAGAGTTCTTGTTAGGAACAAGGGATTAAGTGTGTGAGCCATGGAGTTGTTGGAGCAGGTGTTTTGTCTAAGTGGTGAGAAGGGTTTCTTCCTTTCTGTTTCTCTTTCAAGGGGAATATTAATGTTGCCCCTGAGTCCTCAGGAGGGGAGCCTGTGGACAGAGCTGCAGCAGAGGGAGCTTTGCCTGGCACCGAGAGCTGTGGGAACAATCCCCAGGAGCCCAAGGAGCCTGGTAAGGACAGAGCCCCCACTGGTTTAGAGAGGGGTGAGATGGCTGCTCTGAGCCTGCCTCTGGCAGGGAGGGAGATGAGAAGGGTTGAGTTCCTGTCTGCAGCCTCGGTGCTTCCTGGTGCCTTGAGTTCAAATCCTGCACTGGCACAGCCTGCCTGAGCCCTGCCCTCCACGCTTCTCCAGAGGCTCTGACACTGAGTCCTCAGAGGGAATCCACAAAATTAGAGAGTTTTGGGAAAGCTGCAAAAGGCAGGTCTCAGATAGAGCAGAACTGTGATTAGAGCCAAGCAGCAGCCATGAGATAGGTCAGCAGAAAAATTGTTTAAACTGCAGAAAAGCAAGGACAAATAGAACAATGGTCTGTGTAATAACACTGGTCTAGAATAAATCTCCAAGCTACAGAAAAGTATATCTAGCAAGATATTGGGAAGGTTGAAGCTTAATAATGGAGCTCAGTGCATTGTGTTTTAAGGCTTACTGGTAGGTATTGTCTTCAAAATAAACAAGCACTGTTTGAACCAAAGGTACCTGTGCTTATAGTGATTGGATAGAACTACTGTCGATACGATTTTGCTTTGTGTGACTGGTCAAAAAAACTTTTAAAGTAAGTTTTAACATTAGGGTCTTTGTCTGCTGCCTGGGATGTGAGCTGCTGGCATCTTCCCATTGTCATAACCACGTAATGAGAGTGATGCTGGAAAACAAACAGCTCGAGGCACGTTCCTCAGCAGCCCCGGCCCGCTCGTGATTTCTACATAGCCCCTGCCAGCGTCAAATGGCACGGCTTGATCTGCAGGGCAGTCAGTCTTAAACATCTGCAATATCCTATCAGAGTCCTAGTTTGGCTTCATTCAAAGAAAGAGGAGAGTGCACCTAACACTGACCACTTGTTAGGCAATATCTTCCACCTTGCCCTTATACCCCTACAGAGAGGCTGTCTGCAAAATGCCCAGAACACCCTCCAAATCTGCAGCAAGGACAGGAAAAGCAGGCAGAGAATCTTTCTGTTTTCAAGGTCCCCCTTCCTAGGCAACTTGACCCTTTCTACCTGATTCTCACTTGAGATCTACCCATGATAGAGCATTGCAGGAAAACACTTTAAAGGGTCATTAACCAGAACCTGCTTGGAAAGCAAGGGTAGAAACTCTTTCCCTCCCTGATGAGATGCGGGCTGGCAACTGCTGCTCTGAAGATGAGCAGCTGCTCCTCTCTGGAGAGGCCATGGAAGGGCTGTGATGGTCTATGGGGACCAGAGGAATGATGAGCTCAGGTTGGCATTTGAGCTTCATGGGAACAAGCAGAATGAAGAGCTCACAGTGGAGATGAAATTTGCCTGTGCCTGGCTCCTCCAAGGAATCCCCAAGAAGTCCAGATGAAGCAAACACCTTCTCCCAAGAAGCTAGGAAACCTCAGAGTCCTGAGCACCTGCACTTAGCCTGGAAAGGCCGGGAGGCAGCTCTAAATCCTCAGGTGAGGCAGCACTGAGGTCCTGGTATGAGAGCGCTGTGTAGCAGTGCTGTCCAGAGCCACTGCCAGGAAGTTCTGGGAGCTCCAGTCTATGAGATTCAGTTCTACAATTTGAAAGAGCAATGCAGGTCACACCATGCTTGGCTAGAGAGCCCTGCCCTTCACCCGTGCTGCTGCAGCAGGTGTGGGTGCACATGTGCACACACACACGTGCAGGTGAGGGGCAGCCTTCTGAGTGCCACTATGCCCAGCTGCTGGGGCCAGGTACCCTGCTCCAAGGCATCTACACTGTGCCCTAGACCACTGTCCCGCTAAGGCCACACAGGGACACTCCAGAAGGGGTCTGTGCTAGCCTGGCTACACCAAATAATACAGATAGCCCAGTTACCCTGTCCTAGGAACAGCAATCCAGTGCAGAATGTTCTGGATGCCCAGCACTCAACCCTGTAGCCTACTTACAGTAGTCGTTGAACATCTCTGGTGCATCCAAAACCCCTTCTGGCTTTGAGGGAATATTTCTGCTATTCTTCCTGCTGGATCCAGGTGCCATTTTCTGACTGTAGACCACTTTCAGGTTATTCTGACAGCCTGTGTGCAGGGGAACAGGTTTGTTAACCTGAGTTAGTTTCCTCCCAGCTGAGTGCTGCTCACCCAACTAGGAATCCCTTGGAGTGAAAATAAAGTCCTAAGAGAAACACTCACAAGCCTGCAGTGCACTAAAATCACTGGCAGTATGAACTGCTGAACAGGGGTGAGCTACAATTTCCTCATTCATGGAAACAAATTTGACAAACACTTGGGTTTTTGAATCCCATTCTATTTAGTTGCAGTTTAAGCTAGAAAGTGCACAGCAGAGGGTTTGATGCTCTTACAGACTTCATGAAGGTTTGGAACCTGCAGTATAGGTGAAAGGTCACTGACATCTTTTCATAAAAATCCTTTCTTTAGGATTTTTCCCCCTTCTGAGAAGCTGTGGCCTCAGCAACAAAAGGTAAACAATGGTTATCTGCTGCTGGGGAATGCAACAGCTGGATGTGTGATTGGTCTCGGGTGGATGTTTGGATTTACTGACCACTCAAGGCAGAGCTAGGTCTCGCTCTCTGCTGAGACACAGCCCTTTGTTTATTCATTCTCTCTCTATTCTTAGCTTAGCTAGCTTCTGAGAACTTTCCTTCTATTTCTTTTAGTATAGTAATAATGTAATATATATCATAAAATAATCAATCCAGCCTTCTGAACATGAGGTCAAGATTCTCGTCTCTCTCTCCACCCTGAAGACCCTTGCAAGCCCTGTAACAGGTGACCAACTGGCAGTCATAGCAACTCTCCTAAATAAATTCACTGTAACTCTTATGCCCTCCCTCGACCTCAGGAACCTTAAGAAAGGAGACTCCAGCCTGTACAGCTCTCAGAAACCAGTTGATTTCTCCTGTGACCACACACAGAGCCTCTGTGTTGCTGTTCCCCTGACCTGATCTCTCCTGCTGATTCAGCTCACACAGAGCCTGTATCACACCTTCTGGAGCATTCTGTGGTTTCCTTCTGAGGTGGAGGATTTTTGCCTCTTCTACATCAAAACATTTCAGATTCACTGCCCAGGCTTTCTGTTGCTCCTACAGAGACAAATCACCCTCAGTGCAATGCATTTAAAACAATTCCCACACTGCAATTTAAATAGACACCTAAGTCCTCTTCTCTTAGAATCTGAAGATGTTTGCCTGTGCTGCAAGGGTCAGTCACACAGAGGCAGGTCAAAGCAGTTTTTCCTCAGCCTTTCATACATCGTCCTGCTCACATTTTCACACAATGGCAAATTCAGTGTCATTGCCAGTGGGAAAAGCTACAGCCACAAAGCGACCAGATGCTTCACAAACAGATTTCAGAAGACAGTGTAAAACATTCCAGAAGTGTTCCCTGTGGAGACATTGTCCTAGAATAGCTACCACCAGCAGTTTCACTTTGCATAGGCTCACAGCTTTGTGTTTGTGTTGCCTGCTACATTTTAAAGCCTCATTAGTCAAAAGCTAAATTTTGCTACCAGAAGCAGCATAGGCTTCAAGTGCATGGCAGTCTCTACAGCTTCAGTCTCATCCTAGGCTCCTGAAGCCCAGAGCTGCAAGTAGTGATGGCTGGGACTTGTCAGTCCCGTCTGCCCACTTGATAGAACCTATTATTCACTGCTCTGTAAAGGGGCAGGAAGGAGTAGCGGTTGTTGAAGCAATTGTAACTTAGCAACATGCTCACCTTCTTGGTAGGGGAATCCTCAGCAGGGTCATTCTCTTTGGTTAGGAGGAAATTTGCCATCTCCATCTGCAAGGTGCTGCGTTTGGGAATGTAGCGATCCCTCCCGGCCTTTGTGGGGTAGCTTTGAATTTTGCATCCAGATTTACCTGCAGTCACATATGAAAATATTGTCTTACAGCTATTTAACAGCCTGTATTAGAGCTTTCACAGGAGCAAACCCAACACTCTTCCACATCACACCCACCAGACAAGTAGGACTCTGAGGTCTCATGCCACACAGTCACAACTAACTTATATTTTCCTCCCTGCCACCAAGTTGGTTAGGGACAGTGTGGTGCAACTCCTTGGGTCTAGTGCAACAATTCCAGAGTCCAGAGATAAGGGGAAGATACAAAAACGCTCACAGGATGTAAAGCTGTCAGCTGACAGTCCTGCCCACACTCGTCCTAGCCTCACGCTGCGGGCCGGGCAGCACCTCCAGCAGGCAGGGCAGGACGGTCTCCTTCGGCAGCTGCTTGTCGAAGGCATGGCCTGGGGCGACATGGAGTGGACGGGGTAGGGGCTGCCCTTCGAGCTGCCCCCGGGAGCAGCTGAGTCGCCCTGCCCACCCACTGGCCTGGCCGTGCTTGCTGCTTTCCTGGAGGAAGCTGCCCAGAGCACGGTGCAGCTCAGGAACGGGCGGCCGGAGTTTCGGCTTCATGTTGCTGGGTACGCAGGAAGGGGCATCGAATTTACCCTCAGACTTGAGGTGCCCTAATGCCCCATGCAAGGTGCCCAGGCTTGGTGCTGGACCCCCCCGCCTGCCCCCGGCACAGCCCTTACCTGTAGAGGGAGGGGAAGGTGCAGCGCAGCCCCAGGAGCACTGCTGAGAAGAGCAGCGGCACCACCGTAACACTGGGGATGAGCCAGCCTGCATCGGCCGAGGAATGCCGGAACTGTAGCCTTTCCCAGAGCCACCATCTCTGAGCCCCTCGCAGCCCCCTGCCCCGTGCCCCCCTCCCCATTTCCAGCACTGTCCGCCTCTTGCCCTCAGCCGTGAGGCTCCTGCGGCCGCAGCCTCCAGCCCTGCCCCTTACCCGCATCGGCCACGGCATCAACCACAACGGGTTTGGGCCCGGCGCTCCAGCTGCCCCGGTACCACGGCCCGCTGGGCTGGGCCCGCACCTGCGCGGGGTAGCGGGAGCCTGGCCGCAGGTCCAGGACCTCTTTCCTCGCTGCTCGCGGAACCTGCAGGAGCTGCGGGGCAGAGCCGAGCTGGAGGCATGGCTGCTGTGGGCTGGCACCAAGGGGCGGGTCCCGCTTGGCCCGACCCCGCGCCTGCCGTGTGTCAGCAGCGGAGGGGGGCAGCGCTGCTCGGGGTTCCCTGGGCAGGCCTTGCCTTCCAGTCATGGCTGTTCTCCATGGCGTAGCCGAGCTGGTAGTCCAGCTGCTCTGCAGGCAGCTCCAGGGGCGGCAGCCACTGCAGGCTCAGCCGGCCCTGCGACGCTGTTGCCTGCACAAGCTGTGGGGCATCTGTGAGCACTGCTGGTGTTGGGGATAGGCATTCGTCGCTCCTGTGAAACGGGACAGGGGACACTGTGTCCCCTGTGAGCCAAGCAGGGGCTGCAATGGCACTGGGACTCACCAGCCTGGTGCAGCCAAAAGGGCTCCTTGAAGTAGCTGAGTGTGGGCAGCATGTGGGTCCTGGTGACATTCACCAGGACAGAGATGGCACTTGGGCTGGAAGGTGCAGGCATAGGTGCCCTGTGCCCCCCTGCTTACCTCCTCGCACTGTTGCCATGCATCTTCCCTGTGGGAGGAGTGGGGAGCCAGTCAGTCTCACCAAAGCATACCCACAGCCAGCATTCCTCCTGCTCTTCCCCAGGAAAGCTACTGCTGCTTGTAGTTGGAGGTGCAATGTGGTGAGGGGGTATGAGATAGGTGGTGGAAGGGCAGGAAAGAGCAGGGCATGGGCAAGGGGCCCAGTGTGGGATATTGGGACACAGCAGGACCAGTGGTCTCTGGGATGTGCCTGCATGGGTGCCACCTGCCTGCCATGCCCCTTACCTTGTGCCAGCCCCGCTCGGAGGTGGCCGGTAGAGGAGCTGGTGGGAGCTGTGGGGCTCTGCAGGGTCCCAGCTCCACTCGCAGCGCATGTGCCGCAGGTAAGGGGTTCTGCAGCACAGCCCGATGTCTCCTGGGCAGGGAGAGCCAGGACAGGGAGGGGGCTGCTTCCCCTTGGCCCCCAAAACTTGGGAGTCACACCTTGCTACAACAGGACCCCCACCCCTGCAGCCCCAGGCGTGGGTGCCTCCCTGCTGTTGCTGCCAGCACCCTGCAGAGGGGATGGCTGCTCACCGGAGGAGTGGGGGGTCTCTGCAGCCAGAGCCTGTGCCCAGGGCCCCCAGACGCCGTCCATGGAGGTACCGTCGGGCTTGCTGCACAGCTGGATGTGGTGCCTCACCCCTGGCTCCAGGCCCCGGAGCACCACCCAAGTGTTGGCCTGGACCAGCCTCTGCAGGAGAGGGGCCAAGCTGAGGAGCAACTGCAGGCTCCAAACGCCCCTGCCCATCCCTGACACCTCCAAGTACCTGTCCCAGTGCTGCTCATTTCAGAGGGTGCTGCCTTGGTGGAGAGAAAAATCAATCTTCTGCCTTTCAGGGAGCTGAACCAGAAGGGACTCTTCACCATCCAACACCTGGCTGGGTCCCATTCAGAGGTCCTGCTTTGAAGCCTCCGTGAGGTTTGCTTGGCAATTACCAGCGAGGTGAGAACATCGTTCTGAATTGTCCCTTATACTTCATACACGGTGTGTAGAGTAGGTATGTGCTTGTTCATCTCCATGTGTGCTCAGGGTCTGCCTTCATTTCTGGTTTTAGACCTGAGATTTCTAATTTCTGTCAGCTATCTGTAGGAACTGTGGGCACATGCAGCTGTATTTACTGCCAGGTCGGGTATCTGACACTCATCTTTGAGTGCAAATGCAGAAACTGAGAGGCTAATGATGTTATTTCCCAGAGTCCCAGTCTCTGCCCAAGCTGTAATTCAACACTGCAAATTATTCTGTAGACCTGAGCCTGTGTTTTCTGTTTCCTGGCTGAGTGCTTCAACTGCTGGTGTTGCTTTTTGGAACAGGAGCACCTGACTCTTTGATCCTTATGACTTGTGCCTTGATGATTTGAAAGCAGCCCTTGCTTTAATTTTCTAGTAAAAGGGCCTAAAATGAAAGCTGTGGACATTTTAGAAGTGTTAAGTAGAACACTGAATTAAATTTTTATTTTAGGCCCACAGTGAGCAGGTCTGAGGCCAGAAATTGGTGCCAGAGGAAGTGCCTTTCTGTGCTTGTGCTCTCCAGCTCTTCCTGTACTTGTATGTTCCCCTGGACACAGTGGGATGTGTTGTCATTTCCTGGGACTTCTCCTGAAGGCAACTGGTTTTCTTTCCAAGGTGATTCTTATGTTTCCCCTCATGGCTTCCCCAGGTGACCAACCTCCGTTCCAAGGTGTCCTGCTCTGCCATTGTCACTCTGGGAGAGCTCTCTGGGACCTTGAAGAAGGACATGGACTCTGAGGTGGATGAGGGTGCTCGGGTCCTTCTCCAGATGGTGTCCAGCTCCCCAGAATTTGTTCAGAAAGCAACCAGTCAGACCCTGGGGATCCTGGTGGAGAATGTGACTCCTGCAGGAGCAATGACTGCTCTCATGGACATGGGAGTCAAGTAGGTTCTTCTTCTTTTAGTGATATTCTTCAGCTTTGTGTGTGTGGGAGGGAGAAGGGATGAGACAGAGAATGGGAATGGTTGGAGGGAAGGGTCCTGTATCCTGCATCTTCTGGGAATCCAGTCACTTGATTCTCCAACCAACCTCACTTCTGTCCTCTCGTCGCCTATTTCTGCCCTCCTGCAGCCCATCAGTTCTCAGAATCACAGAAGTGTAGAATATGGGGAGCTGGAAGGGGCCCATCAGGAGCATGGAGTCCAGCTCCTGGCCTTGCCCAGAACAGCCCAAGGGTCACACCAAGTGCCTGAGATTGCTGTCCAAATGCTCCTTCAGCCCTGTCAGGCTTGGTGCTGTGACCACTGCCCTGGGGAGCCTGTTCCAGTGCCCAACCACCCTCTGGGTGAAAAACCCTTTTTCCTGATATCCAAACTAAAGCTCCTCTGACTCAGCTTCCTGCTGCTTCCTGCAGTTCTCCCAGTCTGTCAGATTTTCCTAGATGTGGTGACTGATGGGGAAGTGAAAGTGCCTGCAAAGGCCAAGGATAGAGCCTTGTGCTTTTGTGGGCAGAGGGGCAATTGCAATTGCAGCTGTGAGCAGTGTTTGGTATTTCACAGTGCTAACCACAGAGGCCCTGGGAAAACCATGTCTCCTCATGATGCCACTAACTTGGGAAATGAGGAGGGTCCTTGCTGGGGCGTGGAGCACATGGGGGACAATCTGCTGGGTGTGGCACAGCCTGCACAGCAGGTGCAGCTCATGCCAAAGGAGTCTTGTATGACTGTCCATGCTTAGAGCTCTGCTTTCTATGGAAACTGATGTTTCATGGTAGCCTTGAGAAGATGAATCACTTTACAGGCACCTCCAGAGGCTGACAGCCATGGCACAGTTGCAGCAAATGCTGCCTTAAATGTTGGTGCTGGGCCTGATAGTTCCCAAGAGACACTCTCTAGAACAGGACAGCCTGGATAAACTGCCTGCCACCCTTTCCTCAGCTTTGCAATAGGATAAAACACTCAGATGCATCCATTGCCAAGCCTCACAGAAGAAACAGGCTGCATTGCTGGATATTCTGCAACTTCACAGCCCACCACGTGTTTTCCCTGCATTTGTTGTTTTCCAAAGGCCTGCAAGTTTGGGGATAAATGGGTGGAAAGAGCCTCAGTCCTGCTGTAGCTCTGTGTACTGGGTGCCCTCTGATGGGTCAGCATCAATTGTCCTTAATTTCTAAATTATTCATGTGTCATCTATTTCTTTAATCTTTCTCCGAGTAAATACTGTGAAAGAAACTGAGTATCAGACAGTGCAGGGAGACTGAATTCCTCCCTCTTCCGTGCAGGCAGGCCTAGTGTGCAATGCTGCCTTTGTGTTTAGCTGGGGACAGAGCCTTGTGCAGGTGTCTGAAGGTGCAGGGAGAGCCCAGGCTCCTTCCCCCAGCAAGGGCAGGGAGCGGCTCTGGCCAAGGCCGGCGCTGCCGCTGCTCCTTGTCCCTGTGCCCAGGGTTTGCTCTCTCCTCCCCAGCAGCCGCCCCGCCCCGGTGCGCGAGTGTGCGGCCCAACTCCTCCTGTCCCTGGTGGAGAGAATTGGAGTCACCCAGCTCGCAGGCACCCCCAGGGCTGAGAGGCTGCCACACGTGGCAGGGAAGCTTGCTCAGGACTGCCACAAGGACACAAGTAATGATCTTCATTTCACCTCCCAAAACAGGAAAACCGTTTTGTGTCTGGCTGTAAAGGTGAAACCACACAAGAGTGGAAACTAAAGGGAATAGCAAGTTTCCTCACGGTGTGAATAAGGGTCATAGAATCATAGAATATGCTGAGTTGGAAGGGCCCATCAGGGTCATCGAGTCCATCTCCTGGCCATGTGCAGTGACCCCAAGAGTCACTCCATGTGCTTGAGAGCATTGTCCAAACTCTTCTTGAGCTCTGTCAGCCTTGGCACGGTGACCACTGCTCTGGGCTGCCTGGGCAAATGGCTGTGCTGGGAAACCTGAGGCTGGCCAGCAAAAAGGAGCATTGCCACCTTTTTCCTGAGGCTTGAAGGATTCTTTACTGAGATCAAAAGAGCTCAAATCAGCCAGTCCAACACTTTTGTTTGGCCTTAGGTGCACAACACAAAGCCAAAGTGTTGGCTAATGTTCATCACTGAAGGACCCCAACATCCAGTCTTCATTAACTTCAGACTTTCTAGAAATATTTCAGGGGTCTTTAGCCAAAATATTCAGTCTTTCTAAACCTGTTCTGCAGATTTCTAGAATGCTGTTATCTGTGGCTCAGTGAGTTCCAAACTTCTTCTTGAAGAAAACTGTGGTTTCCTACTGGCAAAATCAACCCAAATCACCAAAATCCCCTTCCTTTGGTGATGAAATTCCCATTAATAGCTGCCAAGAACACCAGACAACTAGGTGCCCTTGTGCATACCCATAGTATAGAACAATCAATAGGATGCATGAGGTGTTTTGTCCTGGCTTCCCTGCCAGGTAAAGACAGGCAAATTATTGTGCAATGGCAGCAAGACACTGCTAATAGGCTCTGACAACAAAGCAGATGTGTTTTGCTTGCTCCCTGGGATCCTTTCATGCCACAGAAGCACACCCCCAGTCTCAGAGTGAAATGGTATTTTTCTGTGGCCCCACATTCGCCTCTTGCCTCTTGTGTTCAGCTGACAGCACTGTGCAGTGTCAAGTGAGGTAAATCTCCCTCTTTGCTGAGTAGGCAATGCCTTCTTATGCAGGGATTGCACCTGATGAGTTTAAGGTATCAGTCTCTTCTGGTAACGCTCTTCCTGTGTTTGTTCACTTTTGTTTTGTTTCCTTCCTTCCTGCGTTCCTTCCTTAGGCATTATGGACAGGAGATGGTGAAGATGTTGCTCAATCATCAACAATTTAAAACAGTTTTGGAACAATCTCTTTCCCCCCGTGACCTGGAAGATATTCTGACAAGAATTAAGAAGAAAATAAGTGCTTGGCAGGAGAAACGTCTCCTTTGTGCAAGTATTGCCACTGCTAATGTGAGATCAAACATACCCAATATGTCTTTAGCTCATTCCTCTTCTGCTGAATCATTTTGCTCCTGGGAATGAGCTGTTAATCCTCAGCCTGTTCATCTGCAGACCACGAAGGAACTGATATTACTAGGGAAAAGTGGGGTTTTGAATATTTTCAATATTGGTCACAAAGAGGAAAGGGAAAGAGGAGAAAATGGATTTACATTTAAGCGTAAGCCCCCACCATGCTCTCCCTACCCTGCCCCCTGTAAAGCAATTAAGTGAGAACTGTGCTTCTGAAGATAATAGAGTCTTTGCAAAGGACACTGGAAGTAGTAGTGCCAAGAAAATTCCCAAATTTACAAAAGATGTCCAAGTCAATCCTAGTTACTACAATGACTGTCTGTCTTTTGGGAATACTGCCCTGCTGTCCAGCCATGTGGGGCTGGAAGAAGCTTGGTGAATTCAGCAGCATCCAGTGGAAAATCCTTTGTTTGTTTGGGGGAGGATTTTATATTTTGTTATCAACATTATAGAAGGGAGCCTGCCTTTGTGCAGGCACAGGGAGAGTGAGTGTTGAACCAAATCGACTTCCAACACAATGGGCCAACCCCCAAAAGAGTCCAATTTATTCAGTTGATTCCTTCACAAACACTCGTTGTCTGCCAGTTTGCATTATTCCCATTTATGATCAAGACTAAGGAATTTTGGATTTTAGACTGCTGCTCAGTCTGGTAGCACCCATAACCTGCCTTGGGCTATTGAAAACAAAGAGTTGGCATCACTGAATCTCTGGTCTGTTTCCATCTGTAAGTTAGGAAATGTTTCCCTAAGCCTTGGTAGCAGTGATCCTGGTTTTAACTTGTGTTTTCAACAGGGAATTTCCTGTTTTATACTCTAAAGATTGATGGGGTTTCTCTGTGTCTTTGTAGGGGATGGAAAACCAGAAGGCTGAAGGCCCATCTGTCAAGGAGCCGGTGAAGGAGAGGAACGATGGCTCAGAGGAGCCCCAGGCCACATTGTCTGCTGGCAAACGGTGCTGAGCACTTTTGTCAGATGTGACAAAGCACATGACAAGCTTTACATGCCTCTTCCTCAGGAAAAACTGTCTGGCAGAGATGACCAAAGCCACAGATTGTTTCCTTTCCCTACTCTAGGATATGCTCTAGGATAAAAAATGTCTACTTGTGCATTGTGCTGAACACAACTTCTCTGGAGGGGTGTCCACAAAAACGGAGAGACAAACAGACACCCATTGGTGGCAGCTCAGACGATCCAGTGCAGTGGCAAGGGCAGTGTTGTGGAGGCTGGGAGAGAGCCAGGTTTCTGCTGCATGACTCGGGACAAGTAAATTCAAACAATGTTGTAATCATATTGTTGTATATCATATTTCCAGAGTCTCATACCTTCTTGGTGGTTTTCTCACAGCAGCTCTTCACAGCAGTGTTGTTGCTTCTCAGCCAGGGCTCCTCTGCAGCCCTCCCTGAATGCCTCACCCCCTTTTATCCCAGCTACCTCC